>NW_022103904.1:11033086-11045537 GCF_000313985.2 Echinops telfairi
GGATGGCCTGTCCGGATTTGACTTTGCTTATGGATGCAGACTTCACAAGGTTCCAATTGGAATGAAGACTCTTCATGTCGAAAGCTATGATTGTCTTCTCAGAGAACTGGGTTGATGTAAGTGGGCAATATATAAATTGGATACCCAAAATTGGGGGAGATAAAGGCATGAAGTAGTTGGCTTACAAACTTTCATGGGTGGGGGAACAATTCACAGAGTTATAGGGTTAAGGTGTCGGTGTTACTTAATTGCAATTGTGACTCTAAAGAATTATGTACAGGTGCCAGGTTGGCAAGTGGTGGATTGAGTTAGTTAGTTTATTGTGCCAACCTGGCTGATAAACACATGTGGGATTAATTGAAGAACAGAGAGATAAATGGCTTGGTGAGCCTCGCCTTTCGAGTTCTCAGGTCTCTTGCTTTGTGATGGTCGCACCAGGGTGCAGCTGCCTTAGCAGTTCCCTGCTTAAGCTTGCAAGGCTGACTTCCACATCCCCAAGGAGAAGCCACATGGACCTACCCCGAGCAGCCCTGGGTGCTGGAGCACCCGTGTGGAGACGTGTGCCAGCGCTGAGATGTTTACACGTTCACTGATTTGGCTTTCCTCCTGCAGTTGGCATCATTGCATCTGTTTTGTGAGATGGAGGAGTACTTTGTGGACTGGTGTTGGACATATGGGTTAATGGATGAATGTTGGACTTGCGGGCTTGGGCAGCACTGGGTTGGGATGTTTTCTTGATGTACAATTAACCTTTATATAAAACTCTTTTACATGAGTTTCTGTGGATTTGTTTCTCTAAAGTACCCTGACTAATACAGGGACTCTTACAGCTCTTATCAAAATCCATACATACATCAATTGTGTCAAGCACATTTGTACATATATTGCCATCATCATTTTGAAAACATTTTCTTTCCACTTGAGCCCTTGGTATCAGCTCATTTTCCCCCCTCCTGTGTCCTCCCTCCTTCATGATCCCTTGATAATTTCTATATTTTTTTCATGTCTGGAAGTTCTAGATATTTTACACAGGAACATCATAGTCATGATTATGAGAAATGATCTTATTCATTGCATTGATTTACATGCTGATATGAGGACATTGCCCAGTACCTGCCAACCTGGGGGCTTACCTTCCAACATCAGATCAAACAATATTCTGTTGTGATTCTTAGGATTTTCAACCACTAATTTTTGGAAGCAGATTGGTAGACCTTTCTGTCATTGTCTGGAAGCTCCCCTGACCCTGGCCACCATGGTTGTTCTTGCCAGTATTTAAAATACCGGTGGCATAACTTCCAGATAACGCAATAGCACACAAGCCACTAGATTATGACAAACTAACAGACAGGTAGTGTAAAGCTAGGTGGCTATGCTTTGATTAGTATAAGTATTATTCACTCTCTTTCCCTTTGGTCAAAGTCTCAAGTCAATGTGGCTGGGAAATCTTAAAATAATGCTGGTGAGGTTTAAAAAAAAATCAAATGGAAATAGATTGTGGATGAGACCTCTCCCATGAGTAAATGATCTTACCATCAGACCTTGAACTTTGTACCATCTCATTAAGTGTCTTAGGGATCCAGTTTTCTCCTGTTCTCTTGTTGAAGTTCTGGATGAGAGAAGGTCTGAGAAAGTGACCTCTGGACAAGTGAGGCGTTGCTCTGCAATCCTACACAATTACGACACATGTTATCTTTCTAAATGAGGTGACCAGTTGAATCTGTGTGGAGTCCTAGTGTGTGAAGGACTAATTGTAAACCTGGGAGGGCCCTAAGCAAACAGACAGACTAGTTCCCTATCTGATTTTGTGGTTTTCTGTCTCTAGAGTGATGGGGCTAGACCTCTGCCTATGTATTCCTCTGGACAGAGAGCTAGGCTAGGAAGATTGTGTTTAATGTTAGAGGAAATAAACTGATAGGGAATGTCTAGCACATGATTGCTCCTCAGTTATTTTAGAAACTTATAGATATTTACCATATATTTGAGCTTAAGCATGATTAAGATCTCACCTCCAGGCACCGAGGAGAGGGAGTAGAATATGCGAAGTAATGTCTCTTCTAGGACATATACAGTTTCACCAGAAATTAACTTTTCCAGCAGAGAGTCTGAGAATAGGGGTGAGTTTAAAAGGAAGCAACCCTAATATATGTTCCCTCCTTAAATAGGATTGGGGATGTTTGTGTTCCCCACTCTTTGTTACACTGCCTGTGTCACAATGCAGAGACATTGCTGATCTTTCTAGATGATGTCTCCAACTCTAAGAATGACCATTCAACCCCTGCTTCTTTCAAATAACTTAAGACACCCTGACCTGCAGAGACAGGAAATGGATAGATTTGGAGATTATTTTACTTTGCCATTAAAATGCTCTTCCCAAATATGTAGCAGAATGTCAGAATGTTTCTCTCTTTTAAGCAAACTAAGAACTCAAATAGAGCTCAAGAGAGTTATTGTTTAGGTTTACATGTTTATGTCGGCAACTATCTGTGAATTCAGTACAGAGATTTAATATTTGCATCAGCATTCCAAATGCTTACCTAGTCCCCAGACTGAGAGAAATGTGAGGAGCTGAGAAAGCTCTGGAGAACCTCACTCCCGCCCTCAGACTAATCTTGGTGACAAATGATTGAATGTGTGCTGGAGAGAAAAACTCTAGAAAGCAATCGAGGCCCCGCCACAAGGGTTGACTTTGAGACTCATTCATGAACTTACTTAGAGCCAATGACATCATCTATTTTAGTGCTAATTTCCTCATTTTAAAGATTAGACTGTGCTCTAAACATCATTATAGATGCTTCCAACATGAAAATGTTGATTTTGTGGATAAATAAGGTATTTCTAGGCCCATTCTAAGTCAATAACAAACCCATGGAAGTCCTGAAATGTATTTTGATATTTTATATGGAAATACCACATTTAAGTAAATGAGAAATACTTTCACTTACTGCAAAAGATTACTGAAATCAGGTGGTATTTACAAAGTGACTGCTACATGAAAATGTTCTTCAAATGATATTGTTAGTATCATTGGTATATTTATAACTGAAAGTATAAAATATAGTTGTATTTGAAGGATGTGATTAGTTTTTCCTATTCTATTTTATACTTTCTCTAATAAGTATCTGCTATTTTATAATCAATAAAGTGTTATTTTATTTTGATATATTTTATATTTAACCACAATATGAATTTACTTCTATGGTCAACAATAGTAGTAGCAAAGGTATTAGGGAATCCTGGTCAATTTAATGAATCCTCAAATCTATGCTTCAACATTTGCACTTGGTATATAATTTCTACATAGAAACTTGATTTTTGTGGAAAATTTCTGCACGCAGCCAGTTCTGTAGCATCCTCAGAGATAGTTTAATTTAAACAAGTTGTTTGAATTTCATAAGTCATGCTGGTAATGGCGAGAAAAACTAGGCATATATCCTTTCTATGGCAGAATTTTTGAAATATTAACTGTCTAGCAAGAAAAACACTCCAAACTTAGAAATAATAGCAGTGAAAATAAGTTGCTGCCACTTTGACACCAGGAATTTCACCTATTACTTCCTTCTTTCCGAACTTCTTTCATTTCTTCCTTTCAGAAACTTCTCCCTGCCCCTCTCTTTCCTTCCTTCCCACTCACCTGCCTGCCTGCCTTTGTTCCTTCCCCTCTCTTTCGTATTAAAGTGAAATCCATATCACTTTAATGAACAGTTGTAGAGTGACCCCGTCTAGGCAGTGGCATTTAGTACATTCATAATCTGCTCACCCCCACTTCATCTAGTTTTAAAAGTTTTCATCACTGCATAAGGAAGCCCCATATTTACAGGGCATCGCTCCCCTTTCCTCGCCTGTCAATCTCCCCACTGATCCTTGGCAACCATTCATCTGCTTTCAGTCTCTCTGGATCTTCCTGTTGTAGACATTTCATATAAATGGAATTATACAATGTGTGGCATTTTTTGTCTGACATCTTTCACTTAGTACAACGTTTTTGAGGTGGTTTCTGCTGTAGGAAGTTGTTGCTGTGAGAGGCCCTTCAGTCAGTCCTGACTCAGAATGACCCCGCCCACAAGAGAATGAAATACAGGGCGGTGCTGGGCTGGTCTCAAAATGGTTAGGTTGGAGCCCCTTGCTGAAGCCACTGGGTCAATCCATCCCCTTGAGGTGTTCCTCTTTCTGCAGACCCTCTACTTTACCAAGCTTGATACATTCTCTATGGGGTGGTCTCTGCTAATAACATGTCCAAAGGACATGAGATGAAGCGGTACTGCTACCCTGTCTTCTAAGGAGCATTCTAGTTATACTTCATCTAAAACACACTAGTTGGCTCTTCTGGCAGGTCAGAGTCCTTTCACCTTTCCTTACTAACACCGTGATTCACGTCTATCAACTCTTCTTTGCTGGGGTGGGACACTGGTAACAGACTGAGCGCCTTCTTGCCATAAAAAGGTCATTTCAACCATGATCTTGGCTTAAAAGTGCTCAGTTTACATTGTTTAAATTGGTTTTTAGTCACCATGTATCTCCCTCTAAACTTTAAATAAAGGCTGTTGTTATTGTTCTCATAGAAAAACCCCCCATCTTGCCCCTGTGTTCCAGAAAAATTTGAATATTAGATTTCATTTCAATTTTTCAGTTGATAGCTGAAGGCCCCACCAAACAAAATCTTCTTGCTTCCTGATTTTTTTGGTGGGGAAACGTGTTGGAGGAAAGTATTGAAAACAGGCTCACTGCTCCCCGCGGGGATATCTGAGGTGACCTTTTTGGAAAGGAGAGGGCCAAGGTCTTGGGAGCCATAATGGTGACCCAGCGGGATTCTGCTTGATGCTCCCGTGGAAGCTTTCTTGATGTGAGCTGGCAGCAGGATGCCTGTCATCAGTCTCTATGCAGCAGGGCCTCAAAGTCCTTACTCCTTGAAGTTGCAGCTGTTCATGAACGAGTGTCATTTATACCTTTGCCATTCGTGGTTCTCATCGGCTCCCAGCAGCAGTAGTTCCCAAAGACCTCTCATTTTGGAGGTACTAATGAGGAAACTCTGGCAGCTACCAAGACTGAGAAACTGATAGTATTCTCCTTTTCTCTAGATCCTCTTGTCCTATGTCAGCTTTCAGGTGCATGATGCGTCTGAGCTCAATGCTGCTCCAGAAGGCAGTCCTCAATTCAGTCCATGAAGGGTCCTACAGTGATAGGCACCTGGGCAGCAAGTTCTTTCAATGAATATTATTCATCAGTTCACTTACTCATTCAAGGAGTATTCATTTTAGTTAGTAGAGAAGAAAAAAACCCCAAAACTTGGGGGTGGGGAAAAGCAATGCCTATAAGGAGCAGGCCATGGACCCAAACCCAAACCCAAACCCAAACCCAAACAAAAAGCCTCACTGCCATTGGGTTCATTTCTGCTTATAGCAGCCCTGTCGAACTGAACAGAACTGCCCCTGTGACTCTCTAACACTGTTATTCTTTAGAGACACAGAACGTCTCCTATTTCTCCTGTGAAGCAGCTGCTGGTTTCTAACTGCTGACCACACAGTTAGCAGCCCAATGTGAAGCCCCCTAAGCCACCAAGGCTCCTAGGCTCCTAAAGAAGATCCACATTAAAAACAAAATCATTGAACCGATGAGGCAATAACCGATCTGTGTTGAGACAAATCACAGAGTACAGTAGAAACAAAGATCAGTTCTGCCTCCCAGGCACTCGCATTCTTTGTGGAAGAGGGAAATATCCAATCCTTCCTTGGAATGAGGTTGGAGAAAGAGCGCTATCCTCGTATCCACAAAGACACAAGATAGGGAATAGCAAACTTTCTAATACTGCAAAATTTTCAATCCTTGGGAAAATAAGTTTCCATAAGCAAGCACATTGCTGGAAATCAGGGTTAAGTTGTAATGAACTTTAGACTTTGCAAGGCATTTGTGTATAGTCTGTGGATATCACCACTATAGAAGAGAGAGAGAAATATTTACATTGGTAACTCTACAAGACAATTCCTTGGCAGTGTGGAAGGTGGTCAGGCAGAACAAGATGCCTGATATGAATGCAAAGATGATTGAGTATCTTAGAACAATTTTGCAACTTTGGAAATACTGGGGAAAGTCCCCTAGGTAGGGTTACTGTAGAAATAAATGACAGGGGGCTGGCATCTGACCACCTCCTTCTATGCAAGAAGGAAAATCAGACTACATCAGCATCACCCAAGGCAGATTTCTATGAGGCTGTGCCACACAAGTCTCCCCACTTTTCTATTGTGACGCCAACTGCCCCTCCCACAGCACTCCCTTCTCTTCAGAAGGGTTTGATAAGTCATGGCAGTGGTCACACAGAGCTAGAGACAATGCTAATGCTTATGGGGTTTAAAAGGTGTTCTGTTCCTAGGGGCCACGGAGTTGATTCCAACTCACAGTGACCCTTACTCAAACAGAATGAAACACTGTACAATGCGGTCATCCTCACAATTGTTTTTATGTTTGAGCCCATTATTTCAGCCACTGTGTCAAATTCATTTTGTCACAAGCCTTCCTCTTTTTCTCTTCCCCTCTACTTTACGAAGCATAATGTCCTTCTCCAGGGATTGATCTCTCTTGACGATGTGTCCAAAATATGTGAGATAAAGTTTCAACATCCTTGCCTCTAGGGAGCCTTCTGGCTATATTTCTTACTAGATAAAGCTGTGTGTTTTTCCGGCACTCCATGGCACTTTCAACACACTTCCCTGGCACCATAATTCAAATGCAAATTCAATTCTTCTTTGGTTTTCCTTATTCTATCTCCAACTTCTGCATGCATATGAGGCAATTGAAAATACCACGGCTTGGATCAAGCAAGAGAGAAAGACAGGACTTTCTAGGCCAATGAACAGTTAAAGTCTTGAAAACTCAAAGGGGTTGGTTCTACTTTGTCCTACATGGCTTCTGTGAGTCAGCCTCAACTCAATGGCATTTATTTATGATCCACACAGTCAGATGCCTTCGTATAGTCAACAAAATACAAGCAAGCATCTTCCTGATATTTTCTACTTTCAGTCAAGGTTCATGTTGACATCCATATGACATCTATTGTTCCCTGTCCTCTTATGAATCAGCCTGAACCTCTGGCAACTTCTTGTCCAAAAAAAGGAGGTTATCAGGTTACAAATGCTCAGGATACAATTAATTACTCAGACAGGAAACCCTCTTATCAGTCATACTTACAGGCAGGCCTCTCTGTGATCTGAGTTCTTAGCCACATGGCTCATTGACCTTCTGCCTTGTTTATACAATGTTACAAAGCTCTTTTAGGTCTTCACATAAATGCCCCAAAGGCACACCACCTCACCATAAGACTCAGCCCAAAGTTGCTCCTTTCTAGTTCTGTGAGTCAGCAAACCCAGCTCTCCCAATAAAGTGCCTGAGGCGCACTACTCCACAAGCCATGCTCCTACCTGGAGTTATTGAACTTTACTTGCTGTCCGCTCTGGACTAGGAAATCCACCACTCACTCTCGTGCTCTGGCTCTGGATTCTGCTGAATCCACTCCTCTACCACTTATCTGATGTGAAAGCTGACTCCTGAATTATAGAGGTTCAATATGCAGGAATCTTGGGGCCCAAAGGACGTGCCCCATTCCTGGCTTTTTCTCTGGCTAATATGAATGCCCTCGTCTTGTTTCTGTCACGGCTCATTTTATACCTTATAAAATGGCAATCACAATGAACCCTATTAACAAAGACAATTGAATAATTGGTGTCTTCCCTGACCTACTTTTACCCAGACTCATTAGGAAAAGGTCATTTGGTGGGAGTTACAGGGACCATGGACAGAAGAGTTAAATTAAATAATTCAATGCACTTCAGCTACATTCTTTTTGAGGAGCAGGGACTGAAGTCTGTTAAGATCTGTAATATATAGAAAAGTGGGAGACAGAGTTGAGGTTCCCAGGGGCACGAACCAATCCAGGCATTTGAGATATTTGGTGGCACGGGCTTTTCTTGAGCATTTAAGAGATACCCCTTGCGGCCTCCCCATTTTACTAATTACTAAATTCGAGATGTGCAGGGTCCTGTAGGAAGCTTTTAAAATTGGATTTTAAATTCTCTCTTCAGGTTGATAAGCCTTTCATGGACAGCCGCATCACTCTTCTGAGGTCTGGACATAAGGCAAGTGGTGCTTTTCACACAGATTTCAATTTCTATCAACAAAGAAAATCAAACTCAGAGAGATGCGTCATTTTTTCAAGTTCACAAAGCAACCCACTTGCTGCTTGTGCAAGTATAGAATCTAAGCATCTTGACTCCATTCCTGATCTTTCTTGCCACCGAATGACAAGTCATTATTGAATTTCTACTGGGAGCATAGGAGTCACTTGTGCTGATAAAGTGCAAATATTGTTATTCAGTGAACAAACACAGCAAGTTTCTATCGTAACATTTGTATAAAGATGTGGTTTCCAACAACCAGTCTAACAGACAGGGTGAGATAGTTCCCTGTCTCCTCATCCCACTGTTTTCTTTTCTTTTTCTTTTCAAAACCATAAAAATGAAAAGAGAAAGAGAGAAGGAGGTGACCATTAACTCCCAAACACAAGCAGTTTACATATACACACCAGGAAATACAACGTGAGTTTCCCGTCAACATCATTCAGCCACGTGACATACATTCTGAATTAAGTACTCCACAAACATCATCACAGCTGGTCTTCAAGAATAACATGCCTTTTAATGTGGCATGCGGGCAATTTTGTCATTATTAAATATTTGTGGGATATTAACGTGTAAAAATACTTCAAGCCACATTTTCATTGTTATAGAAAACAGCTTAAGTGCTCACATATGCAATTGTTTGTGTTCCAGACACTTGTGAAGAATAGTTAGCTAATACCCTTACAGGCCCTACTTTGAGGTGCCGACAGCCTGAAGTTGTGTCTATTCAATTCCACCAGTTAATTTAGTGAAAGATCAGGAATCCATTGAATTAACCACTTGCAAGATTAACGCTATTACAAGAGACAGTGTAGTAGAAGTATTCCTATATTGATGTATTCTTTCTCCCTTCAGAACTCGTGTTTCTTTCTAGGTGTTTAGTGTGCAACTCCCACTCCTTATGGACTAGCAAATTCTTTGCATCTCTCTCTTTCATTTGAACTAAGATCCAGAGATAGATGTGTATTTTGGTTACAAGGTGTTCATGGTCGCACTATAGCAGGAAGACCCCTCATTTCTTAGTGTCAAGTCCTCTGAACAACAAATGCCCCAAGCACTTGTTATTGCTATTATTTTGATCCCCTGAATTTTCTTATTTAAAAACGTAGCATCTTTTCGAGGAGGGATTCCCTATAACTCCTGTTCCTCTCCTTAGGAATGACTGAGATTGTCTGTCCTTTGCAACCCGATGAGTCATTTTGTTCACAAATGATCACTGTAAGATATACAACATAAATCTATAAAGGAATAAGATCAAGCTTACAAATGTATCTCTGTTAAGTTTGTGAAAAACTTTCTAAGCACTGAAATGGACAGCTTGGTAATTTGTGAGTTTTCTAAAACTAGAGATGCTGAAGCGGGAGATGGTTAGGTAGAATTGTTAGTAAGATGGGGGTGGTGATTGTTCAACTCCATGATTTTATAATGGCATATTATGTTATTACACAATTAAACCTCGTAAGTAGAAGGTGACATGCACTGCACAAATATTAGACATAGATTAAATGAAAGATCTACATGATGTATCCCTGCTAGTATAAAACCTTTTGGCTTGACACCAAATTCAGAGTAAAAAAAATATGGATTGTACATTCATCAAATGAGACAAAGGTAGAAACAATTACCTTCTTCTAAACAATTAGAAAAATTCAAATTATTATGAAAATTAAAATTCGGAGAAACTTTTTCTTTTTTTACTTTATGTACAAATGAAAAAAGTAAGTACTGGCACACTGCAGGTTTTTGTTCAATAGCATCTTCTGTGAAGACAAAAGGAAAAACAAAAACTAGTTTTCAAATGATGCAAATGAATCTTTTAAAAATTTACCAGTTTATTAATGTAATTCACATATTATACAATTCAATGGTTTAAATATTTTTTTTAAAGTTGTGCCATCATCACCACAATCAAATTCAGAATGTTTCTTCATTCTTAAACTCACTATCGTTAGTTCCTCCCTTCCCCACCAACCTCCCTTGGCATGACCCTAACTCACTGCTATGGAGTTGATGCTGACTCACAGCGACCCTACAGGCTAAGGTAGAAGTAAGTGCCCTGTGAGCTTCTGGGACTGCCACTCTTTATTGGAGTAGAATGCCCCATTTTTCTCCCGCAGAAAGGGTGGTGCCAGGGCTCCTGCCATAACCCTAAGAAACTGTTAATCTAGTTACTATCTCTATAGCTTTACCTCCCTTGGATTGCATATAAAGGAAATGATATTGAAAAATAAACCAACAACCAAAACCCATAAAATAAAAGTTCAATCCAAAATAAAGCAGGAAATCATAAAAACTAGAACAAATATAAGCTGGTCTATAGGGAAAACAAATGATACAGTTTTAAATTTTAACCTAACTATATCTGCATGAATCTGCTTTCAAAGGCTCTCTGTCTGACAGCAAGCTCTTCACATTCCTGGCCAATGGTCAGAGGGGAATGAATTTTGAGCTTGCACTTAACTATAAGCCCTAACCTGGGAACAACCAGTTCTTATGATTTGACACTGACTCTCTTTGAAGGGGCCTCTGAAGATATGCGTGCTATAGCAAAGTGTGGCAAAGAAATCAGATGGTGCCTGACTGTCAGAAATAATATCATTTGGGTCTTAAAAGCTTGTCTTAAAACAAGCACTTATCTAAGTGAAGTGTCAGCCGAGTCCACGTGGAAGAAGCACACCTGCTTATGTGATCCAATGATTGTAAATAAAATGCAAGACTAGAGGAGGGGTTTGTATTAGAGCTTAAATTCTGAGCACCTGGTTTGCAGGAGTTCAGGGATGACAGTAAAAGCCCCAGATCCATTGGCATAGTCCCCATTTGGATTAAACCTCCGATAAAAATGAATTTTGGGGATGTGTCTTACTTAAGTAAGGTTATAGTTATTAAAACTATTATTTATTAGGGTAAATGTCCAACATCTTGCCCTCCAAATTCAGAGGTCCCTTCCAGAGGGTCAATATCAAGCAGGGTCACCTCATAAGAACGGATTGTTCTCTGTTAGGGCTTACAGTTAGCCCAAGCTCAAAATCCCTTCCCCTCTACTGCCCTGCTATTCCACCTACAGTTTTTCACTTTATACAAAGTGATGTCAATGAGTTATCAAAACTAACCAAAGAGGATTTTACAGTGGAAAGTCTGACTTGGAACAGATTTTAACAAGGTGTGCTTTTTCCAGCCATACCTTGTAGTAAAATTACCAAGAACTGAATGTTTAAAAAAATAGTATTGTAAGAGCTCCATCACGGCTGAACAGTCTCTTTCATTCTTGACCTCAGGCCACATTCGTCTCTTCCCTCTCAGCGCCTCCTGGGAACTTTGACCCGCCTTTTAAATCTTTTGTTTACTTGCTTGTCCTCTTACTAGAAATGACCTCAAGGGTGGGGACTGCTCTTTTATTGGTATCTTTTCTGGTTGCTGTTGCTTGTTTAAGGTTTTATTGTTTTTATAAAGATGACACATATTCCCAAACTGAAAGACCTCACTGCCAGCAATCAAGTCTGATTCATAGTGGTGGTAGAGGACAGGGTAGAATTGCCCCTCTGGGATCCAGAGACTGTTTATGGGAGTAGAAAGCCTCATCTTAAGACAGCACAGGAAAATACAAAAATTAATTAAAAAACTTAAAAAACTTTTAAGAATTTAAAGCAAATCCTATTATTGAGCAATAGTGATTTCTGGCTTTAAAACCAAATCAGTTGCCTAGTTGATTCCAACTCATAATTACTCTACTTATGTCATAACTCCGTAAGGTTTGTTATTTGGTTTTGCTTCTTAACTTTTTACTGTGATTGGAATGAAATTTGATAGAGTGAGTTGGTTTTCCTCTCATTCATATACATTTGGTTTCATGATATTGAATGCAATCCCTTGGATGTAACAACACTCTTCCAAATGAGGCCCTGTGTTTACTGTTTCTATTTGTCCTTCTTTTCTATCCCATCCTGCCTTCGGAGATAAATTCCTTGGCAAAAGCTCTGTTTTAATCTTCTGAACAGTGTGTGATTGTTCACCATATATACCTGATTATTGCTTGGTTGCTACTTGAGCCATGGGATGAGTTTAATTCCAGGTGTGCAAAGTATGGTTATGACTAACGATCATCATCTGAGGGGCTCCGTAGGGCTTTCAATGGCTGATTTCTTTCAGGAAAAGACAATCAGACTTTGTTCTGAGGATCCTCTGGATGGACTTAGCCTCAAACATTTTAGTTAGCAGTTGAGGGTGTTAACCATTCACTCCACTCAGGGATTCCTTCTGGCATTAGTTGTACATGAAAAAATTGT
>NW_022103904.1:11046911-11049066 GCF_000313985.2 Echinops telfairi
CCTCTTCCTTGTGGGCTTTGCTGCTTCTGAGCTAGATGGCAGCTTGTTTATCTTCAAGCCTTTAAGACCCCAGACACTATATCTTTTGATAGCCAGGCACCATCAGCTTTCTTCACCACATTTGCTTATGTACCCATTTTTTCTTCAGTGATTGTGTCGAGAAGGTGAGCATCATGGAATGCCAGGTTATTACAACAAAGTGTTGTTCTAATAAGAACTTGAGTAGAGGCCCACTGTCAGTCTGCTGCCTTAATATTTAACATATAAATATATATACATAGATCTATTTCCCTATCATTATATATAAATATATTTACATATGTACATGCCTGTATTTAGACTTCTATAAATGCCCTTTGACTCCTACTTCTTTCCTCTATTTACTTTTGCTTTCCTCTTGTTCCACTATCATGTTCAGCCTTCATTTGGGTTTCAGTAATGAAAGATAAAATCTTTTATAACTGTAGTACAATATCACAACAAGGAAATTGGCATTGATACAATACATTGACCTCATTCAGATTTTACCATTTTTTGTACATGCACTAGTGTGTGTATGTTTGTGTGTGTTTAGCTTTATTCAGTTTTATCACATGTAGATTTGTGTTACAACTGACAGAAATAAGATACAGAACTGTGTTATCACAAGGATTCCCACATGCTATCCTTTACAATCAATCATAGCCACCTCTATTCCCTTTTCTTCCTCCCTGGTCACTGGGGACTAAGAATCTATTCTTTATCTCTTTTGTTTTCTCATTAAGCATCATTTCCTTAAGAGTGATTCAAGTTATTGTGTATATCAATCGTTAGATCTTTTTAGTACCGAAGCAGATCGGTGAACAAGACAATACCACTGTGTTATTAATATCAGTTTGTTTAACTATTCACCCAACGAAGCAATTTGAACTCTTTCAAGGTTTGGGCTATCACAAATAAAGCTTCTATGCATTTTCATAGTAAGAGTTTTTGTGTGAACACTTATTCTAATTTCTATAGCATATATGCCCAAGAGTGACAATTGCTGGGCTTTATGGTAGCACATGCTTAGTTTGGTAAGACATTAATGGGCTCCAGATGGACTGTGTGACTGAGAAGCCAAAGCCCAAATAGAGACATACCTGCCAGCACGACTGATAAGGGGTATTGCAGACAAAAGAACTGTATTATTAACATGTTGTAACCTGTCCACTTCCCTAATAGCACCACAATTATGAATATTATTTGTGAGTTCTGTGTGAACATTGCAATGATTTATTGAACCCAGCTGAGAAGTAGAGCACTGTGGGAGGGGCAATTGGGATCAGAATAAGGTTAAAAAAATGGCTGAGAGTAGAGGAATGTCTGACTTCTCCATCAGAGGAGTCATCTTAGCGTGGATATGGAGTTGGATTCTCTGCTTCCCTACTGTAGCCAGAGGAGATCAGCTGTGGCTCCCACATTTTTCTTATACTAGGCACTACTGATCCTTGTCCCATTCCTGAACACTCTATTTTGATAGGTCTTTAGATAGATTTCATTGAGCACTTTGTTGGTGTACTTTTTATTTAATAATCTTATTGATACTGTAGTACTTAGATTTTTAAATAGTTGGTAATATTCATCGTCTTTATGCGTATGAGAAACATAAGTTGGGAGCTAGAACAACTTTGGAGGCACTGCTCCATTGTGTTCTAGTATTCTGGGTTAGTACAGGGAACCTGACTTCTCCATAAATGTAACTTGCTTCATCTACCAGGATATTTACTTGACTCTTTATCCTTAAAAATACTATAGTTTCACAGGCTGTATCTTTCTGCAGATTATCTTGAGTGTTTTCCTGGAATCAACCTGCACAGTAGAGTATTTCTTTACTTTAGAAAAGACTTCCTGAGCCTTTGACTATTTTCTGTTTATTTTTTCCTGTTCTGTTCTTAAGGCACAATCAAAATAAAACCTTATTTTGAATCACTGGATGGTGTAAATGTTTAAGTGCTTTATTACCAGCCCCCAAAGTTGGTGGTCTGAACTGTACCAGAGGCCCCTCAGAAGGCAGGCCTGGTGCTCTGTTTCAGAAATCCTAACCTTGGAAACCCTGTGGAGTGGTTTGTCTCTGCACATACTGGGTTGCCCTGAGTCAGAAAGGACTCAACTACAATTAACAACAGCAACAGGC
>NW_022103904.1:11049805-11051228 GCF_000313985.2 Echinops telfairi
AGAATCATGATTGGTTTGAAAACAGGATAGAGTGAACCATTAAAGAATTCATTTGATATTTTTGATCATTTGCAGAATTACCAATGTAGACATGAAGTAAATGTATCATTAGTAGTCCATTCGTATTGTGAAAATTGCTAAAATATAAATATCATTACAATACAGTAATTTTGGTCATAAGAATATAACAATTTAACAAAGTTTCTGGTGTCTGCCAGATTTTAAGTGCTGTAATTACTCTTGGAATTTTGGGGGAAGAAGAAGTGAAAGAAAATCAAGGTGGTAAGAATAATCTTAACACCACAGAATCAAATGCTGTGGCTTTTCTGATTCTGATCCAGTTCTTTGCATTCAACACTGGGAGTACAAGCTATAGTATCAGAACTTAATTGTAATTTCTGAGACCATTGAGGCCATGGCAAAATTTAGAACACCCAAATCCTTTGGTTATATGTACAAACTATTCAAGTAAATCTTTATTAAACTTAACTAATACTAACTTATGAGCCTCAAATGAACCAGGAACTTTTGTACACTGCTGGTGGGAGTCAAAGAGGAACAACTATTGGAAATGGGAACTATCTATTAAAGTTGCAAAAGAAAGTGTAAAGTATCTATTAAAGTTGAAAAATGCATTATCTGCAAACCAGCAATTTAATTTCTAGATATAGAGTTGACAGACATTCATGCCCACATACACCAGGAGACGTGTATAAAAATATTCATGGCAGGATTGCTTGTAATGACCCCAAATTAGAAACTACCATAATGTTAATCAAGCCTCGAATGATAATTAATGTGGTAATCCATATCAGGAAATGTTCTCTATTAATGAAAATGAATGAAAGAGTTATCTATCTGCATGAATTTTACAAACATAATATTGAGTTAAGGAAGCCTAGCAGAGAAGAACAAATGCAACATTATTATTTTTATATGAAGTTCAAACATGGACAAAGCAAATATAATGCTAAATGTCAGCACGGCGATTACTTTGGGAATGAAAGAAGGCTGGTATTAGGAGGGGCGTGAGTGGAACTTCAGGGTGTGGTAATATTTTATTTCTTGATTGGGTGAATGCTACATGAATATGTTCATCTTGTGATATCAGTTGGATATTAAAAATATCATAAAACAATGACAAAATAAAAGAAAGTAAAAATAATGTACCTCTTGGTGGAAAACATCAATTCTATCAGTCACTGCCCTAAAAGTGCTAGCCCACTGACTTCTGCCTCTTGGTAGTCACACCTTCTGTAGTATTCTCTGAAAATAGCCTGCATCAAGTGACTTGCTTTTCAGGAAAAGAATATAGTGCGTGCACATTGAGAAGAAAGAAAAAAGTGTTTTTTCTTCTTTTTAGATAGCAGGATGGTCTATATAGAAAAATCCAGAGAATTCACAAAACAAAACCAATAAGCCC
>NW_022103904.1:11051397-11076839 GCF_000313985.2 Echinops telfairi
TAAAGAAAGAAAAAAAAAGTAAATAAAATACTTAGGTATACATCTTACACAGCATGTACAAGATCTACATGAGGAGTACTACAAAACACTGATAAAAGAAATTTTAAAAGATCTAAATATAGAGAGACATAATAGAAAGATGTAATATTAATATGATGTCAATTGTTCTCACTTTCATCTATAAATTTAGTGCCTTCTCAATCCAGATCCCAGTAAATGACAGTGCAGAAAGCAACACACTGATTCTAAGTATATACGGAAAGGCAAAGACACAGATTAGCTAATAAAATACTGAACAAGGATGCAAGGATGATACCACCTAACCTAAACTTTTACTATAAAGCTTGCATGAGAAAACAGTGTGGTATTGGCAATAGAGAAATTAGAGATTAGATTTGAGAGCCCAGAAATAGGTCCACAATTATGGTCATCTGATCCTTGCCAAAGGATCAATGAAGAAAAAAAATATTTTAAACAAACGATGCTGAAACAACTGGATTTCCACATGCCAAAAAAATAATCTAGGCCAAATGCTTTTATGTTTCACAGAACTTACTGGCTCATGGACTTCAAGGTAAAATGTAAACTACATTCACTAATAGAAGATAACAAGAGAAAAGGTAGGTGGCTTCAGATTTGGGGATGATTTTTAGATGCAACACCAAAAGCACAATCTATGAAAGAAAAAAATCGTAAGTTAGAATTCATTAAAATGATCAAATTTTAACATTGGCAAAACAACATGACAAAATTGGAAAAAGACTCAAACAGACTTGTCATCAAAGAAGATATACCGGTAGAAAATAAGCATATGAAAAATGTTCAACATCCTATGTAATTAAGGAATTGCAAACTAAAACATGGTACCATCACACACCTATTAACCACCCATTGCGATATCAAACCCCAAATTCACTGCCATCACAATCATTTCAGCTCTCAGCAAACCAATAGGGACCTGAAATAGGTTTGATTGTGCAGGAGTGGATTGGCTCGTCTTTTCTCCTTAGTGGAGCGGCGGCTGGTTTGAGTGCCTGACCTTGCGGTTAACAGTGCTCCAGGACGCCTCCCCGTCACACAAGAAGGGCTAACGCTGAAAACACTGGCCATCGCCAACGCTGGTTAAGTTGTGGAGCTACAGGAACCCTCATTTTCTTTCTGGGAGGATGTAAAAGTAGAGCCCCCCTTTTTAAAATTTTTAATTTCCTATCGAGGGACCCTTTGATTATACCTTAAATAGGACAGAGACAAAAATACAATGATCCAGATGATAGAAACTCATCACGTACAGAGACCGATAGACACCAACCACTGCATCATAGTCCTCATGTTTGTATGTATGCTAGAGAAGAGAGGAAATATTCATAAGATCATGATTGGTGGCAGATCAATTAACCGCCATTGTAGGAAGAACTACATCAGTGGAGATGAGACCATGATCGGGATAGGAACATAATTGCAGGTTAACAAAGACTATGGGGGTAAATCAGTAAGGACATGCCCAGGTAAATTCTTTGTGTAATTAAGATATGCCCAGGCAAATTCCTGAGTTCTTTGTGTGTACCTTTCTGCATGCTAGTTAATTAGCTTTCAATCACATTCTTCCTAAGGGCAAATTCTCTTTCCCTGGGCTTGCTTGGGTTTGTCTAAAGTATAGCTACATGGTTGGTTTAATGGTCAGCAAGCATTGGGGAAGTAACACAGACAACTCAAACTGGGTCAGAATTTATGTTAAGACTCAGAATGGAGTTAGGGTTCCCACTGGAGACTACAACCATGCTTTCGATCGTAAACTCTCATCCATTCTCTTTTCTTTTTTCTTTTGCCATGTTCTCCTTTCATCAGGGACTTGATCTTAAATCTTTTCAACACACTCAGGTTGGTGAGTTTTCTTCTTCATGAACTAATGGGTGGCTCCTTAAATGGATGTTTATTTTATTACTTTAAAAAAGTATTTTGAATTAGCTGCAAGTTTACCAGAGCTGATCATCAGTTCTACATTCAACAGCCCATACGCATTTTAATAGATCTGTTGCAATCTCCTCAGTGGACTGTCACGTAAACCATGTCCATGTTGTGATTTTTATTTCCATCCTTCCTTCTTTTTGAAGCAAGCCCTGGTGGTACCGTGGGTTATGAATTAGACTGCTACCCACAGGGCCAGTGATTTGAAACTACCAGCTGCTCCTCCGGAGAAAGAGGAGGCCTATGGCTCTCATAAAGATTTACAGTCTTGGAAATCCACAGGGGCAGTATTCTACTCTTTTGTATAGCGATGATATGAGACAGAATTGATTCGATGGCAGTTAGTTTGGATATTTTTGTTGTTCTTTCCTAAGGAGCTCCAGTGGCATGGTTGGTTATGCATAACCCTGCTGCTAACCCCAAGATCAGCAGTTCAACTCCACCGGCTGCTTTCTACTCCCATAAAGATTTACAGCGTCAGAAACTCAAAGGGGCAATTCTAATCTGTTTTACAGGTTTGCTGATGAGTTGAAATCAACTCAATGGCTGGGAGTTGAGTTGATTTTCCATCCTAACACTCTGTATTTAGTCCTTCAGTAAATGCTACCCTCTTGATCTGAAATGACTGACTGTTATAACATGGGCATGAGTTCAACTCTAGACCTGAGTGATAACTAAGGACCATAGTTCGGGGCTCCACCAGACTATCTAATCAGTACACCTGGTCTCTTTTATGATTTGGGGTCTTGTTTCAACTTTCTCCCACTATTCAGGACTTTCTAATGAGAACCTTTTCCAAGCTGTTGGTAGTAGCCAGGCACCATCTAGTTCTTCTGGTCTGAGTCAAGGAGGTAGAGGTATTATTTGCATGGTCCATTAGTCTTTTGGAATATATGCTTCTGTATGTCTTTTGATTCTCATCATTATTCTTTCCTTTCAATGGGAACAGAGCAATATTTGTCCCTTAGATTTGTCACGAGCTTTTACAGCCTACAGTAGGATGTGGAACATTGTCTTATACTAAGTGACCTTGGTGTCCTCTGAGACTATGGTCCTGATCCCCGAGGTCCAGTGACACAGATTCTCAAGGTAATTGGTCGTGTCTAAGATGTTTGAAGACCTTTCCCCTCTGTATTCTCTACCATATCCACGGACATATTTGCAGCAGAGGTATGCACACACACATACAAATGACCTTTGTCAAATTTATATAAATATATCCATAGTCATACTCTCCCCCTCCCTCTCATAGTCAGTCAGCTTGCATGTCTGTTTAAGCATCAAGATGTAGTCACTACCATTGCAAGATTGAACATATAAGAGTAATGGCCTCTGTTGCACTTAACTCTTGCAAATCTCCCAATGTCTTCCCTTGCTTACATCATTTTTTGCCAACCTCTCTCTTACTGTATGTTGCTTTCTCCTTTACCCAAGTTAACAGTTCTACCCGCTAGCCAATGATGTTTCTTCCCTCCCTTCCCTGGTATCCATTAAAGAATGTTTCTTTTTTAGCATGTCAACATTTTCTTGATTTTTCAATAGTGGTCTTAAAATATTGGTCCTTTTGTAATTGACTAATGTCATTCAATATCAATTTCTCCAGGTTTTTCCAGGTTATGAAGTGTTTCCTAGATTCTATGTTATTCTTCAACACTGCATAGTACTCCATTCTGTATATATGCCTAAGATTTTTATCCAATCTTCTACTGGTGACATAGGGTTATTCCTATCTCTTTACTGTTGTGAGCAATGCTATGATGAATGTGGCTATTTATATATCTGTTCAAGCTGCAGCTCATTTCTCTAGATGATATACCAACTAGAACAATTGCTGGGCCTAATTATATTTCTATCCCCAGCTTTCAGGGGAAACACCATACCACTTTCCACAGTAGTTGCACATTTTAACATTCCTACCAGCAGTACATGAGGGTCTGTTTCTCCACAGCCTCACTAGCATTTGTTGTTATCTGTTTTTGTGAACTTTGTTACTAATAATGCTGGGGTAAGGTGATATCCCACTCAAGTGGGATTAACTGAAGGGTGGAGAGATAAATGGCTCAGTGATCCTCTCCTTTCTTGTATCTCGCTCTTTGATCATCTGACCAGTGTGCGGCTGCCTTGCTTGTTCTGTGACTCAATTTACATGCTACACTACCTGTAGGATGCCTAGCCTGTGAACTGTGTCGCTGTAAGTTGAGGTCCCTTTAAGACATCTCTGGAGTGGGGACTGGTGGTTGGTGACCTGGCTGACAGTTGGTGACCTGCCTTGTGATTGGCTGCTGTGCTGAGATAGCCTAGCTCGCTCTATATAGAGAGGAAGACCTGGAAGCAGACAGACTTGAAGGACTGCTAGTGTCTCACAACTCTCTCTCATGGGAGTGAGTTGCACTGAACCCTTTGTACTGCTTTATAATTTAACTGTTCATTTCTTGTATTATATATCTATCTGTATATAATTTAACAGTTCATTTCTTGTGTTATATATCTAATTATCTTTATAAATAAATATATTAAATTATCAGCAATTTGGTTTTATCTCTCTAGAGAACCCTGTCTAACACACTCACTGTTATTTTATTTGCATCTGTCCATCAGCTAATGATAGCAAGCATTTCTGTCGGTGAAGTGTCTAGTCATGTCCTCTGCCCATTTTAACAGCTTAATTATTAGTTTTCTTCTTGCCGTTGTGTTCTAAAGATTTTACAGATCAGTCTCTTGTCTATTATGTCATTGCCATAATATTTTTCTGTTTGTGGATTTTCTTTTTACTCTTTTGAGGATATCTTTTGAAGCACTTAAGTGTCTAATTTTTAGGAGGCCCAATCATCTACTTTTTCTTTTTATGCTTAGGTGGTTACCATTATGTTTGATAATGTATTTTTGTCTTGTCTTCAGGCCCTTAAACTTTTCCCTATTTTTTGATTGGTGGCTTTTATTGTTTTAAGCTTCACATTTAGGTCTCTGATCTTTCTTGAGATCACTTTTATATACTGTGTAAGACATGAATCATGTTTCATTCTCCTGAAAATGGATATCCCATTTTCCTCAAATTTTTGCTTAAAGAGACCATCTCTTCCCTATTTAGTATGTAATACGTATATTTCCTATGCACTATCTGTCTATAGGTGGATTTAGTTAGTTAGTTCTATTGGTCTATGTACCCATACCACGTTGTTTTGACTGCTGTGATTGTGGGGTAGGTCTTGAGATCAAGGTGTGAGAGGCCCTTTGCTTTGTTGCATTCCTTTAGTACTGCTTTGCTTCTCTGGGGTCTCTTTTTCCTTCACATAAAGCTTGTGATTAATTTTTCCAACTCTTTAAATAAGGATGTTGTCATCTAGAGCTGGATTACATTAAATCAAAAGATTGTTTTAGGTAGTACTGACATTTCCCCAATATTAACTCTTCCTGTCTATTAACATGGTGTATTTTTCCATTTATATAGATCTTTTCAGTTCTTATACTAATGCCTTTAATTTTCTTTGTACGGCTCTTTTGTTTCTCGGGTTACATTTATTTCTAAGTATTTCATCTTTTGAGTGGTGAGGACTCAGTAATCCATTGCAATACCCACACAGAACTAAGACAAAACAAAAATCCTGACTATGAGGTTTCTTAGGGAAGTTAATAAGTTACAAATTGTTCAGGATGTTGCTCTTTTGTTCACAGTGCACCTTCTCAGTCATGCTGGTAAGCATGTTTTTCTGTGGTCATTGGCCTCAGTCACTTGGTCTCTTAGCCTATGCTCTTTATTCAATGGATCAGGAAGCCTGCTGATTTGCCTCGTGGTCTCCACACAGCACCTCTGCTTTGCTTCATGGTCTTGAGCTATGGCCGCTGGTGTCTTTGCTGAGACCACATCAAGCTGAGCTCTTCCATGTGCTCCACGGGTGGATCTTCTTTCGTGATGGTCATGGGGTTCTCCCTCCCAATTTCAGAAATGTCATGTATATACAGGTCAAAATCGACCAGTCCCATCTCACATCCTCTATTTACATGGATTCCCCCAATAATGACATGCACATATAAAAGTCATATTTAAGCAATTTCACTTTATTACACTCCACAACTACCATCACTGCTTCAAACCTGAATCGCTAACAACAATTGATTTTGAAAAACTCTGTTTATAGTTTTACATTTTCTAGAATGTCAAATAAATGGCTCATCTAGCATCTAAATTTTTCAAATTATCTTATTTCATATAGAAGTATGGATTTGCGTTTGTTCCATATGTGTTTGAAGCTTGATAGCTCATTAATTTTTATACCTGAATAATATACTTTGTATGGATGAGACACACAGTGCCTCAATCTGATATTAAACATCTTTTTCATTTCTAATTTTTTGCCATGATGATTAAAGTTATTATGGACATGCTGTACAGGCTTCGTGTGCACACATGTTTTCAGCTCAACTGAATAAATATGTAGGAGAACAATGGGAACCCTATGTTTGTTGTTAGGTGCCGTTGAGTCAGTTCTGACCCATAGCGACCCTATTCACAACAGAACAAAACTCTGCCTGACCTTGTACCGTCCTCACAATCGTTCCTGTGCTGGAGTCTATTGCCACATGCACTGTGTCAATCCATCTCGTTGAAGGCCTTCCTATCTTTACCAGGCTCCTCGACTTTACCAAGCAGGATGCTCTTTTCCAGGGAATGGCCTTTCCTGACAACATGCACAAAGTACATGGATGAATTCTCACCATCCTTGTTTCCAAGGGTCACTCTGGTCATACTTCTTTCAAGAAAGGTTTGTTTGTCTTTTAGCAGTCCATGGTACTTTCAGTATTCTTCTCCAGCACCACAATCAAATGCATCCATTCATCTTTCTTATCCAATGTTCAACGTGTACATCCATATGAGGCAATTAAAAGTTCCATGGCTTGTGTCAGGCACACCTTAGTCCTCAAAGTAACATCCTTGGTTTTAAATACTCTAAAGAGGTCTTGTGCAGCAGATTTACCCAATGTAGTGCATCCTTTGATCTCTTGACTGCTGCTTCCATGAGCATTGATTGTGGATCCAAGTAAGATGATAGACTCGGAAACTTAAATTTTATCTCCATTTATCTGGGTGATTGGTCCAGTTGTGAGGATTTTTGTCCTCTTTACCTTGAGTTGTGATCCATAATGAAGGCTGCAGTCCTTGATCTTTATCAGCAAGTGCCTCAAGTCCTCTTCACTGCCAGCACTTGCGGTTTTGCCGTCTGCGTATCACAGGTCGTTAATGAGACCTCTTCCATCCGGATGCCCCATTCATCTTCATAAAATTCAGTTTCTCTGATTATTTGCTCAGCACACAGATTGACTAAGTATTGTGAGAGTATACAACACTGACACACATCTTTCCTGATTTTAAACCAAGCAGTATTCCCTGGTTCTGTTTACACAATGCCCTGATGATCCATGTACAAGTTCCACAGGGACACAATGAGCTTTGCTGGAATACCCATTCTTCTCAAGGTTATCCATAGTGTGTTTTGATCCACACAGTCAAATGCCTTGACTTGGTAAATTCATCCCTCATAAGTATAGATGTCTAAATTCTCCGCAAAATCCTACTCAACAGAATCCCACAACATGAAAAACAACACATCACTATCAGGTGGGATTCATAGCAGGTATGGAAGGATCATTCAATATTGGAAAAATAATTGCTTGAATTAAACACATAAATAAAAGAAAGAAAGATAACTATACCATCAGATCAATTCATGGATAAAAGGCATTTGACAAAATCCAACATTCCTCATAAAAAACAGTGAAATAGGATCAAAAAGGACATTTCTCAACATAATAAGGGCATATATGTACATATACATACATAAGGGGCATATACATACATCCCAAAGGCAACCATATACTCCCAATGGAGAGAAACATTCCTCTTATCAACAGGAATCAGACCAGAATGCCCTTTATCGCCACTCCTGTTCAATCTTATGCTAGAAGTCTTAGCCAGAGCTTTCAGGAAACAAAAGGAAATTAAAGGTATCCAAAGGCATAGAAAAAGTAAAACTATTTCACAAATTATGTGGCCATATACATAGAACATCCTAAAAAACTCAGCAAGAAAGTTGTTGGAATTAATTGAAAGAGTCAGTAATGTGGCAAGGTACAAAATCTGCCTACAAAAATCAGTCAGTTTCCTTTATGCTGACAAAGAGAGTCATTGAACAGAAAATCAGAAAAACAGTACAATTGACAAAAGCCATTTGTGGTGAAGTGAAATTCTTAAATATTACCCTTCTAACCATCATAGTGGTGAATCCCACACAGAAAAAGAATGGATGGGAGCATGTAAATAAGTTATATAGGACTATAGTTTATATAGTTATATAGGGCTTGGGATTGATATATAACATATAGTTATATAGGACTTGGGATTGATCAAGTTTACCATTCCACTGGATATATCTCTGTGAGTCATCTCAGAAGCAGCAAAGGATTCCCTGGGCCATCAAGAAAGCCAGCCACCAGTGGAACAGGTGTGAAATTCCTGTGGGAAGTGGGGGAGGGAAGCAGCAGAGGCAACAGAGGCCAAGAGAGCGCAGAGGAGCTGAGCTGAGATCATGAGACAGAGTGGTGGGTGGGCTTCCTGTGTGACCTCAATCCAAGTTGTTAAACATAAGAGAAACAAATTGCAGAAAGAAGAGAGATAGACAGTAACTAAGCACTTTCTGCTTAACTTCTCTGTAAACTAAGACTCTAAAAAATAGTCTATTAAAATAATAAAAAGATGAAAAATATAAGGCATTAAATGTTACATTCAGCAACTTAATAAAGAGGGAGAAGAACCCAAATCTAAACATAAATATTTAGATTTATTGACCATTAATATATATCTTAGAAAATAAAAGTTTATTAGTTTCTTTTTGTCACCTTACAGATGATTTTTTTTCCCTGTACAGTTCTCTTTTCTAATTTTCCTACAGTGGATTTTACATTTCTGATAAAAAATTACAAGGTTTTTTTTTTTTTAAGTCACCTTCCCACCCTTCCTGTCCGAGGGTGGAGATCACTTCCTTTACTTTTCAGTCATAGTACCAAACTCCTTTTCTCCGTCATTTATTTTGATGTCTATTATTTTTGGCTTTCTGTGTTTTGAGGTCATCACCTTCCTCCATTTCTGCCCTCTCCTCTCTCTGCTTGTTGGTTATTCCTGGTAACTGGTCTCCTGACGACCGGGGTGGCTCTGTTTTCAGACACTTTTTATCCGCCGGTCTTGAGGACAAGACTCCGGCTGATGGGCCGCAGCCCGCTCTTCCACTGGTATTGCTTCTGCCTGGGGACGGGCCGTGCTTTTGGCAGGCTGAAAAAAAGCGATTTGCACAAATTCATAGATTCAAATAAGATATGGATAAAGAATGTCTAGTCCAACATAGTGAAATGATCATTTGATTTATATGATGATAAAACTGTCAGTATTTGTCAAAATCTGCTATTGCTCTGTTCATAAAAATACTGTACAGGTATATTGTTATGGATTAGGTGTTGGGCTGCAATTTGCAAAGTTGGAGTTTCAGACTCACCGGCTTCTTTCTGGGAGAAGATGGGGCTGTTTGCGCCTGTAAAGATTGATAGTTTTGAAGACTTGATGGAGGATCACTCTAAACTGTAGTCCACAGTGGATTTGGTTACGTTTTCTGACTGTGTCTGTTATTAAAAAAAGATGCTAAAGTGAGATTTCAAGGCACTGGAAAGATGTTGGAATTCATAGATAATATTTAAAATGTTAGATCACATGACATATAAGTAAATTTCAATAGAATTTTCTTCAAAATGTTTAAAAATGAAATAGAGGAAGCTAACCCATAGAGTAGTAAAAAATAGAAAGAGATGATTTATGTAATTTTGGGGCAGAATGCCCATACACCTACTGAAAAAAAATGACAGTTTTAGGCAAATAAAGTTCACAAATTCTGTATAGTAAGATAGATCATATATAAATGAAGCCTTAAAAGCAGTTTTGACCTAGCTGGCTCCAAATCCTGGCAGCCCATGTGTGCAGTGCAGGATGGTGACCTTTCAGAAGCAGATCACCAAGCCCCTCTTCCAGGTGCCTCTGGATGAGTTGAATGACCAGTTTTCCAGATACTAGGCGAGTACTCAACCAAGTGCACCAACCATGAAGTCAGAAAGCACACCATAAAAGAGAAAAAATAGAAGCTGTGGACCTTAACCATATCACTGGGGAAACAATTATATGCTGTATAGAGGGTTGGTTGTTTGAAAACGAACATTTAGTGGTTGACTAGTACATAAAGGGAGAGAAAGACAGGGCTTTCTAGTCCCCGCAAAAGTTACAGTCTCAGAAACTCACAGGGACATTTCCACCTTGTTCTAGACCAGTGGTTCTCAACCTGTGGGTTGTGACCCCGTTGAGGGTTGAATGACCCTTTCAAAGGGTCATCCAATTCACAACAGTAACAAAATTATAGTTAAGAAGTAGCAACAAAAATAATGTTATGGTTGGGGGGCTCACCACAACATGAGGAACTGTATGAAAGGGTTGCGGCATTAGGAAGGTTGAGAACCACTGTCCTATATGATTGCTGTGAGTTGGCATTGACTCGGTGGAAGTGAGTTTCAGTTAGAGGATAGAAAGATGATTTTGCAAAATAGACAAATAAGAAGGCAGTAAAGAGACAGGAAGAAGAGCAAGTAGCGTCAAGGAAGTCAAACATTTTTGTTAAGTGCGTTAAGGAGGGCCAGGTAAATATATGTGATAAGAATAACAAGACTGCAGCCTTACTTGGCACAAAGCCTCCATTGATCTTGGAAGGAACACTTTCTGTGAAGGTATCTTGAAGCAGCTTGGAACAGATGGAGTCATGCCTGAGAGGTGAGAAATGGGAAGTAACAAATATGGTAATCATTAGGTAATTTTTAGGAAGAGAGGAGAGAGTTTTTCATACTAGGAGAAGAATAGGCACAATGATTGTAATAGGTTTGGGGTCAGCTTGTCTGGGTCAAGGTTCTTGGTGTGATGTGGTGTCATGTGTGTCATCAACTCAATGATAGGATCTAACATAACATAATCAACCATGTGAGCAGCCAGCAGCTGTGGTAGAATGCAGCTCCCTTGTTTAGGTCACAGCTTTAATGCAATTGGAAGAAAGATTCCTTAGGGATACCACTCCCCCACTCTATGGGAAAGCTGCATTTCTCCTGGCTCTGAATCCTGCATGTGGTTCTTTGACCTCTTATCATATTGCTTTCCCTTCCCAGGAGCCTCCAGTGGACTTCCAAACATTGCTTTCTTCTTCTTTGCATCTACCAGCTTGGGACCTTCCTGCTTCCTGATTCATCAGCTCCTATAGCGACACAAGCCAGGAGAAGCCGCCGGCTTCTCATCTGACCCTGCACTTGAGATGCACTGGATTCATTTGCTTCTACAAATGTTTGAGACGTTGGATATAAATTTCTTTCTCTATAGACATTACTGGTGTTGTTTCCCTAGAGAACCTAGCTTAACACAGTGATGGAGGCTAATTTGTTATTGTTTCTAAACAGATAATATTTGAGTGTATATATAAGCTGATGGGAAAAACCTAATGGCAGAGTGGGCCTCATAGGGATGCTCACAGTATAGTCATCTAGACCTCTGCATGCACAGCATTCTTAAGTTCATGCTCTGCTGTCGCTGTCTTAAAACTCTTAATGTTTTTTGAAGAAGGGACCCTACATTCTCATTTTTCATTAGACCCTATAAATTATGTAGCTGGTCTTATTCAGTGATCAGGGAGGGAACAACTGAATACACATAAGTGGCCAAATAGGAAAAAATTCAAAACAAAAACCCCATACTGTCATCAAGTCAATTCTGATTCAAAGCAACCCTGTAGGTTTGAAGGCCTTCGAATTAGGCAGATAAAAACGTGTGCCAAAGTCTAGGTGGACCTGTTGGATAATGGGCTGCCAGACTCTTCATTTTGTAGAGCACGGCAGCAGGAGGCATAAAGTCATGTTGTATTGGGTGCTGTCAAGTTCGTTCCAGCTCACAGCAACCTCCTCTGTGTAACAAAAGGAAGCCCTGCTCAGTCCTGTGCCATCCTCACACGTTGCTATGCCTTTTGTTTTGAAATAGTTTTGTTGTAATATACTTAACATATCACACCATGTAATCGCTCAATCATATTAGAAGACTTGTGCAATCGTCACCATGATCAATTTTAGGACACTTTCTTTCTCATCTCTTTGTTGTTAGCTCCCCCACTTCCCCCATGCTTCCCTGCCATGCTTCTAGGTAATTATTAATCCAGCTACTGTCTCTATAGGTATGACTAGATAAAGCATAGAAAAACTTCAAGCAAAAAGATTAAAAACAGAAAACCCTTTAAAATGTGTCAAAAGGCAGATCAAATGATCTGGCACTGAATTGTAACCTAGCTATATCTGCCATAATCAAATTTATGATGCTCTCTGTCTGACAGCAAGGCTATTCACATCCTTGGACTACGTTCAGAGGGAATTTACAGGAGGCTGAATCTATGTAGGGATCCTGCAGATAGACTTGGAGCTTCCACTGTCATACATCTCACTGCCATTTAGTCAATGCTGACTCACGGGGACCCCCACTATGGGTTTTTGAGACTGTAGCTGTTTACAGGAAGAAAGCCCAGTCTGTCTCCCAAAGAGCTATTTGTGGTTTTGAACTGCTGACCACGAGGATTTCAGCCCAACACATAACAACTACACCAGCATAGCCTTTGGCAAATTGGGTGTTCACAGTTTAAGCTATGATACCACCGCCTCATTCAGATTTGGGTTTTATTATTTACAACACTTGGATCACACAGGCTGGCATGCTTCTTCAATGTGGACTTAGTTGATACTTCACTTAGATGGTTACTTGTGTGAAGACAAACTTTTAATACCCATCCGCTATTCTCTCCGATAGCTGGGCACCATTTAGTTTCTTTGCCACACTTTGCTATAGCACCCATAGCTTCAGTGATCTCTTCATGAGGGTGAGCCTAAAGGAGGGCCATGTCATAAGAACTAATTTTTCTTAGATTAGAGCTAGAATTAAGTATGAGTCTGAAATCCATTCATATATCTGTGGCTTATACATGTCTCTGGTTCACTTAGTGATGTCATTGCCATTTAATGTTAGAGAATATCAATCACCCCTGGGGCAAAAGATATTCTATTGGTGTTGTTGTTAGGTATCATCAAGGTGGTTCCAACTCATAGTGACCCTCTGCTCAACAGAATGAAACACTGGCCCATCCCATGCCACCCTCACAAGTGCTCCTATGCTAAGCCCATTGTCGCAGCCATGGTATCAATCCATCTCATTGAAGGCCTTCCACTTTTTTGTTGCCTCTCCACTTTCCCATCAGGATCTCCTTCTACAGAGACTGGTCTCACCCAACAATATGTCCAAAGTATGTAAGATGAAGTCCTGCCATTTTTTCCTCTATGGAACATTCTGGTCCTAGTTCTTTCCAGACAGGTCTACTTGTCCTTTTAGTAGTCCAGAGTACTTTCAATATTTTCCCCAGCATCATAATTCCAATGCATTGATTCTTCTTTGGTCTTCAATGTCCAAAGTTCACATTCATAAGAGGCAAGTGAAAGTATCATGGTTTGGGTCAGGCACACCTTACTCTTCAAAGTAATCACCTTGCTTTTCAATTCTTTAAAGAGGTCTTGCACAGCAGACCTACCTAATGCGATATCTTTTGATATGTTGATTGTGGATCCAAGTAAGACAAAATCTTGACAGCTTCAAGCTTTTATCCATTTATCACGATATTACATATCAGCTCAGTTGTATTTTAGTCTTCTTTACTATTGATAGTGTCATTAATATAGCCAGTGGTATAGAGTTTTAAAAATGTAGAAATGTGTTTCCATGACATCTCTTAACTCTGAGTATCTCTCTTAAAACATACTTTTCCATTATTTTTACACATCTGTGTAGAATATCCAGACTGAAGTTTATAGAATATCCAGACTGAAGTTTATTTAATACTATCATCACTTTTATTTTATTCTCTCTCTTCCTCTCCCCACATTTTCCACCAACCCATTTCTCTCCACTGTTTTCCATTTCACCACCCTATGTTTTCCAGGATCTATTAGACCTCTCCTATGTCACTAGACAGAGCAAACTACCTCCACATCACCCAGAAGCTCACATACCAGTAATAACTGTACCACAACACCAAGGAAAAAGCAGTCAATCACAGTAAACCCCCCAAATCAAGAAAAGCTAATTTAAACAACTGAAGATCACCCAAACTCAACCAAGTACTCTGCAGTAGAGGCTGTGGAACTACCAGAAACACTATTTAAAATTAGGTCCTTTCAATGCTGTGGGGAACACTCTTGAGAACAGCAAAAGAAGTTGAAACTCTAATTCTTATTCCAAAAGAAAACCCAGAACTATGAGATAACAGAATTAGGAAATATACTGAAAGACCTGAGGAACAGATGGAAGAGGGGGAAATTGAATCAGTGAGCTTGAAGACAATCACTCTGCCTAAAATCACGAGAAATAACCAACAAAAAAGTGTAAGGAATCAGAAGAAAGCCTAAGAAGGATGTGGGACATTGTCAAGAGAACCAACTTAGGTCTCACTGGAAACCAGGTAAAAGAAGAAACAAAAATAATCCACAGAGGAAATAGAAGAAATCATGGGGGACATTTTCCTAACACCACAAAGGAAGATATATATAATTATTTCATGATATAAAGCTCCTTTTTATACATATATGAGTGTTACTGGATTGATTTCTCTAGTTAACCCAGCCTAACATGCCAGATAGCAACAGCTCAAAGGAAGAGCACTATAGACCAATATCCCTCATGAATAATTCTCAACAAAACTTGGCCAGTTGAATCTATGTGTGATTCATACCAGGGATGCAAGGATAGTTCAACATTTGAAAAACAATCAGTATACTCCACCACATATACGAGAAAAAGAATAAGAACCATGTAACTGTGTCAATAGATGCAGAAAAGGCATTTGACAGCATCAAATAAGCTTTTTTGTCTTTTTTTTAGTAACTTTCTGTGCTGAGTTTATTTTGTTTGTGGTTTGACTTCTTTTTCTCCTTCTGTTGTTTTACTTACTGCTTTATCATATTCTGTTTATTTTGATGAGGTTTTATCCATTTTATGATGTTATCTTATTATTTATTTCTTCCCAATTTTAACACAATCTGGTCTCTTTTGAAATCTACTTGACTTCCTCAGATTAGAATATTTTGTATCTCCATTATTCCCTTTTTTTATTTCTTACATGTGTATATTGCAGATTGATACGTCTGTCTTCCTATTTTCAGTTGTGTAAATTTGCTTTACTTTATTTTCTATGATTATAGGGTTCCCTCATGGGTGCTATTCACTCTGGTAGGTACATTTTCTAATAGCAGGTCTTGGAACATTTTTCTCTGTGCTTTTCTTGTTTCCTCCACTCCTAGCATTCCTATCAGTCATGTGTTGTTCCCTTTGACAGTGTCCCACATAATTCATAAACTTTATTTTTTAATTAATCATTTATTCCAGGGTCTTACAAATCTTATAACCATCCATTCAATACTATAAAGCACACTTGTACATATGTTGCCATCAACATTTCCAAAACAGTTTCTTCTTATTTGAGCTCTTGATATCAGCTCCTCTTTTTTTCTGCCTCCCTCTCTCACCCTCCCATTCACCTACCTGAGTCCTTGATCAATTATATAATTATATGTTGTTATTGTTATTTCATGTCTTACACTGTCTGTTGTCTCCCTTCACCCACCTTTCTGTTATTCTCCCCCGGGTGGGCGGGGTACAGCTATCTATCCAACCTTGTGATGGGTTACCCCTTTCTACTACAGTAGAACTCCAGATCTCGATGCTAGTCCACTCTAGAAGGAGCATCGAGGTGTGATGCTGTCGACTTCCTAATTTTTCCCATAAGAAATAACTGAAAATGGGTTAATCCACTGTCGACCACCAAGTTTTATCCTGACCTTGCCTTTTTATATAAAACATTACACAGAAATTCAAAGTAAATAAGTTCAGAGTTAAATAATATAATTTAAACAAGAAACACAACATTAAAAAACATTTTAACAACTACAGTATGGCCCATATCTTGAGACTGATGAGTATTTGAATCTGTGGACATGGATGTGGAGAGGAGGTATGGAGAGAGTCATTGTTTGGAAGGGGAATCCCCTTCCATAAAAATCAACTGGTAGCTGCTTTTCAGGAGTTTTTTCCCCCCTTCTTTGTCTATTTTCACTAGGACCTGGCTGGCTTTCCCTAAAAAAAAAATCTGCCTAATGTGGTCTGCTCTTGGCATTTCCTTAACTGTTTTCTAAAAGGGTTTACTAAATTATCATTAACAATATCTGTAACACGCTTAACCAGTTGCTTATCATGATTCTTTTCAAAAACTCTTTATTAAGACCCATGTTTTTTATCTAAAAACAATACAAAAAGCCTCAAAAACTAAGAAAATTATAGCAAAATGCTTAGAACACAGCTGCAAAAGTTTTAAACAATGTGTACTAACAACACCAACTAATGCCAACACAAACTGCTTTTGTTTGCAAAAATCACGTGAGTGGGGTCGGATTCTATGGTTTGTTTGAAATCCGATGCAAAATTTTCTCGACATTTTGTGTCAAAATCCGATTATGTCGAGTGGTGATGTATGTGGTTGAGTCCCCGAGATGCTACTGTACTCCCCTCCCCAGCCCCACCCACCACCATCCCCCTACCCTCATGACAGCGCTACTCCCATGAATGTTCTTGAGAGTTTATCTGTCCTGAATGCCATGTGTCCAAAGGTCTTAGCTGTACCAATGTGTGCACTCTGGTCTAGCCAGATTTGTAAGTAGAACTGAGTGATGGCAGTGGGGGGAGGAAACATTCAGGAACAAGAGGAATGATGTGTGTTTCTTCTGTGCTATACTGCACCCTGGTTGCATCTTCCCTTCCTTGTTAGAACCCTGGATCATTGTTTGATATCAAGCTCATTAATTCAACATTCCTTCTCTTCCATTCTATTGCTTTGCTCTTTCAATAGATTATTTTTTTAATATTTTCAGATATTAAAGATATATAAAAATACATCTTCTGGATTTCTGTGTGGTTTCTAATTATTCATTTATTTTGTCTCATTGCTCTTGTATTGTTTTCTTGAAGTCTGTAGTCTTTGGCTTTCTTTTTTCCCCTGTATCTATCTTGGTCTTTCCCCCATATTTTGCATATATCTAAGAATCATTTTTCTTCATTCCTTTTCTGATAGTTCCAATGCTTTATTTTTCCCAGAGAGGTTTTTTTTTTTGCTCCATATACTAGTTACTTGTATGTTCCATTCTGTCTTGCTTCTTTATATAAACTGTAATTATCTGTTGTTTATAAGACATTGTGATGTTTTAAAATTTTGTTTATTGGTAGATCAGGGGAGTGAAGTGAGAGATGGCCTTTCTCCACTGGTGCAGCTGTTGAAAGTTTGGCATGGCAATGTCTTTTGGGGACAGTATGTTCCTTGCAGGTGGAACGAAACAGGAATAATATTTTTTTTAAATACAAATTTACAACAGTAAGAAACAAGGAGACAAAGAAGCCAATGCACAGCAGACAAACAAATAGATAAACTCCAGGCTGAAAACAAAAGGAAAAGGCAAAAAAAAAAAAAAGGAAGAAAAAATATCCAGAAGTCTGCTACTTGGCCAACCAACTGCACAAGACCTTGTAAGTGTTGAAGAGCAAGGATGTCACTTTGAAGACTAAGGTGCACCTGCCTCAAGTATTTCAGTAAAATCCAATTGTTAGAATTTTATATAAGATTAATTTTAATCTATATTGATAAATTAATTGGAAAATTTTCATAGTCAATTTGAAAATTTCATTCTGTACAGTCTATATTTAGTTTTATTATAAAGTTATATTGATATATGCTGGTTCATATATAGTTGAATGCTGATTTTCTAGAAAATATTTGATATGATTGAGATAATATGACACTAAGAGTTTACAGTATCAATATGGAAGAAAATTAGGTTTGTTTTATTTTATTGTTTTTAATAATTTTATTGGGGGCTCGTACAACTCTTATCACAATCCATACATCCATCCATTGTGTCAAGCACATTTGTACATATGTTGCCATCATCATTCTCAAAACATTTGCTTTCTACTTGAGTCCTTGGTATCAGCTGCTCATTTTTTCCCTCCCTCCCCACTCCTCGCTCCCCCATGAACCCTTGATAATTTATAAATTATTGTTATTTTGTCATATCTTACACCATCTGACGCCTCCCTTCACCCACTTCTCTACTGTCCATCCCCTAGGGAGGAGGTTATATGTAGATCTTTGTAATCTACATATAGATTATCCCCCCTTTCTCCCTCACCTTCCCTCCACCCTCCCGGTATCGCCACTCTAACCACTGGTCCTAAGGGGTTCATCTGTCCTGGATTCCTTGTGTTTCCAGTTCCTATCTGTGCCAGTGTACATCCTACGGTCCAGCCAGATTTATAAGGTAGAATTGGGATCATGATAGTGGCGGGGAGGAAGCATTCAAGAACTAGAGGAAAGTTGTATGTTTTATCATTGCTACACTGCACCCTGACTGGCTCATCTCCTCCCTGCAGCCCTTCTGCCAGGGGATGTCCAATTGCCCACAAATGGGGCCTGGGTCCCCACTCCGCACTCCTCTCACTCACAATGCTATGTTTTTTGGGGTGGTTTTTTTTTGGTCTTTGATGACATACCTGATGCCTTTGATGCCTTGTGATCTCACAGGCTGTTGTACTTCTTCCATGTGGGCTTCGTTGTTTCTCAGTTAGATGTTTCTCAGTTTATCTTCCAGCCTATAGGACCCCTATATCTTTTGACAGCCAGGCACTATCAGCTTTCTTCACCGCATTTGTTTATGCACCCACTTTGTCTTCAGTGATCTTGTAGGGGTAGGCTGTTGTGCTTCTTTCATGTGGGCTTTGTTGTTTCTTAGCTATATAGCCACCTGTTTATCTTCAAGCCTTTAAGACCCCAGATGCTATATCTTTTGATAGCCAGGCACCATCAGCTTTCTTCACCACTTTTGCTTATGCACCCCCTGTGTCCTCAGTGATTGAGTCGGGATAGGCTGGTGTGCTTCTTCCATGTGGATTTTGTTGTTTCTTAGCTAGATGGCTGTTTGTTTATCTTCAGGCTCTTAAGACTTCATATGCTATATCTTTTGGTAGCCAAGCACCATCAGCTTTCTTCACCACATTTGCTTGTGTACCCTTTGTCTTCAGCAATCCTGCCAGGAAGGTGAGCATCCCAGACTGACCAATTGTTAGAACAAATGTTCTTGTATTGAGGGAGTACTTGAGCAGGGGCCCACTGTCCATCTGTTTCCTTAATACAAAACCTATAAATATATGTACATAGATCTATTTCCCCCTCATCATATGTAAATATGTTTATATCTGTATATGCCTGTATTTAAATCTCTATGACTACCCCTTGCCTCCTTCTTCTTTCCTCTATTTCTTTGTACTTTCCTCTTGTCCCAATATCATGTTCAGTCTTCATTTGGGTTTTAGGAATTCTTCTCGGTTACATTGCCCTTGATCCAGCCCAGCCAGATCTCTTACACCCTCCTTGCCAATGATTTTGGATCACTTGTTGTTCCTTTGTCCCTGGGTTTGTTAACAACCACTTCCTTTCCCCCACCTCCTCTTCTCCCATGTTCCCCTGGAACTGTCATCCCGCTGTTCTCTCTTCTGGCTTGTTTATCCCACCTATCCCTTCCAGATAGATATGCTATGTACCATCACAAGACTGAGTACAACGAAGCAACAAAAGAAAGTAAAACAATAGCTACAATAACAAGAAACAAAAAAACTGTATAAATAGTTCAGGGCCTATTTGTTGTCCTTCACGAGTGCTTTCATGTGGCCCATCACGAGTCTGATGGGGTGCCATGCCCTTGGCCTGGCCTCTATCCCTGAGGACTTCATTGCTCTGTCCGTCCCCCACCCCACCCCACCCGCTGCTCTGCTGCATGCCCCCAGAGGCTGGCTTCGGCGTAGTGAGCTCAGGGAGGGCACACTTCCCGCTGTGTGTCTCTAGTGTTGTCCCCAATGGTGCTTTGGGTCAATGAGGAACACTGTGTCCTGTGGTGAGGCTGGCCCTGTGGTCATCTCTGTGCATTGCTGTTCTGAGCAGGAACATTGTCCTCAGGGCTTGGTGAGCCAGGATGTGCCTCACTTTTTTTTCTTTTTCCCTTTCCCCCATCGTTGACTCCTGTGTGCTTTGATCAGACAAGTCCCTCTTCTTGTGCTGTAGCTTCAGTGCTGTCCTCTGAAGTGAATTCTTCTTGGGGGAGGGTGGTGCTGTCCACTTAGTTGGTAATGGGGCCGGCCCCTCAGGCCTCTCTATCAGTTCCCTGCTTCATGTCAGTGTGTTTCGTTCTTGTCTTGGTGCTCTGGGTTGAAGTCTGGTCCCTCTTTCCCTGTGGAGACACAATCAACACCCTTCCCCAGTGTGGGTTAGTGCCCTGTTCCCCCGATATATTTTTTCCCCTCTCATTTTTAGTGGGCTGCCATATGTATCCCATACACATCCCTGAGTTTAGTCTGGCTCCTGTCATTTTACCTGGACCTCACCCAAGAGACATATGTATACAGTAGCTTCTTCCCTATGTCCCTTTTGAATTTTTTGAGCTTACCTCTGCGGATTCATGTAGTACTTGTCCTTTTGTGCTTGGCTTACTTCACTTAGAATAATTTCCAACTGTTCTTCCCATGCGGCGATGTGCTTCATGCGTTCATCACTGCTTTTTAGGGATGCGTAATACTCCATTGTATGTATGTACCAGCATTTTTTAATCCATTCATCTGTTGATGGGAATTTGGGCTGTTTCCAACTCCTTGCAATTGTGAACTGTGCCGCGATGAACATTGGGGCACAGATGTCTGGCCGTGGTTTGTTTTTTCTCTCCTTGGTATATGCCCAGTAAGGGGATTGCTGGATCATACGATAGCTCAATTTCCAACTGTTTTAGATATCATCAAATCGATTTCTATAATGGCTGTACATTCCGACAGGTCCACCAGCAGTGGACAAGAGTTCCTATCTCTCCACATACCCTCCAACACTTGTTACTTTTTGATTTCTTGAATTGGGCTATCGCTGAGGGTGTTAGGTGGTATCTCATAGTTGTTTTAATTTGCATTTCTCTTATGGCTAGAGATCTGGAACATTTTCTCATATATTTATTGGCCATTTGTATTTCTGCCTGTGAGAAACTCCTGCTCAGGTCCTTTGCCCACCTCCTGAGTGGACAATTGTTTTTTTTCTTGTTGTAGGTTAGCAGAGTATTGTAGATTTTAGTAATAAGGCCTTTGTCTGATGTGTCGTTGCTAAAGATGTTTTCCCATTCTGTGGTCTCTCTTATATTACTCTTTTGGTTAATTCTTTCCATGTACATAAGTGTTTTAGCTTTAGTATTCCCACTGGTCAATTTGTGCCTCCTCTGTGTTGGTGTCCTTCCCGATTTCCAATAGCCTATGTAATCCTTGTGCCAAGGTTCTCAGGTTTGTCCCAATTATTTCATTAATGGCCCTAATAGTTGGGGGTTTTACCTCAAGGTCTGTGATCCAACTTGAGTTTATTCTTGTGGATGGAGTGATGTAAGGGTCTTACTTCATTTTTATGCAGCTACGTATCCATTTTTTCCAAAACCATGAATTGACGAGGGCATCCACTTCCCATTTGATATTTTTGGGGCCCTTATCAAAGATCAGTTGTCTGTAAGCTGATTAATTTATTTCTGGGTTTTCAATCCTTTCCCATTGAGGTCAATTTTATCTGAGATTAAGATTGCAACCCCTGCTTTTTTTTTCAATTGCTGATTGCTTGGTATGTTTTCCTCCAGCCTTTGATTCTCAACCTATTTTTGTCTGTAATGTTGAGATTTGTCTCTTTTAGGCAGCAGATCGAGGAGTTGTGTTTTCCAAACCAGTCTATTAGTCTCTGTCTCTAAAGGCCTGAGTTCAAACCATTAATATTCAGGGTTATTACATCTATCTGTGGGCCCTGTGATATCATTTTATCCCTCTTGTGTCGAGTGTTTTCCTACCTCCATTTCTTTTCTGTGGGTTGTGCATATGTGTGCAGTGTTATCTTGGGAGCTGTTTTCCCTTTGGTGGTCTCTGGGTGGAGTTGTTCTGTGTAGCAGTCTCTTGTATGTACTTGGTGAGTGTTGTTCTTCTGCCCTAACTGGGTCAGAGAGGATCTTTTGTAGTGCTGGGTTCCTTTTAGCATATTCTTTGAGATTTTCCTTGTCTGGGAAGACTCTCACTTCTCCATCAATTTTGATAGATAATTTGGCTGGATAGAATATTCTTGGGTTTGTGTTATTTTCCTGCAATTTTTGGAATATGCTGCTCCACTGTCTCCTCTTATTTATTCATAGTGTCTGCTGATAGGTCTGAGCATATTCTCTTCTGCTTGCCTTTATATGTGGTTGCCAGTTTTTCCCTAGCTGTTCTCATAATTTTCTCCTTTTCCTCATAGTTAGATAGTTTAACAACTATATGTCTTGGTGACTTCTTGGAATTCAGTCTAGCTGGCATTCTTTGGGCCCCTGGACAGTTTCATGGTTTTCATTCATTAAGCTAGGGAAGTTTTCCTCCAAGCATTCCATCACTATTTTGGATGTTGGTTTCCCTGATGTGAATTCCTCCAACAGGCTGATAATTCTGAAGTTGTTTTTTCTCATAGCATCAGACATAGCTCTGAGGTTTTCTTCAGCTTCTCTGATGGACTTGTTAGACTTTTTCACATGTTTATTAATTTCTGCTTGCGAATCCTCTAGGTCACTGGTGCGGTTCTCTGCCTCCTCCATTCTCCGGGTGAAGTCTGTGAGTTTGCTATTAGTTTTTGTTATCTCTCCCCTTAACGCCTGTATTTCCCTTTGGTGCATGCCCTTTATTTCCTCTATCATTTCTTCCTTTTTCTGTAATGCTTCTCTCATGTCCTGTATGGCTCCAAGCAGTATTCTGAAGATTTCATTCTGTGGGAGGTCAACCTCTGCCTTTTCTATGATCACCGTTAGGTCCAGGTGGTCCTCTGGCATTGGATTTTGTTTCTCTTTTCTTGTTGAAACTGTGGAAGAAGCTTGCTGTTTTTTGGTCAATTTATTGGAACGAGGTACCATTGATCTGCCTGGCAGACCTGAAGTGGTGTGGCAGAATAGTGACCTCTGCGTCCGTCCGTGTGTGTGCAGCATGCTTGTGTGTATGGGGTGGGAGGAGGCCCAGGGAGGGGGCTGGCTGGTGGATCTGCAAGGAGCACAGATATGGGGCAGGCAACTCTGGGCTGAGACCCCTGAGTGTGGGGGCAGGTCTGGTTGGTGGTTTGCACAGAGCACAAAGGAAGGGCCACAGCCTCTGCCATCTGCCTGGTTGTGCTGTGGTGCTGGGTGAGCCCTGGGAGGAGGGGGGAGGGTCTAGCCAGCTGGTCCACGAGGGGGCCCCGATGAGGCACGAATCTCTGCGGGGGTGGGGGGCAGGGTATGCTGGCTGGAGCACCCACATAGACTCCCGGCACCCTGGGGCAGGGTGGGGGTTACTGGCTGGAAATTCTAGGGGAGGCGCCGAGGCCGGGTGCAGCCTCCACCGTGCACCTGGCTGCCCTGTGGCACTGGTCCAGGCAGAGCGAACGCCCTGAGCACCACACAGGTGTCTGCAGGGAGCGCTGGCGATGGGGTGGGAGTCCACTTCTGGTTCAGAGACATTTTCTGAGTGATCTTGGGAATTGACAGACAGATTTGATACCGCTACTAGGCCCCCAAATTTCCCCACTCTCCGCGTGTGAGCTACCTATCTGGGGGCCATCTTCCCCCAACTCCAGGTTTGTTTTATTTTTAATTGCTCATTAGGAATTTTTATTTCATCTGAGGCTATTCATTTGCATTTTACATAAGTATTAGAATAACATTATTCAAATTAGTTATATCTCTATAATCCTAATATCGTATTTTTTCTGTTTTTTTATCAGATATTTGACTATTATTCTTTTTAGAGATTTCAATCATCCCATGTAAATATATTTATATATAAGGATGGGGAAATAGATCTATGTGCATATATTTATAGGTTTAGTATTAAGGTAGCAGATGAATATTGGGCCTCCACTCAAATACCCCCTCAATGGAAGAACACTTTGTTCTATTAAACTGGAATTCCATGATGCTTACCTTCCTGACATGATCGCTGAAGACAAAGCTGGTGTATAAGCAAATGTGGTGAAGAAAGCTGATAGAGCCCAGCTATCAAAAGACATATTATCTAGGGTCTTAAAGACTTGAAGGTAAACTAGCGGTCATCTAGCTCAGAAGCAACAAAGCCCACATGGAGCAAGCATACCAGCCTATATGATCATGAGCTGTCAAAGGGATCAGGTATCAGACATCAAAGAACAAAAGATCTTATCATTGTGTGCTTACCTTCCTGACATGATCATTGAAGACAAACCCGGTGCATAAGCAAATGTGGTGAAGAAAGCTGATGGTGCCAGGCTATCAAAAGATATAGCATCTGGGGTCTTAAAGGCTTGAAGATAAACAAGCAGCCATCTAGCTGAGAAGTAACAACGTCCACATGGAAAAAGCATGCCAGCCTGTGCAATCACATTGTGTCAAAGGGATCAGGCATCAGGCATCAAAGAGCAAAAAATGAAATCATTATGAATGAGGGGGAGTGCAGGTTGGGGACTGGACATCCCCTTATCGAAGGGTCTTGGGGAGGAAATAAGCCAGAGGCTAATTGCTCCCATAAAGTTTTATACCCCAGAAAGCCCATATTGTAGTGATTCTTAGCCTTTCTAATACCGTGACCCTGTAACACAGCGCCTCGTGTTGTGGTGACACCCAACCATAAAATTATTTTCATTGCTACTTCATAACTGCAATTTTGTACTGTTATGAATCGTACTGTAAATATTTGATATGCAGGATGTATTTTCATTGTTACAAATTGAACATAAAGTATAGTGATCAATCACAAAAACAATATGTAAGTCAACTGCCCTTCATGGTATGGAGGAAAGGACCCTCACATAGAATTTAGTTTAGGAAGTTTAAGGTGCTCCTATGAGGAAATGCAGCAACTGTGGTCAAACAGCTTAGTTTATGCACCTGTAGCCACACTCAACTACAAGGGTACATGTGGTAGGATGAGCTATCTCCTTCCTCAACCCCTCATGATTTGAACGTGACTGTAGGCATGCCATCAATTGTCTAAAATCTTTATTTGTGAAATATTCACCTTCCATATTTTCAAAATTTCCATAACCACTGAAAATACAGGGAATCCAGGATGGATGAGCCCTATAGGATGAGTGGTGTGAGTGGCAAAACATGGAGGGTAAAGGGAGAATGGGTAGGAAAGAGGGAACCGATTACATGGAACTATGTGTGACCTCCTCCCTGGGGGACAGACAACCGAAAAG
>NW_022103904.1:11077158-11098969 GCF_000313985.2 Echinops telfairi
CACCTGTGGGTCACTGGAGGACTTTAATTTTTGCTTCTCATTTGTGCAGGAGCTTTTGAAGTGTTTTTTAATAAGAGTGTCTGATCACTATCTCGCAATGCAAAAGAACCACTCTGAGATTCTTTAAGGGAACAGATAAGAGAGAGGTGAGCGAATAAACAAGGTAATCAGTTAGAGAACTATTTAAATAATTTATCCAGGAGTTGCTGATGACTTTAATCAGTTGAATTTTAAGTATGTACTGATGATGGAATTGACAGGATTTGTAACAGATAGAATATCAAGTGTGAGAGAAAACTGGGAGACAAGGAGAAGATGACTTACCTTAGGGCTTGGCACCCAACATTGACAATACACGTGTTAATGTCCTATTCTAATATAATATTCATTAATAGCTCCTTGAAGGCTGGGATCATGACTTATTGGAATTTGCATGACAAACACCTTGCACAGGCTTACAAAAATATTATCGTAATATGCATATACATAAATATCTGGAGTCCACCAAATATTTCTTCAAAAATTAAACATTCAGATAATGCAATGGATTTAGTGCTTCAGGAGTTGACTGAGCAGCCATGGACTGGTCACAGCTGGGGTGACTGCATTTATCTGTGCTCAGCCTCTTCGTGCTCACCTGTTAGCAGTTGCATCCAGGACTCAGCTCCCTCTTTGTGAAGGGACTTCTACATTAGCCATGAAGTCCATGGCATTAATTCTAGAGCAACAAGTGAATGTCAAAAGCATTTGGAAGCCCAATGTATGTAGGAAGAAAGCAAGTTCGGTGGGAAATTAAGACCCCAGAGACAGATGCCCTGCTGTTTGTAGGTTGCCAAGAGTTCACCCAAGAGGAAAAGGAGCACGCGCATTGTCTTTGAGGACCAAAGATGAATCTTGCCCAAAATGAAGAATAGGCAAAGCTCTGATTCTTAAGGCCTTATTCAAATGGTGTCTTGTGTGTGGTGGGTACAGATGAAGGGCTGAGTGGGAATGGCCAGAATTTCAACCTGACCTACTAAGACTCGTCTGGGATGCCAGCTGCTGAGGTTGACCGGAGTCCAAAGCACTGGACCCAGAGAAAAGAAACTCACAGGGCCAGCATTAGCCTTTTTAATTTTGTATTTCTGCATCCTGGAATGGCAGAACCCACAATTGGCAAGACTAACAATTTCCCTGCTGCTTCTTGTTTCTCTGCACTATAGCAAATACCGTGTCCTTTGAGCTTTCTATTCATCGACTTTACACAAGTTTCCCTAGAAGGAACTGGTGGTGAGACTGATGTTAGGAAATAAAATAATTATTTCCTTCTACCCCCATCAAGATACACTAGCAGACATTATAAATGTTACTTATAAAATGGCTAGATTTGATTGCATGACTGCAAAGAAGGTAGAGTATACTGTGGGTTGTGTGCCAATGATGCAGTAGCTTAGACTGTGATAGACTTCAACCCAGAATGAAAACATATTTGCTTGCAGAAAATGTCTCTCTTTCTCTCTCTGTACACATACAGAGAGAAAGAGGAAATCTTATACAGTACTTTAAACTGTTTTCATTGCATTATAGTTATAAATCTCTAGCAAAAAATAACCAGACTCAAAAGGTTCAATAACATTTAATAACTTGGCTTAGATATAATATAGCAAGTACCAGGAACTATTGTGTTGTGAATTTCATTCTTCTTTGATAAAGTTAATTTGGTATTAAGGAGTAAATGGAAACAATCTTCTTAAAATTGTGATACATTATATACAGGACCAAATACTTGCTATATGCTATTAGTAATATTGTTTATAATGATCATGTTATTCAGCCATCACCACTATCCATTTTCAAAATTTCCATAACCACTAAAACAAACTCAAGGTTTCTTAAGTAATGACTTCATTTTACTCCTCCCTGCCCCTGCTAACTACTTCTAAACATTGGCATCAATACATCTACCTATACTAGATATTTCATAGTACACAATTTTGGTTATTTTGTGACTGACTTATTTCATTAAGAAGAATATTTTCAACTTCATCCATGCTGTAGCATATAGCATGACTATAGTTTTTCTTATGTTGCTGTTGGTACAGACGGTGCGGAAAGTTCTCCCTTGTACAAAGCCCTGTGCAGCAGAATGAACAGTTTCTCAGTTCAGTACCATCCTCAACATCTTTGCCATGTTTGAGGCCAGTGTTGGAGCCACTGCCAGCCCATCACTTTCGAGGGTCGTTCTCTTGTGAGCTGACCTCATCTTTACCAAACCCAATGTCATTCTGCAGACTGGTCCCTCCTGAGAACTTGTGCAGGGGAGCAAACGAAATCTTGCCATCCTTGCTTCTAAGGAGCAACCAGCTATACTTCTCCCAAGACAGATTTGTCCATTCTTCTAGCAGTTCATGGAATACTTGATATTCTTTGCTAGCACTGTATTTCAAAGGGGTTAATACCTGTTGAACCTTTCTTATTTATTGTGTGGATTTCACATGCGGAGAAAGTGATTAAAAATACTGTGGCTTACGTCAGACGCACCACGGTTCCCAAGTTGATATCTTTGCTTTTTCACACTTCAAAGACATCCTTTGAAGTGGATTTGCTCAACGTAATGTGTAATTTTATTCCTTGACTGTAGTTTTCATCGTTGTTGATTGAGGATTCAAGTAAAATCAAATTTTTCATAACTTCAATACTTCCTAAGTTTATCATGGTGTGAGGATTCAAGTAAAATCTAATTTTTCATAACTTCAATACTTCCTAAGTTTATCATGCGTATTGACTCAATTGTGAAGATTTTTTGTCTTTTTCATGCTTACACGTAATCCGTACTGAAGGCTAGTCTTTAATTTTCATCAGTAAATAATTCAAATCCTATTTGCTTTCAGCAAACATAGTGGTATATTTTGCATATTATAAGTTGTTGAGAAGTCTTTTCCCAACCTAAAGCTGCCTTGTTCTTCATATAATCCCTGGGTTTATTTACACAGCATAGAGATGGAATAACTTTTGTGAAAGGATACAGTGCTAATGCATATCTTTTCTAGTGTTACACTGACTGGCATCCTTTTATTCTGGATGAACAGCTGATTTTACCTTCAAGGTATATGCATACCATGTTTTGTTTAGCCCTTTATCCCTCTCTCTCTTTTTTTGTGGTGGTGGTGGTGAGACATAATTTCTGCTTTTATTTATTTAAATTTTTTATTTTGTATAGGTGATTTTTTTACAGAGCAGATAATCAGTTTTACCTTCAACAACTCATCCACATTTGTTTCAATTCGTCCATTGCACTGCCCTCAATGTAGCATGACCTAGCCCACTTACTCAGTGATGGCTGATTATGTGCCTTCCTCTTTCCTACCCTTTGTCCTTTGTCCTTGGATCAGTGCTGCCTTATGTGTCTTCAATGGTTGACTAGTCTAACATGGAGATGAGTTCAGGTCCTCTGGGTCTCACCAGTCTCTCTGAGCAGTCAGAGGAATCGCTTTTTTCTGATTTTGAACTCTGGTCCACATTTTATCTCTACTGAATTCAAAATCTCCCTTTTGGAGTCTTTTCAGAACAGTGGTGTCTGAGTACCATTTAGTTTTTCTGGCCTTGAGTTGGAAGACCTGATGTTTCCATAGACCACTAATCCATTTGGCTGTTTCTGTGTCTTTTGTTTTTCATCCCCCTTCTTTATGCTAGATGGTGAGAGACGAATAGAATACATGTGTTTTCGATGGCTGCTCATGAGCTTTTACAATCCCAGTCACAACACACAAAAGTAGGAGGTAGAACATTTTTTGTGTGGATTACATGATGCCAATTGAACTTAGTGTCCCCGTCAGAGTATGGTCCTAATCTCCCAGGCCCAGCAACATATTCTCTCAAGGACTTTGGCAACATCTGAGCAGTTTTCATAAGCTCTGTCCCTGTATGCTCCCTCATATTCATAAATATATCTGTAGCAAAGGTAAATGCACATCTACAACTATTCTCTGTGAAATTTAAATATCTTCAAATGTCCCACTCTTCCTTCTACACCTGTTCAGCCTGCATATCTTCCTAAGCATTTACCCAGAAATCTCAACTATTACAGAATTGTGTATATTGTAGTATGTGCTGTTAACTGGCAAGCAGTTGACCAGGAGCCCTGGTGAGGTAGTGGTTATGCATTGGGCTGTTAACTGTAAGACCAATAGTCCAAAACCACCAGCTGCTCTTCAGGGGAAAGCCAATGCTTTCTACTGCTGTAAAGAGTTACTGTGTTGGAAACTCATAGGGACAGTTTAACCCTTTCTAATAGGGTTGTTCTGAGTCAGAATTGACTCAACGGTAGTGATTTTTCTGGCCAAGTACTTGTAAGATTAGAGTGGAATACAATCTGCTTTCTCCGGTCATAGCCCTGGTGCACTTGAAAGAGAATTATCTTTGGTCCATGACTTACTTCCTATATAAGTAGACATTGTGGAAAAGCTTGTTTTCTTTTTGCTGGGTCTGGATCTTACATCTGGCTCATTGACCTGTGTGTGTGTGTGTGTGTGTGTGTGTGTGTGTGTGTGTTTGCACTTGAACCTATGGTCTTGCAGATGGCCTACAGATGCTAGGAGTTATCGATGGCCTACAATCAGACCTGCCATCTGACTTGCCAACTTTGAATCAATTCACCTCTCTGATCACAAGCCTGATCTACTAACTCTGGATTCATCTGCCTCTGCAGTCACCAGCCTGTGATGTTCCTGCCAAAGCTATGTGAGTCAGGGAAAGTCTCTAGCTTCATATCTTACCCATTGACTTGGAACCTGCCTGGACTCAAAGTGATCTTGCCTGATTTTACAAATATGTGAGTAATTTTCTTGATATAACTTACTCTATTTTTGTCTAGAGATAATATACCTATATCTATACTTACACCGACACCTTTGACCATATCCATGTCTATATCATTATATAATGATAAAGATATTGCATATATCTATATCATTATATGTAATGGTATAGATATCATCTGTATATGTATCTATGTATCTATTTATCTATCAATTGTTGGTTTTGCTTCCCTAGAGACGCAGTCTAACACACAGAGGAAACAGGCAAACAGTGAGAGAAAAAGTAGCATCAAAAAATGAAAGGAAAATAAAAACAAGGCACTGAAAAAGAAAATAGATAAAAGAAGTATAAGAAAAAATACAATAAGCAAACATAGGAAGGGAGAAAAGTGGTAAAGAAAACGTACATAGAAAGAAAGAAGGCAAGGAGAAAAGAGAAAAAAGCAAAGTAGAAAAGAAAGTAAAACGTACAGCAGCAGAAGAAGGATAAAAACAAAGGAGAGAGGTGAAGTGGAGAGGAGAAACCTGGGGGAAGAACCCCGAGTGGAGAGAACTGGGTCAGGTTGGGTATTTGGTACAGTTTGGCAGCCTCTACCAGCCAAGGGACTCATGGGGTGGAGGTGGGAGGGGGAGGGATAGAGGGGGAGATGCTGGTCTTCTTGTTGGTGTCTCTGTATTTGAGGTCAGGGACCTGATTTGGGAGAAGTTATCCAGGCTCAGGTAGTGGCTGAGGTCAGCGTGCTTCCTCCCAGAAAGAAACTGTCTGGTCCAGAGGGCAGCTGGGAGTCTGGAAGGTGGTTTTGGAGGGAATTATTGCTCACTCAGGCGGTCAATGCAGACTGCTTGTCTGGCGTGGTGCTTTCTGCTGTCCAGCTACATTGGAGCTCACGCATCTCCAGATGTAAGGGGGATGCACAAGGAGTAGACTAATCTCAGGCAGAGCAGGTATTATGTATGGGTGTGTTCTTGGCCACTTAGAGGGGGAGGTTGGGGCTGGGCACTCTTCTGGTCACCAGGAAGATGTGGGGAACAATAAAGAACCCCACTCTCCTTGTTGTCAGACACCAGTGTGGGTGCTCATGCGAGCCTTGAGGACATTGAGCTCATTAGGACCAGACAGCATCAGGCAGCCAACAATTCAGTTGCTTATTCCTTTCTTACTGCGTTTGTTCTGATTCTTGTCTTAGTTAGGATTCAATCCACTCTCTATTTTCTTCTGAAGTTTATGGTTTCAGGTTTATCACATGTACCTGTTTCATTTGTTCTTTCACGTCTCTGTTTTTAAGGAATCTTTGTCGCGTATCTACATAGACCACCATCTTGCCGGAAGTCCTATGTTTATCTCTTGCTGGATATTTCCCCTTTTCTCATCTTCTGCCTGTTGTGCATAATGCTACAGTTAATATTGGCATACAATTGTCTGTATGTGCCCTTGCTGTCAATGTTTTTTTTTGGTTGATATTTTTATGTTATAATGTAACCCTATGTTTAATCTTGTGAGGAACTGCAGACTGATTTCCCTAATAGCTTCATCACTTTCCATTCCCACAAACAACAGATGAGGATTTCAATGACTTCATAGCTTTACATTTCTGCAAAAACTTGTCATTTTCCTTTTGTTTTTATTTACATTTAATTGTATCCATTTCCAAGCCCAATACGGCTCCATACATTTTCCAAACTATAAATTATCGGGGAAGCAAATGGTCACATCTTTCTCCTTCAGAATAGTTGGAAGATTAGATCCACCAACCTCTGGTTCTGTTGAAGAACCAGAAATTCACTTTTAAGAATGAGGTGCACCTGACCTGAGGCGTGATATTTTTAATAGTCTCAGATGCATGTAAAAGATGTACAATAAAGAAGGAAGCTTGTAGAAGAATTGATGAATGTGAATTATGGTTAGCAGCCAGGTGTTTAATCACTGTGACACCAGGGCTGCTTTTGTCACTTTAGTGTCAATGAAATTGTCTCTCATTGTGGCTTTGATTTGTATCTTGCTAATGTCTATTGCCACTATAGTCTGTCTTTTGTCAGACTGTGTTGGCTTGTGTGTTGCTGTGACGCTGAAATCTATGCTACTGTTTTTTCAAAAAGCAGCTGAGTCACCCCTTTTGAACCGTTTGTAAGGCTGATTTTTTTAGAGAAGCAAAACCAGTGATGCTTATATGTGTATAGATATAAAAATAAATAAATTTCATAAAATGGCTCTCATAGTCGTAGAAGTAAGTCCAGTCCATTCAAGTTTGCGAGCCAGATGTTAGGCTGGAAGCTTCTTCTAACTTGTGTAGCTGATGGCCCAGAAAACAGGAAGGCAAAGCAGGAAGACCACAGGTTAGTAGGTGCAAGTGGAATACATTCAAGGTCAGCAGTCTGCTAGTGGTTCCTAGAATCTACTGATTATACAGCAGGAGGTCAAAGAACCAGATGCAGGACCCAGACCTAGCAAAAAACGACAAGTTTTCCCACAGATTCTGCTAAAAAGGAGCAGGCCACACCCCCAGGAGTCTTTATTCCAGTCATACCACGGCTGTGATCTGCTCAAGGGCCACTGCACTCTACTCTGACTGCTAGCTGCTCACAAAGTTGATTCCTTTATGTTAGAGCCCATAATGGAGTCAATTGTGTCAGATCAAAGCATGGGGGATTACGTCCAAACTACGGAGAACTCTGCTGTAGCCAAGTTGACTGAAAAGTTAACTATCACAAACAGGTTTTCATGCCACTTCTAGGCTAACAAACAGAGTAGGAAGTACAATACTCCTGAGGGATTAGCCACTAAAACGTCACTAACACCCGTCAGACGGTGCTAGAAGAGCCTCTCAGGAAGGCACTCAACATACAACTAGGAAAGGGCTTCCACCTCAAAGGAGAATGAATGATGTGGGTGGAGCAAAGCTTTCATGACCTTATTTTGTTGGTGGAACAAGATTCCCATGGAGAAGAAATAGCTGCAAACCAGACTTGCAAGATAGAATTTGGATCATGATAGTGGGAATGGGTAGGAAACATTTAGGAACTAGAGGAAAGTTGTATTTTTCATCATTGCTACATTACACCCTGACTGGCTCGTCTCCTCCCCAAGACCCTTTTGCAAGAGGATCTCCAGTGGCCTACTCATGGTCTCCACTCCGCACTCCCTCCATCATTCACTATGGTAAGATTTTTTGTTCTGATGATGCCTTATACCTGATCCCTTTGACACCTCGTGATTGCATAAGCTGGTGTGCTTCTTCCATGTGGACTTTGTTGCTTCTGAGCTTGATGGCCACTTGATTACCTTCAAGTCTTTAAGACCCCAGATGCTATACTTTTTGATAGCTGGGCACCATCAGCTTTCTTTGCCAAAGTATTCTTGCGTTGAGGGAGTACTTGATCGGAGGCCCAATGTCCTTGTGTTACCTTAATACTAAACCTATAAATATAGGCACATAGATCTATTTCCCCATCCTCATATAAATATATTTGCATATGTACATGTCTTTATCTAGACCTCTATAAATGCCCTTTGCCTCCCAGCTCTTTCCTCTATTTCCCTTGATTCTCCTCCTGTCCCACTATCATGCTCAGTCCCCACCAGGATTTCAGCACTTCCTCTTTGTTACGTTCCCCTTGATCATGCCCTACCAGGTCTCCCACATCCACCTCCCCACCAATTTGGATCGCTTGTTGTTCCCTTGTCCCTGGGTTTGTTAACACCTCTTCCCTTCCCCCCACCTCCCCCTCTCCCATGTCCCCCTGGAACTGTCAGTCCCGTTGTTTTCTCCTCCAGATTGTTCATACAGCCTGTCCTATCCAGACAGACCTGCGGAGACAACAACATGCACAAAAACAAGACAGAGCAAAACCAAGGCAACAATGTACAACAAAAAAGCAACAACATCAAACCACTGACAAGGAACAAATTAAAACATACCAAGAAAGAAAAGCTTGTAGTTAGTTCAAGGATCACTGGCCTTTAAGAGTGCTTTCCAGTCCAGCCTGTTGGGGCACCATGCCCTGTCCCCAAAGTCCACCCTCATCATTCCCTGGGGATCTTGCTGCTCCCATCCCCTGCTGCTCCGTTGCACTCCCCCAGTGCTTTGCCTCAGGACACACTCATTTTTTATGATAAACATATGCCCCAAACCTTGCAAAGACCTGAACCTATGTAAGGTGGAAACATTTCAGGGAAGGAAAACCCAAATATTTCCCACTGAATTAACGAATAGAAAAGTGGTAATACTGCACTATGTTGAAGGTGGAAAACTTGCAAGACCAAGAAAACCAAGGCAGGCTTGTTGAGTTCTGGCTCTCACAGGTTTCACTGTGTATTTAATTATCTATCTAAACTCTGTGCTACATCATTAGGAAGAAAACATATAAAGCCTGTGTTCTTAAAGTCCCAGCATTTGAAGTATTACAATAGGCCCCGTAATTGGTCATTTTGAAATATAATTGATGTGTGCAGTGTGACTACTTTGTCTAAAAACATGGGCTAGTGGAATTGATGTCACATACTCCTAACAGCTAATCACAGTTTTTTGTGCTCTTCTTCTGCTTCTGAATGATTGCACTGTAAAGATCCCAGTCTGCACTATAGCATAGAGGCCATTATGTTGTCCCTGTAAGGTGAGCCTCAGATCCCTGATCAACTACAATAAGTCAACATTTTTTCTGTGACCTTGACATTACTTTCTGTATTTTGTGATCCTACACAAGAAAGAAATATTTTTAAAATTTGATACTTCATGTATAAAGAAAAGTGACAGAGATGATACCAAATGATGAGAGAAAGCAGATACTTATATATTCAAGTAGAAAAATAGAACACAGACTTTGATTTGTTTTTTCAGTTTCAAGGTATTTCATTTTTTATTACAACTGGCAACTAATTTTGAATTGTTCAAAGAAATGAATTAATTCCCTGAATGCAGATAAGAGTATCAAATAGCATGTGTTCCTCTTCTTTACCTTCTCACCTTTCCCTCAATCTATTTTCTAGATACACCTAGTAATTGTATATGTACACATATTTGTATGTTTTCCACCTATTCAATTTTCAATAAGCAATTGCTGGGAAAGGGGGAAAACTGGGTGTACCACATGATGAGTGAGATTCTTCTTATCAGGAGATTTCACCTGAAACCAAGTTTTTGAATAGTAAATCCCACAGAGACATGGTAGCATCTGTACCTGTACTACACCTTATTTCATAGAGGTGTAGTCATATATGTACTTCCCAACTGCCACATGGAGAACAGTTCTCATGTAAGATAATGAATTATGTGTTTCCAGAATCTTCTTTGCCACATTAGGTTAAAGTTTCATTTTTGTATTTCCTAGTACTTTTCTCCTCTTTGTCTCAAAACTACTTTCAGCAAAAGCGAACAAAAATTTGATAATTAATCAATTCAATACACATAAAAAGAAAAGTCAGATTAGAGAATATTCCTTTCAGAAGGATTTAAATTTTAACAGGTAATAAAACCGTGAGCTAAGGGATGAAATATTTCTAATGTATTGGGGTAAAAGAGGATAGGAAACAGAAACATGTTCCTTTCATGTTTTCGAACCCTCAGATGGCTTCTTAAGGCAGATATGAGAGCTTGCATGTCTCATGGCACTGAGGGAGTGCCTCCCCCTACCTTTCTGTTCAGATTCCAACATATGATCTGTGGTAGTTAAATAATGTGTTGTCAAATTGCGACTTATGAGTGAAAGGGTGGAGTTTTTCGGTCAATCTGATCGCTGTTGATGACCTCATTTGGAGGCACCAAGGTGATAAATCGCTCGCTGAAGGAAGGACATTCATTTGTTCACTCCCTGGGAGACATTGCGGCTAAGAAGACATATAGAACTACACTAGTGTCCTGAGCTGGAGGAGCCTGCCATCTCTGAGAAGCTTAGAATGCCACTGGATCCATAAGACTTCTCACCCACTGGCCTATGATATCCCTGCATTTGGTGTCATTGTATGTGTTTTGTGAAGCTGAAGAGGACTTTATAGATTGGTATCATACATATGGGCTAATATTGGACTTATGGACTTGATCTGGACTGGTCTGGGATGTTTTCTCAATATTCAACTGCGCTTATATATAAAGCTCTTTCTTATACACATATGAGTGTCTTTGAATTTGTTTCTCTAGTCAACCCAGACTAACACCTAATCTCTTTTTTTATACTTTGTGCATCAGCCTAAACAAACAGTCTCAAAATTCTAAAAGGACTTCAGCCCTTTGATCCCTGTACTTCTTTCTACCACATTCCATTCATTTTTACAATTTTGAGAAAACGACTCTCATATTCTTAAGTTAATTTAAGTTCTAATTCAGTAATCTATATGCAAACCCAGGCCTTGATTTGATCTTCCTCTGAAGTGTTTTATTACCTTTGACACAACCATCTCTCCAACTACTGTTACATTCCCTGTTCTCTTGTACAAATCCTAGATTATTCTTATATCTAAAGCCATGTTCTCTTTCGACCATTTCTACCCTGAATCCTTTCTATATAGCCTGGTGTAATTAAATGCTTAACCCTTTTGACCAACTTTGCATGATATTGGCCTTGCCAATCTCAATGCTGATGGAGAAACCCGTTTAATAGATTCTCACACTAGAAATCAAAATAGTCTAGCCTAATAAAGGTCTTCAATACCATGTTACATTATTTTTTTCTAAAAATTTATTTCATGTACTCATATTGATTTTATTACTTTTAACCGTAGCAAACAATTTCAGTTTTTTTTTCATGCAACTTCTCATACATGTAAAAGCCATTTGAAATTATTTATCTTACTATTTCTTTGAAACAATTAATATTTTTCTCATATAATAATCTATTTCACTTCAGATTTAAAGAAATGTTCCTTTTTGTTTTCAATATTAACACTAAACATTTACCAAATCAATGCATTCATAGTTTTGCGTGATATATTAGTACATTGATAATTTATTTCTTAAACTTGTTAAGTAACTTGAATTCCAGGTGATCAACTCTCATTTTATTATGTTTCTTATCATGTTCATGTTTTCCTTTAAAGCTCTGCTTTAAAATGTATGTGACTTCTGTCACCTCTGTCATTTCTGGGTCAGTTTCTATTCACTGATTTTTTTTCTGCTACTTATGGCCAGATATTTCCCCTTTTCACAGGTCTAGTACCTTTTTATTAGTAGCCGGACAATATACGGGTTACATGGTTGGTTTCTGGGCATTTTTTCCCCAGGATATTGTTTAGATGGTTTTATTAGCAGTTAGTTTCAGCAGAATTCTTTGAAGACTTTTAAAAAAACTTTTATTAGAGAAGGTTTAGAGTCGTCCTTTGGTGGAATAGCTTAAGCTTGATGAATTTGGACTCTAGTTTCTATATTGTGGCTGCTGGAAGTTGAATGTGTTTCTACACTGCAGAAGCTCCAGTGATTGTTCAGTGTCAGTGGCCCTACTACCTGTTCCTTGTTCTCCCAGAACAATACCTTGGGCACTCACAGCTTAGTATTTGCTCCAGTACTCCAGGAAGTAGCATTGGCTGTAGAGTTCTTTCTTTAGAATTCCTCTGTGCACTGTTTCCTCATTTTTAGCATTCCTTAAAAATTCCAGCGAATTCCAACTTGCTGGACTGCAATTTTCCTTTCCCCAACTCAGCAAGACTACGGTGCTTTATTTGGATTCATTCTTTTTATTATTAAACATATTTATGATTTGAAACTTCTTAATTATAGACATGTTATATCCCTCCAGTTTTAAACACTAGTCAATCCGTTAGGATCCCTTTTGGGATTGTGGGCTAGATGTTGCATTAGAGGTTACTGGTTCAAACCCACTAACCACTTCTTGGGTGAAAGATAAGACTGTCAGCTCTCATAAAGATGTACAGTTTCAGAAACCCCACGTAAACTTACTAGGAGTAAAAAGTGGACTCGATGGCAGTGGGTTTGGTTTGGGGTAAATTCAATATATTGAATTAAAGGTTACATTTTTAATCCTTAAATTAATGTGTATCCTTTTAAAATTTATTTCTTCATCATTTGTTAGGTGTGGTGTATTATATCTTTAATTTCATTTTTAATGTATATATATAATTTAGTCACAAAGTTTTAAATTACAGAAAATTGATAAGAATAGTGAAAATAACTGTATTACTCAGAATTTTCCCTTTTAAATATCTCGCCATATTTCCTTCATTATCCTTAATATTTATTGATCATCCAGATCAGCAGTTCTCAACTTGTGGGACGCGACCCCTTTTTTGGTCGAACAACCCTTTCACAGGGTCGTCTGATTCATAACAGTAGCAAAATGACAGTGATGAAGTAGCATTGAAAATAATTTTATGGTTGGGAGTCACCACAACATGAGGAACTGTATTAAAGGGTCATGGCATTAGGAAGGTTGAGAGCCACTGTTCTAGATCTATCTATCATAGATGTAAAATTTATTGGAATCATTTGGGAGTGAATTTCACACATTCTGTACATTAAGTCTAGAAAAATTTCATGTGCCTTTCTTAAGAAGATTATATTGTTTTAAATATTTAAAATTCAGTTATAAAATCCAGGAAGCTTAATATGTAGGAAATATTTTATTTACTCAGTGATCAGTATTTTATTTTTATCTCTTGTATCAATAATATTTTAGAGAAATTATTTTTTTCCAGGATATATCTAATGTAGAATCATATGGTACATCTAGTTGCTATTTCTCTTTAGTATAATTTTAATTGAGAACAGTTTGTTTTTAGGCGACTGTATTCTGAAAGAACACAGAATTATTATTTTAAAGACTACACCTAATTTGTTTGTATGATTTCTCGAATCTGATGAAATCTAACACGATTGGTGTTATGTCCTGTCGAATCAGTTCTGACTCGTGGTAACCCTATATTTACAGCAGAATAAAGCATCCCTGGGGCCTGTGCCGTCTTCACAACTGCTCTTATATTTGAGCTGCTGTTGCAGCCACTCTGTCAATCGATGACTCGTCTTTTTCACTGCCCGTCTGCTTTCCCAAACAGGGTGTTCTTTTTCAGGCCCGGGCCTCTCCTAACAGCATGAGACAAAGCCTTGTCTCCTTGTATCCTTGCATTCTGGCTGTGCTTCTCCCAAGACAGATTTGTTCTTTTGGCAGCCTAATCATCAGGTGCAAATGATTAGATGAAGCTTATTAAGTTTGAGTGTAATGTTCCATAAGTGATGCTATATTCTTCCCAGAATAACCTTATACTTCTCTCACTGATGTTGACTTCGACTACTTACCCCTAGTTGCTATCTTTCCTTTTGAAAGCAGTAATCCACTACTGTTACCTTGATATTGATAAATTAAATTACCCATTTCTCCTTAAACTAGTTATAACTGTTAGGTGCCTTTGAATCAGTTCCAACTCATAGTGAGCCTATGCGCAACCGGAAAAAAACCCTGGCAAATACTGTCCAGTCCTCACAATTGTTATGTTAGAGCTCATTGTTGCAGTCATTGTGTCAATTCACCTCGTTGAGAGTCTTTCTCCTTGTCGCTGCCCTTCTACATAACCAATCATGATATCTTTTCCCAGTGACTGGTCCCTTCTGATACCATGGACAAAGTATATCCGATTTCCACCTTTGCTTCTAAGGAGCATCCTGATTGTTCTTCTTCCATGAGAGAGTGGTTTGTTCTTTTGGCCATCCATATTACATGCAATATTATTCACCAACACCATCATTCAAATGCATTGATTTTCTTTTGGTCTTCCTTATTCAATGTTTAACTTTCACATGAGACAATTGAAAACACTATAGTTGGGTCAGATGCACTTTACTCCGTAAAGTGCTCTTCAACACTTTAAGGAAGTCCTGTGCAGGAGAATGCCCAGTGCCATGTATTATTTGATCTCTTGACTGCTGCTTCCATGAACATTGACTGCATATCCAAGAAAGATGAAATCCTTGACATCACCTTTTCCCCATTTATCATGATCTCACCAATTTGTCCAGTTGTGAGGCTTTTCCTTTTCTTTACATTAAATTGTAATTCACATCAAAAGCTGCATTCCTTTCTCTTCATCAGCAAGTGCTTCAAATCTTCCTCTCTTTCAGCAAACAAAGTTGTGTCAACTTTATAGCACTGGCTGTTCATAAGCCTACTTTCAATCCTGCTGGTCCATTCTTCTTCATATACTCCAGCTTCTTGGATTACTTGTTCAACATAAGATTGAATAAATATGTCGAGAGGATACAACCCTGACACCCACCTTTCTTGATTTTAAACCACAAAATAGTCTCTTGATCTGTTCAAACAACTGCTTCTTGATCCATGTACAGGTTCCACATGAGCACAATGACCTATTCTGAAGTTCCCCCCTTCTTCTCAATGCTTTCTTTAGTTTGTGAAACACAAGTAAACACTTTTCTGGTTTTCTCTGCTTCAACCAAGATGGATCTGATGTCACCAGTGATATCCCTTGAGGCAGGTTCTCTTGTGAATCCAGCCTGAATTTCTGGCAGCACCTTGTCAATGTACTGTTGCAATTACCGTTAAATGATCTTCAGCAAAATTTTACTTAAGTGTGATATTAATGATATTTTCTATACTTTGCTCATTCTGGTGGGTCATCTTTCTTTGGGGTGGGTACCAATATAGATTTCTTCCTGTCAATGGGCCAGATAGCTGTCTTCCAAATATCTCGACATAGGTGAGTGAGCGCTTTCAGTGCGTCATCAGCATGTTGAGACATTTCCCTTGGTATGCATCAATTCTTAGAGCTTGGTTTTCCACTAATGCCTTCCATGAAGTTTGGACTTCTTCCTTCAGTACCGGTGGCGCTTGATCGTCCTCTACCTTTTGAAATGGTTCATTTTGATACAATGAGTCTCTGTTTTCCTTCCATCTTCTATTGATGGTTTCTACATTGTTCAATTCTTTTTGAGCTAGAGTTTACCTGATATGAATGGAGTAACACTTTCTAGTAAATCTTCATTTGCCTATGTGGCATGACCCAAAATGAAAAGAAACAACAGAGAAACATAATAATTGGTACATGGAATGTATACAGTATAGTTCTAGAAAATTGGAAGCGATGAAAAATGAAATAGAATGTTAAAGATGAATATACTTAGCATTAGTGAGCTGAAATTGGCCAATTTTAATCATATGGTATATTATGACAGGAATGACAAATTGGTGAGGATTGGTACAGCTATTATCATCAAGATAATTTTTTAAACTTTGTTCAGAAGGACAGTGCTGTCTGTATAACATAATATTTTTATGCTTAGAAGAAAGATAATTAATATGACTAATGCCAAAGATGAAGAAATGGAAAAATTTCACCAACTCTTACAATATGAAATTGGTCAATCATTCAATCAAGATGCACGGATAATTACTGATGATTGAAATGCTAACGTTTGAAATAACAAGGAAGGATTAGTAGTTGGAAGATATGGTCCTGTTGAAATAAATGACTGACAACAGAGATAAACAAATAGACTTTTCCAAGGTCAATGACTTGCAAATACCCTCTTTTCAACAATAAAAACAGAAATTTGGACCTCACCAGGTCAAAAGCACACGAATCACATTAACTACATCTGTGGAAAGAGACAATAGAGACACTCAATATTATCGCTCAGAAGCAGGTCAAGGACTGCTCACTGCTGAAGAGACCATGAATCGCTCACATGCAAATTCAAGTTGAAGCTGAGGAAAAAGAAACCAAATCCCTGAGAGCCCAAACACAGCCTGAGTGTATACTACCCGACTTTAGATTCCATCTTGAAAGTAAATTGGATGAGTTAAACACTAATGCCTGAAGACCAGACACGTTTTAGGCCAGATGCATGAGAAAAGAAAAAGGTTATTGAAAATACAGGAAAGAAGGAAAAGAACAAAGTGATTGTCAGAAAAGACTGTAGCTTTGCTTGAATAGAATAGCTAATGCAAATGGAAGAAAGTACGAAGTTAAAATAAAAAAACGGACAGAAGATTTCAAAGGGCTTCCCCAGGAGACGAAGTGTTCTACTGAAATATTCAGAGATTTGGAGTTAAATACCAAATTGCTATCCTTTCATGTCCCTCTGCATTCGCATATACAAAAAAAGTCACATGGTGCGAGGTCAGGTGAGTAAGGTGCGTGGGGCAAGAGGGGCATTCTAGGGTGTTTTTTGCCCAAAGCTGGCACATTGAGATGTCTGCATGAGCAGATGTATTGTCATGGTAACAAAACCAGTCCCCCATCTGCCACAAAGTAGTCCTTTTTTTGGTCGCATGCTATTATGCAATCTTTTCAGAACCTTGAAATAGAAAGCTTGACAAATGATCTGACCTGGTGGAACAAACTCCAAATGCACTATGAGTCAACATGTTCGTCCATTCGGGAAGTTGACGGACATTCAGAATCAAGTTTGTCATCAATCGACATTTCACCTTTTTTGAAATGGAAAAAACACTGTATACACTTGTATTTTTCCCATAGCGCTGTCCTTGTAAGCTGTGTTCAACATCAAAACAGTTTTTGCGGCATTTTCGCTGAGCAGGAAACAAAATTTCATAGCTTCGTGCTGTTCTCTTAAATTTGCCATCACAAAAAACGAGGTTCCAGTGACACTGCTTTTACGAAAAAGTTTACTGTGACCAGAGGGAGGGACCCTGCACGCACTAACTCAGAGCAAGTGGCTGGATGCTCGCATGCTGTTGAAACTCCACTCTGCCCAGCGCAACCCTGGCTTTTTGGAGGGGTATGCGCTCATATTTATATCTTCACAGTTTTATTGATAGATTTTACACACATTACAATACAATAGCTTAAATGTATTCAAAATAGTTGTGCAATCACCATCACAACCAATTTTAGAACATTTCCTTTATTCTTGTTCCCATTATCAATAACTCCCATTACACCCACCCTCCTCTGACTTTGAAAATATACCTAATACTTTTAAACAGTTTTATTGACATATCATTTACATATCATAAAATTTAATAGTTCAATCATATTAACAAGAGTTGTGAAATCATCGCCACAATCAATTTCAGGACATTTGCTTATTTCTGTTCCTCCCTGTTGTTAGCTCCCATTTCCCCCCAACCCCCCTGGTCATTCCCCTCTCACTGCCATCCCGGAGATGAGGCCGCCCTGCCGGAGGAAGACTGGGCTTTTCACGCTCGTGAACAGTTACAGTCTCAGAAACCCCCAGTGGTGTCCCGATGAGAAAGCATTGACCCCAGGACAGTGAGTTTGGCTTTTTGGTCTTAGCGATCCCACAGGACAGCATAGCACTGTCCCTTTGAGTTTTCCTGACTGCAATACTTTATGGGAGATGAAAGCCCCATCTTTCTTCCTGCAGAGCTCCTGGTGGTTTTGAACTGTTGACCTTAGCAGTTAGAACCCAGTGCCTAACAACTATGCTATCAGGGATTCTAAGTAATTGTTAATCCAGTTACTGTCTAAATATTAAAAACGGAAACAATTGAAAAATAGATCAAAAGGGAGCTCAAAAGATACCCTCCTGGGGTACAAGGTAATAGTACTGATTTTAAAACAAACAAACAAACAAAACACCAAACTAACTGCCAGCAAGTCAATGCTGACTCATGGAGCTCTCCTGTGCTTTTCCATGACTGTGATGATTTACAGGAGCAGACGGCCCAGCATCTCTCCCTTGGAACTGCGACTGTGCAGATCACAGCTCAGTTTGTAACCCCTGCACCACCAGGACTCCTCAATTATCCGGAGAGTGTCATTAATTTAGCCAATGGTATACAATTTAAACACTGTCGGTGAAAGAAAATGATAATTGTGTAGGCCGGCTTTCAAATCACAGCACATGAATTATTGACTTGTGCAGATTAAAAGCTTAAGTGACTGAACACTATTTACAGGAACAATGAGGGTTGGGCAATGGTCAAAATGTTCAGTGAGCACTCATTCACACAAGAGGAACCCTGACTGACAGACGTAGACATAAAAAGCAAGGAGAGCATTGCATTAAAATAGTAAATGTATGATCATCCAGGACCACCATTTATTGGACACACTCAGAACAAGAGATCCGAACCAAAGTCCAACAGCCATCAATTCCTTAACCTTGGGAGAGCAGTCACCTGCTTCTTCTCACACTCGGGCATTTCAGCCTTAAGTCCCAGGGAGTATGTCATTTCCGTAAATCTGCTACAGGTAAGTTGGATGTAAAGCCCTGTTAACTTAGTGTTGTTTCCAAATCAACTACCTTTCTGCAATGGACTGTGAAGGATATTGTGTGTCTCAAAAGGACAGAGTCTGAAGTCCCAGTTGTCTATAGCATCGTGCCCTTTACCAAGGACAGGATAGAAACTAGGTCAAAAGTGTCCAGGGAGGAACCCAGTACCAGATCTATTCTCGCTTTGGGTTCTAGATAAATATCGTTAGGTGTGTTTTTCTGGATGGGAGGTTGTCCTACTTGGATTCCCTGCCAAAAGAAGTATAATAGCCTTCTCCGAAACAGACAGACACACCGATTTCTGTGCCCCTTAACATTTTAACTTGAATGTCCAGAAGGTTCACTAATCATTCTTTTCAGAATGTCTGTTGATTTGGGGTGACCTTATAACAAAGTTAAATGGCAGCAACTGCTTGGCCTTCTCCCTCTCCTCACATCTTGAGAAACTGATCCCTGCTGAAGCGAGTCCTTCTTTGTTGAAGTTGTTTTAAGATCTACAAATACAGAGGGGACTCTGGTTCATGGACACTGGGCAGGCTCCCTACCTGGCTGCTTGGGAGACCGGATGAGAAGATGACATAATTTGAAAGCAGAAGCCTGCCTTTGTCTCTTGTTTATCCTTTTAGTAGTGGACTCAGATATTTGTACTTCTGTGATTGACTCACTTCACTCAGCATAATGGTTTTCACAATGGTTTCCAGGCCCATCCATGTCATGTGTTTCGTGGCTTCATCCCGGTTTTTCAGGCAAACATAGAATTCCACTGTGTGTATATATCAGTGTTGTTTAATCTATTCTGCTGATGGGCCTCTCAGCTTTTTTAAGCTTCTTGCTCCTGTGAGCTATGCTACAAAGGACCTGGGGGAGCACTGGTCTGTGCTCTGTCTCTTACTTCGCTGGGGTGTATGGCCAGCAGAGGTACTGCTGGGTCATATAGTATTTCTATTTCCAGTTGTTCAAGTAGCACCATATCGCTTTCTATAATAGTTGTACATGTTTACATGCCCACCAGCACTGTATAAGAGTTCCAATCCCTCCATACTCTCGTCGGCATATGTTGTTCTCTGTTTTTTGTTTGTTTGTTTTAAATTGGGCTATCATCGTATGTGTAAGGTGAAATTTCATCTTTGTTTTTATTCGTATCTCCTGGATGGCTACTGATCCTGAGCATGTCCTTTGCTCAACTTTTAATTGGATTATTTGTTTTTTATTTATACTGAAATATTGCAGTGTGTTAGTCTGTGTACATTAGAGAAACAAATCTACAGAAACTCATATGTATAAGAGAGAGTTTCATATAAAGGGTAAGTGTACATTAAGAAAGCATCCCAATCCAGTGCTGTCTAAGCCCACAAGTCCAACATGAGCCCATATGTCTGACACCAATCCACAAAGTCCCCCTCCATCTCACAAAACAGACACAATGACTGCAGGAAGAAAGCCAAATCAGTGAGCATGGAAGCATCTCAGTGCTGGCAGGGGTCTCTACACGGCTGCTCCAGCACCCAGGGCTGCATCAGGGTAGGTCCATGTGGCTTCTCCTTGGGGATGTCTCACAGAAAGTGAGTCTTTCCAGCTGAAGCAGGGAACTGGCTAATGCAGCTGCACCCTGGTCCAACCATCAGAAAGCAAGAGACCCAAGAACTAGAAAGGCGAGGCCCACTGAGCCATTTATCTCTCTGCCCTTCAATTAATCCCACATGTGTTTATCGGCCAGGTTGGCACAATAAACCTTAACTATCTCATACAGTTTCCTGTAATAATCTGATTTGTGGAAGATAAATTCATAAGGAAAAGAACATTAATCAGTGAGTGTTTATGGTAATGTAAGGATTATCAATGGAAATAGGTGATGCTGTGACATGCCTGATAGAATTAGTGGCAAATGAAAAACAATGTTGAATTTCCATTGTGCTCTCTACATTTTTACAATAATCAAGCACTTCAAGAAAAGAAGGATATTTAAAAAATAAAATCATATAATTTAGAATAAGAGTAGCCAAAATTACAAAGGAGGAATTGAATGCAATCTATATAATATTGAAAATAAGTATAAAAGGATTCCATACATAAATGCATGGTAAAGAATTAGAAAATATCAATGGAAATATCAATCTTATAAATGAAAACTATTAATAAGAACATCTCAAAATAAAACAAGTGATTAACCACATGCCATGGAGAGGAACTGGCACTATCTGTCAAGTGTAGGCCCTTTTCTGCCATCACAAAAAACGTGTGCAGCTGTTTATCCTTTGGTTCAGAGGATCGGAACGTTCCAATTTTATCATACTTTACTACACTTGAGTTCTTTCTATAGAAACTATTCTAGGTTTAACTCAATGTTGATTTGATATTTTTTCTCCATCCTTTTTTCTTTGGTGATGTGTATATACTCATGTATAAGCCGAGTTTTTCAGCACATTTTTCATGCAGTTTTTGTGGTAAAATATGGTGCCTCGGCTGATATTCGGGTCGGCTTATACTCGAGTATATACGGTACACTATTTTTATAATTTTGAATCAATAGCTGCATGGAGTTTTATGTAGCAGTATTATTGGTTTTTATTCTCAATCCAGAAAGGCATGCAGGGTGTTGAGCCATTCACTGCTCAATGGCTTCCTGGTTAGCAATTGGCAGCGAGGCTATGTCCCGTCTTGTTGACATCATTTTCAAGGTCCTCCACTGAAGAATCTGCTAGGTGAAGGAGTGCCAGCGTCATGACTAGGAGGAGAAATGGGGGTTTAGTGTTAAGAATACCACTAAGAAAATGTGAAGAAAGCTGATGGTGCCCGGCTATCAAAAGATATAGCGTCTGGGGTCTTAAAGGCTTGTAGGCAAACAAGCGGCCATCTAGC
>NW_022103904.1:11099923-11104872 GCF_000313985.2 Echinops telfairi
AAAAAAAAAAAAAGAATACCACTAACATGACTAGTTGTTAAAATGACTTTGACCTTTCTGGAATTGATCATAGTAAAGAAACTTCTCCGGCAACAGAGAAACACATTTGAGCATACTCCCCACAAGTCTTACAGTGACTATAGAAGTTCTGCCAAGGCCAGACGGAGAAGCCTGTATTGCTGGCGACCCACACTGATAGTGAGTGGGTCCTTGCCCATGGAGCAGGTGCGCTGTCAGGCTAAGCACCTACAATTCTACTTCAGAGGATGCCATGTTATCTACTTGCTTGAGATCCGGAGGGGTAATGTGGTACAACGGAGAGTCTGTTCAAGTCTCTGCCAGCAGAAGTCAATGGAATAGCTGCTCTATGGAGAAAGACGCGACTCCCTTCTCTCATAATGATTGTAATTTGGTAATGCTAAAGAGCTGTTCTACCCTGCCCTGTCGGGTCTTTATGATTTGGAAATACCTTGAAAGCAGTGGGTGGATATAAGAGGTGCTTTCTTAAATTTAAAATAGGAATTGCCCCGAGAGTGAAGTAAATTCAGAGCAAAAGTGATGAACTAAATCCTTTTCCAACCATTACAACTCTAACACAAACCCCAAAATCCCAGTTGAAATGGCCAATCCAATGACTTTTAAAATTATCCCAGTAACTAGTAGGGCAAGACAAGAGAATGATGCCATTTGTGTTAGTCTGGGTAGACTAGAGGAACAATTCCAGAGAGACACTCATATGTATATAGAAAAAAGCTTTATATACAAGAGCAGTTGAATATTGAGAAAACATCCCAGCCCAGTCCAGATCAAGTCCATAAGTCTGATATTAGCCCATATGTTCAATACCAATCTATAAAGTCCTCTTCAGACTCATGAAACACATGCAATGACACCAAATGCAGGAAGATCACGGGCCAGTGGGTGGAAGGTTTTGTGGATCCAGTGGTGTTCTAAGCATCTCAGTGCTGGTAAGGGTCTCCACATGGCTTCTCCAGCTCCAAAGGTCTGGCTCCATCAGCCTTTCTCCACAGGGATACCTCACAGGGAGTCAGCAGAGGGTCTCACAGGGAGTGAGCCTGTGTCCCACCTCCAATGAGCTATTTATCTCCTTAGTGCCTCCAAATGAGGTCATCAAACTGTGATCTAATTGACAGGCAAAATTCCACCCCTTCACTCAATCCTAAAATTGATACCAGATTACCAGACACTATCACACCATTTGTAATCCCCTCTAAACATACTTTTAGAATCTAACTTTCTTGATTCAATCATCCTTGAGAAAAACCCAACTTCCCCCATCCTCATCTATGAAACTGAACAAAGAATATAGTAAAGTGGAAAATTTATATCATCACTAGAAACATTTCAGGAAAAATTTTAAAAGAACTTTGCCTTATATCAAACAGCTCTATTAACTCTGTAGAAAAAAATTCTTAGTAACTGAATTTTGAAAAGTTCCCTTTGGAACTTTATAAATAGCTTGGTGGTACAATGGTTAAGTCCCTGACTGATAAACAAAAGGTCAATAGTTTGAATCTACCAGACACTCCAAGGGAGAAAGATCCATCTGTCTGCATCTGAAAAGAGTTATAACTTTGGAAATTCTATTTGGCGATTGTACTCTGTCTTATAGGGTCACTGTGAATCAGAATAGAACTGACAGCAATTGGCTTTTCATAGGCACTTGTAGAATTTTGGATGTGATGAACAGAATGCATTTGCTTTACACATATATATTGAAATATTTATTTTAAAAAATCAGAGCCTTCATGAAATTTAAAATACAAAAGTAACAGTGATTACGTTAGATGACATAATAAAAATAATATTCATGTTGATAACAAAAAGTTAAATACTCAAAAATAAAATCCAACAAGCCATTGAATATTTTAAAACAAAAGCATAAATGATAACATTCATCATATGTAAATATTAACTCAAAAACAAAAATCAAAACTTGAATTCTCCTGCAGAAAATAAGCACAGTGAATATGTTATATATTCAAAAGTGCTCAGTTTATAGATACATGTTTAAAGTGATGAATCTTTTTTTTAGGAAAAGAATACAAATCAATTTAATATTTATCTCAAGAAATACAAATATATTCAATCGATCTAAGGAAAGTAAGTGAAAATAATTAAAATTACAAGATAGAGGGTGATGAAGATGCACAGGAGACATGGGGAAATTGATTGAAATTTAAATTACTGCGTGAAGTTCAATAAAATAAACAGACTTTTAAATTTATTCTTAGATACCTATCTATTAGCATAATCTTTTGAGTGGAAATGGACTTACAAACAATGCTTAAAACGACACACTCTCCTGGCCCCAGGCTTTCACCAGGAGTTTCTGATTCGCGTGGTCAAAGCTCAAGTGTGGGATTCATCATATTAAACAAGGCTCCAGAATTGATATCATTTCTCAAACGACAGTAAGTATGGGCTTTATTTAAAAGTAAAAAAAACTATGACCATGTTGCCATAGTATTTTCATACATATAATCCTTAGAAGGAGCCCTGGTGGTGCTGTGGGTTTGGCAAGCTGGGTGGTTCAAACTCACCAGCCAACCTGTGAGAGAACAATGGAGCCCTCTGCTCCTGGAAAGATCACATAAGCACTTGCAGTTGCCATTTCTGGGCCCATTATGATTTTCTAGGCTGCACCCCAGGCTGACATTCAAGTTTCAGATAGCTCCCCCTGCTTCCTGGATTTGATAGCTTACTCAGATTCCTCTCTTAGCTGATCAGAACTTAAAGCTCCACCTACTTTTTTGTCTTGTATCATCATCTCTTTATGAGTTCCCTTTTGAGAGTCTCCTTTTCTCCTTCCTTCTCCCCCATTTCATAATATAGAATTGGCCGGGTAGCCTAGAGAATTTTTAGTTTCCGTTATGCACGGAAACCAGGCCCTGTTCTGGGTGTCGTGATTAGATCGGCATTCTGACCAAATAAGAATAAGGAGAGATGGAGGAGAAATATCAACAGAAAACAATTTACAATGAAGTGTTTTGGAATTCTCATTTTTCTCAAAGCTATCCATAGTTTCAGATGACTCACATAGTCTAATACCTTTATATAGGTAATAAAACACAAGCAAACATCATATAGTTTCTCTGGTTTTAGCCAATATCCATCTGATAACAACTCAAATGTTCCTTGCTTAATGTCTTCTTTTGAATCTAGCTTAAGTTTCTGGCGGACACTGTTGATGTACTGTTGAAACTGTTTTTGAATATATTTCCTTTTTTAAGAAAAATCTTACTTGCATATGATAGCAGTGGTATTGTTCAAAATCTCCTAAGATCTGTTGGATCATCTTTCATTGCCATTGTCATGATTATGGATTTCTTCCAGTTTGTCGCCAGGTATCTGTTTTCCAATGTTTTTGGCATAGAACAGTGAGCAACTTCAGTGTTGTTTCCAGATTTTGAAACAGTTTGATTGGTAGCCTGTCAGTCCCGGGAGACTTGCTTTTCACCAATGCCAGCAGTGACGGTTAGGTTTCTTGATTTAATATCATCAGTTTTTTGTATGTTACCTCCTGAAGGTTGACCGATTTTATTTGGGAAAATAGCTCTATATATTCCTCCCATTCTCCCTGGATGCTTTCTGCACCATTCAGTACTCATATTTTTCCCTGAGAACCCTTTATTATTGCAACATGAAGCTTGTATTTTCTCCACTTTTTTCAACTTGAGAAATTCTGAGAATGTGATATACATGTTGTAGTTGGATATTTGTGGATTTGTTTTCATGCTTTAACTTATACTTGCACATTTTTCTCCACATTTGTGATCAATCTAATTCCTGTGTATTCCATCTCATGGGGTACATGTCTATAGTTACCCTATGTTGTTGTATAAAGGTAGAATACAGCAGAATAAGACCTTCAGTGTTCTGATGAAAAAATATTTTCAACCTGGAATTGTATACCTGGACACACTATTAGCTAAGCTTGAGACTGGAATCATGCATTTTTAAACCGTATGTTACCCAGGCAACCATTCCTCAGAACATAGGGAAGATGGAGTCCACTCGAACAAGTGAATATACCAAACATAAGGAGGAAATAGGAGAGCTAATGGATTAGGGACCCCTGTGATTCTCAGGGCGATTTTGAGAGGAGATGTCAAGATGGAAGAATCTTAGCACAGAGGGCAAGGGAATATACTTTGGAACTGCATTACTTAGGAAGCAAAAGTGTTGAGTGTCTGATTCCTATTGCCAAGTCTTGGTCTTTTAAATGTGAGGAACCAATGTTGGTGTGAAATTGGGCCAGACGTGTACTGGAATCACATGCTGATGAAGATTCTGGTCTACTGCTCATGTTCTCCTGCCTGAATCAGCTGAGATGATGTATTTCCTTCCATAGAAATGGTTTGTTCGATATCATCCCTACGAGTGCCTATTGGTCGTGATGAGTTTAGAAGAAGAACATGTATCTTGTTCCCACCACACACCTAAACTGCTTTTCTCCTGGATCATATAAGAGCCTCTCTAGAAGCTCCAACTCCATTATGACGACTGACTTTGACCACCAACTTTTCTTTTCTTTTTTTTAAAACCATTTGATTAGGGGCTCATACAACTCTTATCACAATCCATCCATCCATTGTGTCAAGCACATTTGTACATTTGCTGCATCATCATTCTCAGAACATTCTCCATATCACTTTTTGATTGGCATCCTCACTTGGCAATAGTCTTCACTTTTGTTTTTCAACTTCGAGTGGGTGTTTTATTACCTTCTGTTTAAAAATGGTTCCATTTTCAGTGGCACCTTTCAATTAAGAGCCCTACCTCTGAATGTAGCTTTTTTAAAAAAAATCATTTTATTGGGGGCTCATACAACTCTTATCACAATCCATACATTCATCCAATGGGTCAAGCACATTTGTATATTGGTTGCCATCATCATTCTCAAAACATTTGCTTTCTGCTTGAGC
>NW_022103904.1:11105984-11112667 GCF_000313985.2 Echinops telfairi
TCACTTGTTGTTCCCTTGTCCCTGGGTTTGTTAACACCACTTCTTTTCCCCCCACCTTCCCCTCTCCCATGTCACCCGGGTCCATCAGTCCCATTGTTTTCTCCTCTAGAGACACAGTGTGGGACTTGCACCAGATCTGGTCCCAGCACAATGAGGCAAAACACTAAGGGTGTTCAACAGAACAGTAAGGGGAACATAGCAACAAAGTCCCAGGGAATACCAAAAATAGACTTTGGGTCCAGGGCTTGGCACCCCATAAAACTCGACCGGAAAACACTCCTAAAGGCCAACAAGCAGTCCTTGAACTAACTACAGGGTTTTTGTTGTTGTTTTATTTTCTTTTGTTGCTTTGTTTTGCTCTGTCTTGTTTTTGTGCATGTTATTATTTCCGCAGGTCTGTCTAAAGAAGATAGGCTGGATGGACCACCAACTTTTCTAAAGGGGGTTTTGTTAAGTTTCTGGTCACTGAAGCCAGACTGTGACCCTGGGAAATGTCACATCAGGTTTCCTCACCTAACAGTGTCAACGTTTCTTTAAAAACATGTAAATAGCCTATTTACTTCCTATACCCATATACAATGAAAGACTACAAATAAAACTACAGGCTGGACTAATGAAACATCCAGCAGAGCCGTTTCTTTTGGAGGTGGATGACTCGAAAGACAAGGATGGGTGCTCTACGGCACTGGTAATGTTCAAGTCCTTAAATGGGAGGATGTGTCCACTGTATCTGTTTTATTTATATACTTTAAAGCACCCACAAGCACATACACATATATAAAAAACTTCAAATAAAAATTAAAAATGGAATTAAGTGATAATGGAATTTTTCCATGGACTTTTTGAAGCCCCTTTGTATGGAAATATGTACATACGTATACTTATTTATAGATACCACACATTCATAAACACGATTGAAATATGAAGTGTTTTAAACTCCAAAAACAACATTTGAGAAAATTTAGAAGCTTCTCTGCATCCTCTAAACTATCATAATTGTCTTTTTTTTTAATGCAGCAAATGGACATTTTATTAAATTGCTATGTGAGGGTACTTTCATTGACATTGATCTTTGTTTTTTAACCCTCAAATCTTTCTGAATGAACTGTAAATAAGTTAGTAGAAGAAATATCAGGGCATAATTGAGATAGAGGCACTTAATTTCACAATAAATCCGGTACTTTGCCACATGCTATTAAGGTCTTTCCATCAGGGGTATAGTTTAGATTTTTCTTTAATTTTGTCTTTTGGTCCTAAGGATTTGCTCATCATAGTTGATCAAAATTACTTTTTTCTCCATAGTAGATAGCGACAAATGAGAACTTTTCTTCAAAGAAAAGCAACAACAGATGATAAAACCAACGTTATTTATCTATTGCAAGAGTGTTGACCGAAGAAATGCACTGGTCTATATGGACAAACACACCCAAAATGAGGTTACACATTGAATTCATTATCTAGACAGTTCTGGTTTATACATAATATGATAAAACTGCCATTAACTAGGTTGTGAAACAGGCTATGTGCTCATCATCCCGTTCTCTGACAGTCTTCCCTGAACATGAAAGTCTCATGAGACCTCCTGATTTTCCCTGCTCACATGTGGAACTCATCTTAATTCAGTACAAATAGGAAGCACAGACGGTGTCATTTAAATCATTGATTTCCCAAGTTACTGCACATGTGCAACCTCTGCTCTTGTTTCTGATTCGGTGTCAATGAGTAACCTAATAATTCTCCATTCTTTAGAAATGAAATAAATTGAAGAGTAGCTTTATAATACTGAAAAATCAGTCTCTTGAGAGCTAGGTTAATAGGAGATGTTTAGTAATAAAGCAGCTGAATTAAGTTCTGGAGTAATCTCGTTTTCTAAGGAGGTGGATGACTATCTGTATGTGTTTGTGTGTATATATCTCATTTTCTAAGGAGGTGGATGATTATCTGTATGTGTTTGTGTGTGTGTATATGTATGTATATATATATATATATATACATATATATACACATACACATACATATATACACATACATATAAAACCTGGCAATCATCTGCAGTACTCATTTTCTAAGGAGGTGGATGACTATCTGTAGGTGTGTGTGTGTGTGTGTGTGTGTGTGTGTGTGTATTGTACCTGGCAATCATACCAAAAGATTCATACTCTCCCTCCCCTCCTCAGCAATAGAATACCTCCATATCTGCTTCTCTCACCTACTGAAGTATGCCTTAATATTGCATATTCTGCATGCTCCAAATAGTTGTTTCTATAGCAGTAAATTGAGCCCCATTTATTGTATAAGTACTAGATGAGAATTACCTTATAATAGAGATATAAATTAAGAGATATAAAAGCAGATATGAGAAACAATGTTATCCATAGCAAATTGAAAAGGAGACAATGGTATAGACAGCCCTAAAACCTAACCCCCCACTATCATTTAGTTGATTCTAACTCACGGTAGAATAGAACTCTTGATTCTAACACAGGGTAGCGTAGAACTCTTCTATCAAGTTTCTGAGACAGAAAATCTTTATGGAAGCAGACAATCTCATCTCACCAGTTTGAACCACTGACCATGCGGTTAGCAGTTCAACACTTACCCCACAGTGTCAGAGGACTCTTTATAAAGAGCCCTTAATCCATTGCCATAGAGTTGATTCCAATTCATGACCCTAAATAGGGTTTCTGAGACTGTTTTTTTTAAAAATCATTTTATTGGGGGCTCATACAACTCTTACCACAATCCATACTTTCATCCATTGTGCCGAGCACATTTGTACATTTGTTGCCATCATCGTTCTCAAAACATTTGCTTTCTACTTAAGCCCTTGATATCAGCCCATTTCCCCCCTCCCTCCCCATTCCCCCCTCCCATATGAGCCCTTGATAATTTATAAATTATTATTATTTCGTCATGTCTTACACTGTCTGTTTTTATGGGAACAGTACAACCTTAGCTAAGGTACCATCTAAAAGTATCGTAGCAGAAGTGAAATGGCTACCATATTGAAATCTTCCCTTTCTTGCTCCCTTCGCTCCTGAGAATCCAATCTCTCTTCCTCCATATTCATTAGACTGCCAACTCCATAGGGCAATCATTTTGTCCCTGTCATTCAAGATGGTAGTCCTCAGTGCTCAGAACAGTGTCTGGCACATAGTAGACACTTAACTAATACTTGTCAAATAAAAGAAAGAATTACTGACCGATGAAGACAGAATAGAAATTAATTCCAACTGAAAGGGTTAGAGATAATTCCAGAAGGAAATTGTAAAGTTGTGCAGAGTGGAGACGGAATCAGGGTTTTTACAGTAGGCAGGACGAGCATGAACAAATGTGGGGTCCTGAGTTTGGGGAAAGCCTGAAAATAAAGCAAGATGAGAAGCGGATACTGATGTCAGAGTAGACCGGTGCTGCCTGGATGTCCAAGGTCACCTTTTTGGAGTGGAAGCACTCGATATTTCTGTGGCGGTACCTTTGAACGAATGCAAACCTTCAATTTTTTCATTAGCAGCTGATCATGGAAACCATTTTTATCACATACAGTTTCCAACTGAGAAATAGATGCTATATTAAGTATTACAGAGAGACTTGAGAGGCATATCACGCTTATAGAATTTTAATCTGTGAGTATTTTTTATGCTCTACTCCATGGAACTAAAATGATGTTAGGTATTTAAAGCAAATTGTGTTTTGAAGTCAAATGTATTTGAAATATTAAATGCTGGTCTATTAACCAATAGGTTAGCAGTTTGAAACCACTAGCCACTGCTCAGGAGAAAATTGAGACTTTTTACCATGTAATGATTTGCTATCTTGAAAACCCACAGGGATAGTCCGACTCTTTCCTGTAGAGTCACTAAGAATCACGATATACTCAATGTCAGTGAGTTTGAGACATGACTTTATTAGAGATTCATGCAAACACAAGGCCTTAAGGAGTCCTGTAGTAAAATCAGACCAATTTTCCAATCAACCAACAAATACACACACAACCTTTGATTCCCTTTGGCTACTGCAGACAGTTCTCAAACTCATTTGACTGTGGAACGATTTTCTCCAGAGCATCATTTTACCTGTGGATTTAATGTTTCATTTGTCCCAGTTCGTTTCGAAAACTGGAATCTGTGAAGATTTGAATGGTAACCTGGTCAATGATTCGTTCCTTTCTGTCTAATGACATTTCGATTAGTGCTGAGTCCTATATTGTAATTAGGCTTTATAACTCACTCAAACTACTCAAAGAACCTCCATGAATATCTTGGGTTTTGGCAGCTATAAGACAAGGAGATTGAGTAAGCCCATCTTTCATTTCTGACTTTATGTTCAGCTATCCCCTTAAGAATCCTAGACTTCAGCTTAGTAAGAAAAATTTCCTTGAGATCCCAGGACAAGATGACCTCGGATGTGGGGCGATGTTGAAACTTCCGCAGAGGCAAGTTCCCAGTCTTTTGCACGTCTCTCTTTCTGGCCTCATCAGTTATATCCTGACATGTAGCTTCCAAAGCTGACTCCCATCCTGGACTTATTTCTCTGGAGAACCAGGTGGAGTTCCCTGTTATTGGCTTGGTCATCAAATTTTACAGATTCATTTGGAACAAACACTTAAGGTCAAGATTCTTCCCCAAATGATAAACTTTTTCCATATTGCAATCCAATGTTTGGAGTCTTTGAGGTTTCTCCAATCTTATTATTATAACTAACATAAGAGTATTGCCATATCCAGTACACATTATAGAAGTAATGCTAAATGCATCGTCAATTTTTAAAGGTGAACAATTCATATCAAGTAAAGCAAACAACAATGAATATAGTTTCAAACTCAAACTCCCTGCCATCAAGCCAAGGCTGAGTCATAGGGATCCCCGTGGGTGTCTGAGACTATCACTTTTTATGAGAGTAGAAAGCTCAGCCTTTTCCCCCCACGGAGCTGCTGGTGGTTTCGAACTGCCTTCCATGCAGATCGCAGACCCATGCATAACCGCTACACCACCAGAGAGAACATAAAATTATTTAATAATCAATAAAAAACAATATGTAATTAAACAGAACACTTTTTTGCTCCTTTGAATCCATTATTCTGATAAAATATGCATTTTGTATCAATATAGGTAGGTAGGTAATATTTCTTAGCAGTCAAACATTCACAATGGATGAAAAGGAGACTGGCATGTGTTCCTCCCGTCTTTGTCCCCAACCATTTTCACGGTCCATAAACAGCCAATGTTTAGTCTTGCTTTGCATGAAAGTATTTTATACTTGTAGGTACAGAAGATAATTATCCTCCTTCCCTCAGTTTTTTAACCACATAGTATCACTTATTCAGAACCTTTAGCAATCAGGGTATTGATACTTTTGAAAAGGTGATCATCATCCCTCACAATTATCTTATATCTTAGAATCTTGTATCTCAGCTTTAGCCTGACCCATATATCCATGGTTCTGAAAACATCAAGTTTTGTGTCCCAGAAATCAAAGAAACCAAACCAATTACTATTGGATCTATTGCCCAGTGTGTTCAAGAATAGAAATATGCTCCATAGAATTTTCAGTAGTTTGGTTTTTTTGTAAGTAGATTGCCAGCTTATTTCCTAGGCATTCCTGGGTGGATTCAAACTGCCAACCATTTGGTTAGCAGCCAAGTGCTTTCTTTGTTTGTACCAATCAGAGAACCATGTCCCATAGCACCATATTAATGTGATCAATTTCTTTTAAAATGAAGGCTCAGCCCTGCAGGGGGTTGGAGAGGTACAACTTGTAGTCCTTCAAATACATGTACATGTTTAATTGCCTCTTCCCTTTGTGGATGTGCTTCTTTCTGTTTGCAAGCCTCCATCTCGGTTTTTCTTTATTGAAACTAAACAAAAAATTGTGAATTAAGTGAAGGTTTCCTGAACCTATCGTAGTTTACATTTAATAATTACTATCCATTCTCATTCAACTACTGAGTGCAATCCTCTCAACTTAACACGGTGTGTCCTACCTCCTCCCTGTTTACTGCTTCTATTTCTTTCTTTCCTAACCCTCTGAACTTGATCCTCAAGCAATTGCTACTTTATTGATCTTAACTGGCTAAGTATTCTAACTTGGAGGTGAGTTCAGATCCATGTCTGAAAGTAAGGTGCATAGTTTCAGAGATCCCCCCAGTTTGTATCCAACCAATAAGTCTGGTCTCTTTTATGATTTGGGGCTTTGTTCTGGATTTTTCTCCTGTGATATGCAGAAACTTCTAATGTTCTATTTTTTTCCTGAGAAGTTGGTCCTGTTAGCCAAACACTATCTAGTGCTTCTGAGCTCAGGGTGGTGGAGACTGATTGAACATGGTCCACTAGTTCGTTGACCTAATTCCTTCCATATGTCCCTTGAGTTTCATCATTATTCTTTCTTCTGGATAGGAGAGACTAAGAGTTACTCCTTAGATGTTTATTCACAAGCTTTTGAGACTCCAGTTGGCACTCACCAAATTAAGAATATTGTCTTTGTGAACCAGGTTATGGCAAATTGACCTTGGTGTTCTTTGAGAACACCAGTTTCCCTCAGGCCCAGTGACTTGTTCTCCCAAGGCATTTGGTTATGTCTAAGAAGTTTTCATAATTTGTCCCTTGTATTCTCTACCACCTTCATAAATCTGTTATGCAAGTCAAACCTCCTCTCTTTTCTTGATGTATGATGTTTCTTAGCATATC
>NW_022103904.1:11112852-11125273 GCF_000313985.2 Echinops telfairi
GTTTTTATCTTTTTACTGTCTGTGGTCTCATTAAGTAGAAAAAATATGAGGGGATGGATTAAATCTTTCATAGTTGAATTCTTTTCTAACTCAAGATCTGGAAAATAAAATTTCCCCCACAAATAGTTGGTGGGTGAACAAATGGGATCTAAACAAACAAATAACAAACGTGCTGCCGTTGAGTCAATGCCAACTCATGGTGACCCCCTGGGGGCTTCTGAGACTATAACGGTGGACAGGAGTAGAAAGCCCAGTCTTTCTCCTGAGGAGCTGTTGGTGGTTTCCAACCACTGACCATAAGGATTGCAGCCCAAACACACCAACATCAGGGCTCCTTAAAATGAAACCAGAAAATATCAAATTGTTGGTGGGCAAAATGGATCATCCCACAAGCAATTTACCTACATTGAAACCCAGGACTACTTGCTAGGAAACACACACACGCGCACACACACACACAACTGAAAAATGTAACCTCGTGACAAACAGTGCAACTTGGAGAGCCAGACACTTCACATCTCTGCCCCAACACTTACTATGAGTGTTGGGGCAGTTTACTAAACAAGTCAGTACCTCAATTTTCTAAAATATAGAAAAGAGATAGTAGTAGTTCCTAACTAAGAAGTTCTTATGAGGAGTGAATAATTTAATATATTTAAGAGAGTTTAGATAAATCCTTAATAATTATCAATTAATATTCACTTATTAGTGGTAAGAGGGAAGCAGTGATTCAATGGCAAAATTCTTGCCTTCCACATATCATTTTATTTCTGGCCAGTATATCTCCTGCACAATCACTACCTGTCTGCTAATGAAGGTTTGTATATATATGGCTCAGTGGAGCTTCCAGACTAAAATAGATTAGGAAGAATAACAATTCATTTCTGAAAATCAGTGAATAAAAGCTCTGCAGATCAGAATTCTGGGAAGATAAAGCACCATTCCAATCCTTGTCTGAAAATACAAGGAAATGGTCATTTTGAGGGATTCTGAATCAGGAGCAGAGAAAGGTGGGAGAGGGAGAGAAAACACAAGACAGGCAAAATCAACAAATCAACAAGGGTTTGCTTATAATAGGAAAATTGCTTCTCCCGCTGTCCCTGCCCCTCCTCCAATCATGCAGGCAGGCAGCTCTAGAGCACTGTGGTAGTGACGTCTTCAAAACTAGCTTCCCTAACCATCCTAGCTCCTGCCTTTGTCAGGGCCCCAAGCTTCTGCCTATCAACTAAGCAAACACCCCTGGGGGTCCACTTGGAGCGTGCTTCTACCAATTCCAGCCAGATACAGTTGGTTGCAAACTTACTGCAAATTCCCACAGAAGGTCATGCAGTGACGTCAACACTCTTAAATGCCTCACTCTGTAGCCCCTAGCTCAGCCCCCTGACACGGATAAGACAGACCTCCTGGAGAAGCTGGCCTGGTTTAGCTGCTGTTCTTCCCAGTCAATGCTTGAGGACTGCTCCTGGAGGCTGCTATGTACCAAGAAGTGGGCCTCTTGAATGGAGACTACACCAATTTCCTTCAGGGTCAAGGGCTTTAATTGCAATACTGCAGATTTCCCCGGGGGTCCATTTAGAGTGTGATTGCATTTTCTCCACCTGGACATGGTAGGCTGCTACCCTAATGTGACTTGCTGTAGAAGGGCTACGCAGTGGAGACTATGCCCACAGTAAATATTCTCATGGCCTTCCTCTGCACCCTTAGCTCAGACCTCTGAAAGTAACAGGGCCGGCCTTTCTCCCTGAATCAGGTCTAGTGCATCTCCTCTCAAGTGTGGCTAGTGCGGAAGACTGTTTTATGAAGCTGTTGTGTACTCAGAACACACATATTTAATGGCGTCTAAAACTATCACGCAATCCAGGGAGGCCTCTGATAGCAAGGCAGGCCTCCACGTAGGCCTCTTGGGAATCTGAAAGCCCCCTCTCTGATTCACATATTCCTACCAGTGAGCTTGTTTTGGAGGATCTCTACAGTGGAATCTGCCCCTTTCCTGAAAACCTCCAAATTTTTAATCAAGAAAGCTTCCCACCCCCCGCCCCCTGGTCAATGGTATCCCGCTTTAAATCTGATCACCTTACTCTAAAAGCAACAGGACAAACCTCCTTGAGTGGTCATTTAAGATTAATCTGTCTACCCTTCAATCTGGCACTGAGGACCACCGGTGGAAGCTGCTGTATAGAAGGCAGCAGGAGTGCTGAGTAGAGGCTGCACTCACTGCCAATCTTCTGCTAGGGAGACTCTAATAGCAACGAGGCGGGTTTCTGTGGGAATCTGACCAATGAGTGACACGCCTTTCTCCACCTGGTAATTGCCAGGTTATTGCAGACCGCTACAGTTGAGTTAACTCCAATAATCAGCACCCTGCCTACAAGCCTCCCTGTGCAATTCATAGTTTAGATCTCTGAAATCTATTTGGGCCCAGCTGTCCCCTTACAGTCAGCATTGAGGCTGGTAACTGAGGTGGCTGTGTGCTCGGAAGCAGCCATCTTGAATGGAAGCCACCCCACAGTCAAAACACACTATGGAGTGGACCCTGATAGCAACAAGGCAGACCTCCCCGGGGGCCTGTTCAAAGTGTGACTACTGGTAAATGTCAGCTAATGGACTGATAGGAATTCTACAGAAAGTTCCCCGCAGTGGAATCAGGAGGTGGGTTCCCTAAGTAGAGACAGCTTTGCGAAACACCACAGAGCCACTGGGACTCTGAAACTAGTAAGTCAGATCTCTTGGAGGTCTGTTGGAGGTCTCTCTGGGGTAGTGCCAGCCCCCTCCTCCCTTCCTGAAATGGAAGCAAGTCTGACTGTGCTTCCCCAGAACACCAGCTCAGATATAAGACTTCCCCTCAGAGCAGGGAAGGAAATTCCATATAAAGCCATAGGGCAATAATAATGATGCATCTGTAAAACACCTTCTAATATGAAGAAACCTGGAGGATATTATTTTTTTAAATCCCACAAAACACTGACATTGAGTCTATGTCAGTTCATAGGGAGCCCTCTATAAGTTTCTGAGACTGTAACTGTTTACAGAAATAGATGGGCTAGTCTTTCATTCACAGAGCTGCTGATGGTTTCAAACTGCAGACCATGCGATTCTCAGCCCAAGGCATAATCACATACCACTAGGGCTCCTGTAGGATATTATACTGAATCAAATTAGTCAATCACAAAAGGACAAATATTATTTGATTATTAAGGATTTAGTAAGTTTGTCCTAAATTTTCTTTGATGATATAGTTCTAGATTTTATATTTTGTCTTTAATCCACCTTGAGTTCATTTTTTAATATGGTGTTAGATATCAGTCCTGTGTCATTCTTTTGCATATGAATATCCAGTTTTACCAGCACCATTTGTTAAAGAGACTATATTTTCTTCATTTAATATATTGCAGCCCTTTGTCAAAAAATAGCTGTCCACAGGTGGATAGATTTACTTCTGGGATCTCAATTCTGTCCCATTGGTCTATGAATCTATTGAATCATCCAGTACCAGAATGGTTTGATTACCATGGACGTGTAGAAGGTTTTGAGATCAGGAAGAGGCTTCCTAGTTTTTCTTCTTCTTTAGTAGTGCTTTGCTTATCTGGCTTCTTTCCTCTACATCAGCGGTTTTCAACCTGTGAGTCATGACCTGTTTGGGGGTCGAATGACACTTTCACAGGGGTCACCCAGGTCATAACAGTAGCAAAATTAGGTATGAAGTAGCAAAGAAAATAATTTTATTTTGGAGGGTCACCACGACATAAGGAACTGTATCAAAGGGCCGTGGCATTAGGAAGATTGAGAACCACTGCTCTACATATAAAGCTAGTGATCAGTTTTTCCATTGATGTTAGAATCTGGATCTGGATTGCTTTAGAGTTGTAGATCATTTTGGGACATATTGACATTTTTACAATGTTAAGTCTTCCTATCCATGAAAACAGTACATACTTCCAGTTACAAAGACCTCTTTTGGTTTCTTGTAGTAGGTGTTTTAGTTTTCCTTGTATAGTGAATCTCTGGTTAAATTTATGTCTAAATTTTTATTCTTTTAGATGGATATTATGAATGGTATTGCTTTCCTGATTTCCATTTTGGGGGTGGATAATCTAAAGAAATTTTAATATAAATAATTTAATGTAAAAGAGTTTTCTTTGTTGGTGGGAAGGAATTTGACTGGCTTTTGTATATGTTGAGCATGTATGCTGTCACTTTTCTAAATCCTTCTATAGGTCTGGTAGTTTTCTTGTGAAATGTTTATACTTTTAAGTATGTTGAGAAATTTTATTTTTGTTCTTATTCTACTGAGCCTTTTTATCAGGAATGGGTGCTGGATTTTTTCAAACGTAATTTTCTGTATAAATTGATATGATCATGCAATTCTTTTCATTTGTTTTATCTATGTGGTGGGTTATGTCAATTGGCTTTCTAATTTTGAAACATACTGGCATATCTGGTATAAATCCCTCTTGTTATGATGTGTGAATATTTTGTTTGTTGTATTCATTTGGCTAGTAATTTCTTGAGAATTTTTGCATCTGTGTTCACAAGGGATATTAATATAAAATTCTTTGTTAGTAGTGTCTTTGTTTGACTTTGGTATCAAGACTGATTGTTCTATAAAACTGGACAGTATTTCATCTTACATCCTGAAATAAGTTGGGTATAATTAGCATCAACTCTTCTCTTAATGTGTGGTAGAATTTTCAAGTGAAGTTCTCTGGGTCAGAGTTATGTTGGAAAAAAATATTATAAGCTGCTTAATTTATATTTTTTTGTTATGGGTATGTTCTTTCTACCTTAGATTGTATTAGCATGGGTAGGAACATGTTTCTAATAATTTGTCTCTTTTGGTGTATATTTTCAAATTAGCTTGAAATTTGCTTCAAATTTGTTGGTTATAATTATTCATAGTCTTATGTCATTATTCTTTTTACTTCAATTTATTAGCCCTTTCCATGGACCAAATTCTGTACTTGTCCTTCGCATTGTGTTTATGTTTTCTCTTTCAATTATATCTGCGCTAATCTTTATTATATACTCTATTTTGGTGTTTTTTTTAAAAAAAAATTCTAATTATTGAAGATATTGGAACACTGTGTTTATTTTTGTTCTCTTTTTTTAAAAAAATATGTTTGTTTATTGTCATAAATTACCAGCTGTGAACTGCTTTTGCTATGTGCCAAAGACTTTTGTTCTTGTGTTTTTAGGTTCATTTTGCTTCATGAAAATTTTTACACTTCATTTTAATTACCCAATAATTTTAGTCAGCTTGTTATTCAATTTTCAAGTACTTCCTTTTTCTTATATATCTTTCTATTGTTGATTTCTCATTTCATAGCATTATGATCTGAGAAGATGCATTGTAGTAATGCCTGAGATTACTGCTAAGCAACTATGGCTCACATGAAATGAGATAATAAAGATTCATCAATCTGTTTGTGATAGTTTGAGTATTAAATTGTTTTATAAGAACTTATGACAATGCCTGATGCATATTAAGTGGAATATTCATTATTTAAATGTTAGATAAAGGCAAATTTGCAAGCTAAATTAAAGATAAATATATTTTAAGAAGAAGTAATATTTTAAAAGGACACAACACTCAGCACAACTAAAAGTTGTGCAATAAATTATAAGGCTCAGTTGTTAATAGATTTACATAATAATAACTATGTAAACATTGACTATTTATTTAGCCAAAATTAAAGACATAACTATATCCAACAACCAGTTGACAGAAATTGTGAGTAAATTGAAAGCATAGGAAGTGAGTGTGAAAGAGTGTGAAATCTTGTTCTTTCAGAGTGAAAAGTCCATAGAAAATGCCACCCAAAAAAGAGAGAGGAAGAAAAAAACATAAGCCATTATATGAATGTGTTACTTAGCATATTATAAAAAAACCCACTTGCTTAAAACCACTTAAAATGGTTATATCTGGAAATAAAATATGTCAGGGATGGGGAGTGGGTACATTGCATTTGTAATCAAGTGTTGTATGTATATCTGACTTTTGAAAATAGATGTATATGTAAATGAGGCCTAAGTGATCTTTTGGTAACATCTGTTCAATTTTTCTGAAAACCTAAAAGTCCTCCAAAAAGATCAAGTTTATTGTTTTAAAAAAGAAGAAAAAATAAATTAAAAAGTAGGAGGGGAAAAGAAATAAGATTAATCACAGAGAAGGAGGAAAGATTATTCCAGAGGAAATAAATATAATGGAAGGAAGAGATGACAATTTTAAACAAATTTTTGAACAAATTCTGATAATATCTTCAAAATTATTTGTCAGATGTCATAAAACCAACTTGCAATATAAAACATGTTTCTATGGGAATAGAATGAAAAGAGAATACCTGATCATTAAAATCATGATTGTTAAAGTAAAATATGCTTTAATTGGGCTGAATACTTGATAGATTTGCAAACTGGAAGAGAAGATCAAACACATATTCTTATGTATGAAATAAAAACAAAAATATTACAAAAATGTTCAGAAAGCAGAGGATATCAAGAGAGCCAATATCTATTTGACAATAGTTTGAAATAGAACAGAGAAAGAAGTAATCCAAGAAGTAATAAAACAAAGATTTCTTGGACCAACGAGAAGTTGAAGTCTTGAATTGGAAGTATCCATGAAATACTGAAGAATAATAATCTGAACAAATCTTGATGATACAGGATGATTCTGATGCTGATGCAAATTGAATGGATCTATTTTTATTGTTTATGTCCCTTTGCTGTAAACCCAGACAGACTGCAGGAGGTTGAGGAGAGTGAAGCGAGAAGGGAGCCAGTTGTTTTAATATTACAGAGCCCTGGTAGCACAGTAGTTAAAGTACTTATCTGATAACTGAAAAATTGTCGATGGGAACCCATCTGTCACTCCTTATGGGAAAGATGTGACAATCTGTTTCCATAATGATTTCAGTGCTGGGAATAATATGGAACAGCTGCAATCCACAGGATCAGCAAGTCCAAACCCCCAGTAGCTTCTTGGGAGGAAGACTGACTTGGCTTTCTCATCCTGTAAACAGACACATTCTCAGAAACCATCAAGAGGTCACTGTGAGTCATCAGTGACTTGATGGCAGTGAGTTTTGTTTGGAGCTTATAGGATTACTAGTTGTCAGAATCTACAGGGCAATGGGTTTGATTTTAATTAATTAATTAATATTTTATTTATTTAAAACAATTTTATTGTGGGTTGAGTGAAGGTTTACAGAGCCAGTCATCAGATTTACATTCAGCACTTCATACACATTTTGTTTGAATTCATGCATTGCAATCTCCTCAATGTTACATCGCTTTCCCCATGTCCTTCCTGTAATTTTTGTTTCCATTATTCCATCTTTCTTAACCCTTTGAATTTTGTCACTGGGTAAATGCTTCCCTTTTTAATTTTTTAAATTTTAATTTAAATTGTGGATTAGGTTTACATTTCAAATGATCAACTCTGCATTCAACAGTTCAAACCACTCATCAACCCGCTCTCCTGTGCTCTATGCCACTCCTTTCCTGATTTCTCTTCTCCCTCATGGAGAGCTCTATCCTCTGTTTCACCCAAGTCTATGCCTATTAACATTCTAGTACATTGGTTCATCTTCCCACCCCGCCCTCCCGTGGAAACCTCCATCACTGTCTTGGTGTTTGTCCTTATAGCAGTGGCCTCATACAATATGTGTTATTTTGTGATTAACTAACTTTGTTCATAAAAACGATTTCCTGGTTTATCAATGTTGTGAAGTTCTTTGAAGTTTGATCATTGTTTTTAGCGATGCATTTTTGATTGTGTGTCTGTACCACAGCTTCTTTATCTATTCTTGTACTCATGGGCTTTGGGTCTGTTTCCAACTTCTTGCTATTGTCAACAGTGCTGCAGTCAACGTGGGATTTGGGATGTAGGGTTTTAAAATGTTCAACTGGATAAACTGGAGGATTAAAATCACCATTACCTATTTTGGAAAAGAAAGTGATGGATTAAGTTTTGGGGAAAAAGAACAGAAATTAAGGTAAATATTGCTACTGAGATCATAAATGGCATTAAAGCTGAGAGATGAGATTTAATAATAACAATAATAATAATAAACAACCAAATTCACTGCCATTGAGTCAATTGTGACGCATAGCAACCCAACCATTTAGGACAGGGTAGAACTGTGAGGTTCTGAGACTGTAACTGCTTACAGGAGTGGTGAGCTAAGTTTTCCCCCGTGGAGCGGCTGGTGGTTTTGAACTGCTGATGTTATGGATTACCCTTCAACGTGTAACCACTAAACCACCAAGGCTTCCTTTAAAAACTGTATTCTCTAAATATAAGAAGAAAATTATAACATAAACTACTTAATTGGAGATTAAAATACAGTATGTTAAATAACTCAATATAAAGAGGATTTCCAAATAGAAATACATAATTCAAAATGAACAAAGATGTGAGCTTTATAACCGAAAACTTTAATGTATATCTAAAGCTGTATTCAGAGGAAAATGTATGGGTAAATATGGTTATTTTTTAAAGGTAGTAACTTATAAAACACATGAACTAAAATTTTAAAATAACTAATGAGAAAGAATACAACAAATAAACTTAGAGAAATAAGGCAGTATAATTAGTTAAAATAAAACTAGAAAATAATCTAATAAAAAACAAATAAATGAGTCCCCAAAGTTGACCAAATAAAATAAAAAAACAATTTATACTGAGGCTGCTTATTTACAACCAAATACTTCATGGGGTTTTGCTTCTTATTTATCAAGCTTAGAGTCATGGTTTTGTGGGACATCTCAGTTAATTGACCTAATATGTTTATCTATTCTATCTCTTCATTCACTGGGGTTTTATCTCCTAGTTCACTGGAGTTTTAAAACCATGCAAATAGGCACCCAAGGTATAGCAATTGGTTTCTATTCATCTAGGGGAATTAAAAAAAGGAACTGGGATTAGGAGGAAGACAGAGAATATGCAGCTAACTGCCTTCAGGAACAACTTCCCTCCCTGCCAGGAAACCAGAAAAACTGGATAGTGCCGGGGTACTGCCACAACTGAACATTTTGATCCAAGATTCTCTAAAAGACTCTTTGACCAAAAGAATGCAGAATTAAGTTTCAAATTCATCTGGAATTCTGACTTTCTGCAGCCACAGAGGCTGAATGCGCTCCTGACACTATTCCCCTGAGATAATTGCATCAAATGGATGCAATTAAATAAAAAAATATCTCCTGAAATTTTCTAAAACTGAGGCAGTAGCTTAGCTTAGTGAAAAAAATAAATGCCTTGAGCAAAACACAATTTGTATGGGATCAAATATTTAACAGTTACTTGAATAAAAAAAGATGAGATAGAAACTTAGGGAACAGTAAGTAGATGCTAATGAGGAAGGAACAATTCAGAAGAGAATGGTATAAATGGTCATACACCTTAAAGAATATAATCAATGACACTAAATTTTACATATAGAAATTGCATTGGTGTGTGTTTTTTGTGTGTATGCTCAACAACAACAATAATTATTTGTTTTAAAAAGCAGCATATGTAGAGATGAAACATTTGTGAGATGTAAGCTTTGATCAAGAAAATTAGATAAGCAATTATAAAAATATTAGGATTGAAAAGAGACAACTATAAATATAGTGGAGATTCAACATTTGCACAAGAATACTAAGCACAGCTCTACATCAATACAGTTTTCTGAATTTAATCTGTGAAGAAATTGAAAATCAAGAGAATAATTAGCCAAAAAAAGGTAGAAAAGTAAGGGAAAAATCTACACATATTATGGTGCAGTGTGCTGTGCCTCTTCTAGCATGCTGCCAGGAGAGATCATTCCCTGGAGGAGGATGTCTTGCTTGGTAAAGTAGAGGGCCAGCAGAAAAAGAGGAATGCCCTTAAGGCAATAGATTGACACAGAGGTTGCAACAGTGGGCTCAAGCGTAGGAACTATTGTGAGGATGGTGCAGCACAGGGCAGTGTCTTGTTCTTTTGTGCACAGTGTCACTATGGGTCAGAACCAACTATTTGGCATCTGACAACAACAGCTATATAAAATCCAAACTCATTACTATAAAGGTGAAACTGAGGTACAGGGAGACACACAGACATAACTGACAGGACAAGGGAGAGCAGAAACAGAAAGAGCTTTATTAGAGGGAGCTCCTGGATGAGGTTCCATGACCTAGGACAACAGGTCAGGGAAGTCGTGTTCGGCAGCTGGGGGCATGGATTTTTAAAGGGGTGGTGAGGAATGTATGGCAATTATGGCATTTAGCATGTGGGGTCTGGAAACTCCAAGAATTGTTTGTGGACTCCTAGTGGCTTTCTTTGAACCTAGAGCATCTGGTTTCACCTGTTATCTTATCTGGCGCCGTCTGCTGCTGACCTTTGGGATGTGCAGGGAAGAACGTGCAGAGCCCTGACCTGCTGCAGCTTCGTCCAAACAGGGCTGCCTGGTTTGGACCCGGCCCAAACATTCCAAACTTCTTAATAGTGGTAATGGGCCATGTGTTCTGTCTTAACTACTTCCTGCTGAGATAGGGTGAAGAAGGGGTTAATTAAGAATTGGAAGCTTCGGGGCCAGTTGGTCGTTGGTCGGCAGCAGACTGTAAGAGTGGAGAAGAAGCTGATTGAAGGTCAGGTTGGAGATATCTTTCATTCATTCCTGCAAAAATTTAAACACACACGGAGCCAGAAGTAATAGTAGACAGATTATTATCAGAGGTCTTACAAGGCACATGATCCAGGTCATGACAGGACTTTGAAACCACGAGAAAGGGCTGGTGGTGCCGCACTGACATCTTTTGTGTTTTTCAGCCATGTCACGACAGTTTTGAAGGGTTACCTGTGCCAGGGATATAGGTTGTTGCTGCAAGGAGGTGAGAGACAACAAGGTGGAGACCATGACCAGCTGGAGTTGTCTGTTAAAGTTCTGTGTTTGGAGCATGCTGTGGTCTAAGGCTCTACTAGAAATCTCTGCCACTGCCAGGGAGGAGGCAGAACTAAGGTTTACTAGGACAGGTAAGAATACAGCTACACTTTGCCTTACAAACCCTGATTTATGATCATGATAACGGCATTCTTGAGCTTGTCCCTGCAGGGAGGCTAGAGAGACTAGGATGGATTAGAAATGCTGCTCTTCTTGTCCTTTGGATGGGGAGTAACTATGCTAATTCATACTGACCATACAGGATGAGCTGAGGAACTACATACAGTAACTGGCAAACAAGGTCCTTCTGTGGAGACATTTACACATTTAGTTATTTGCTCAGCCGAGGTTGGTGTTGAGAGGTTCTTTGACTTAGTGTTTATTTAGAGTTAAACTCTGAGTGGTGGGCGTGGGGCACAGGCTTAAACAGATAGCAGCTGAATGAGATAAGTGTGTCTTGGAGGGAGAGGGAAGTTAAGGGAGTTGAGCTGTGTCTGCTTTAGAACTGTTTTAGGAGGGGCTGCAGGTAAAGGCAAACGAATGCTAACAAGCTGGGTTAAGGGGGATGATGAAAAAGGTGTAGTGGAAGGGAGAATGTGGGACAAGAGAGTATAGGGGTCGGGAGCTACCAGGTCTATGGTGATAACAGCTTCGTTAGTGAGGTGCAGGTCTTGGACCAAGCGATAAGTACCATTTGGTTTCTCACTGGCAAGATTGGAGTGTTGCAGGGAGAGTGGGTAGGAGTAATGAGGTTGCTAGAAAGGAGGCATTGTATGATGGGTTAACATTGGGAAGTATTGAGGTCTGTAGGGCCAGTTCTTCCGGGTTGGGTGAAAGAAGGGGAAGAAGCAGAGGTGCTGTGAGACCAAAAGTAAGGTGTAAGAAAGCTCCTAGTTTATTTAAAATGTCTCTTCCCAACAGGGGGACTGGGCACGAAGGGATTATAAGGAAAGAATGAGTAAAGAGCTAGCACACCTGGGGCAGGTAGGCTTGCCATCAATATCCATGAGGAAGGACTGCCTAGCCCTGAAAATGAGGGCAGGTCAGAAAAGACAGCTTCTGTGTAAGAAGGAAATTTACTCACCCAATACCTTGAGCAATGCCCCAGGCTCAGCAAGGGTGATGGGGGGTGAGGGGGTGGAGCCCAGGTATGGTTTGCTCAGACTTTGGCCAATCCCAGCAGGGTCAATGGCAGGTCAGGAATTGGAAGGACAGTCCCCCCACATGGAGATGCAGAGGGCCTGTCACTTTTCCAAGGACAGTCGGACTTCCAGTATCCGCTTTGACCGCATGCTGGGCAGGTTTTGGTTGGAGCTTTAGGCCTAGAGCACTTCTGTGACCAGTGCCCTTCTCCGCACTTGAAGCAGGCACCAGGTAGCGGTCATTGTTCCCATACACCCTTGCTCCATGCTGCCCTTCTGGTGCCTCAGGGGCATCTCTGGCCACAGGGCTGCTACTAAGGCTTGGGTTTGAAAATTTACCTTCTGCCAGAACCATGCGTCACGGGCTGACTCTGCCTG
>NW_022103904.1:11126273-11128269 GCF_000313985.2 Echinops telfairi
GTCACAAGGAGGGGCTGCACTATAGGTTACACAGCAATGAGAAGGAGTAGTCTAGGGACATACACACAATAGGAAGAGGAGGGATTGGGGTATACACGTGACAAGATGGGCGGATCCCAAATTTAGGATGGCAGCCTAACTTCTGAAGTCACAGAGCCAGTTTGGCCTGTTCCTGGCCCAACTGATAGAGACCATTATCAGTAGGATGTGAACTCCGCCCACAGGAACCTGTCCATTGACCCCAGCAGCAGGGAGCAGGCCCAGTGCAGTCTGGCAACTGATTGCCCTCAGGGGAGGGAATGCCTGTGCATCTGACCTCCCCCCACAGATCAGTGAGAGAGAAGGGACCATGAACCGGTCCACTCTCTCCGTCCTGGTCACTTCCCGGAGTGGACAAAGGAGAAGGTGGGGTTCTGTGATCATGTGTGCTTGCTAACTGGCAGGGTAAGTGAAGACTCGGTTCCTCCAGCGAGGCGGGTAGATCAGGAGAATAAGGACGCAGGGCCTCTGGGTGGCCAGAATAGGGAGATGGATGAGTAGAAGGGAGACAAGGTGCTCAGGCAGGTCTGAAAAGGTAGACACCAGAGAGGGGTACAGAAGCAGGAGGAGAGGAGGAATTTTCTTTAAGTCAAGAGGACTTGGGAAGGGGAGCAGAAAATACAGAGAAAGGGACGGGAGCACAGAGAAAAGGCAGCCTGGACGTACAGAATCTCAGACTATTTGTGAGTTTACTGCCAGAAATTACCGAGATTTCAGAAGATATTGAAATCAAATGTACAGCCGGTGATTAAAATTGGTACTTCCCAAAGCTTTCTGACTCCTCCCTCCTGGCAGTCTCAGGGTGGCAACCAAGGATTTGTGCGCTTCTTCCCTTTCTGGGAGAGGTCTGCAGGGGCTGCAGGTGTTGGCTCAGTGGAGGCTGAGCAGGGAGGGGGCTGAGAATGGGAGAGAGGGGGAAAGAGAGAGAGACACACTCCAGGGAGTCTGAAGGGTCGGACTCTGGAGAGGGGACGGGTGTTGTTGGCACAGTGCCACAGCCTTTGGGAGTTGAGGGGCTAGTAGAGGAAGTGATGGTGAGGGATACCCAGAATATGGAGGAGGCCTTACTGGGGGCGCAGACAAGGAGTCAGGGGGTTCAGAAAAAGACGGAAGGGGAGTACTGTCAGGGCACTGATTAAGAGAGTATTTGGCTAAGAGAATTTGAGCAGGGTGACAGGTAGTAGAGAGGGACGGAATGAAGAAAGAAAAATGCCTGAATATATAGGACTTCTGATTATTTGTGAGTTTATTAACAAAAATTGTTGAGGTTGCAGAGAACGTTAAAATCAAAAGTGCTATTTTATGGCTAGCGCAACTCATTGTCCAATTGGTATTGAGGCCAAATTCGGTTACAGAAAAAGACCAGGCATTTAGGGTGGCGATCAGGAGTCAAACCCAATTCAGTGAGGTTGGCAGTAGGCACCCCAAAGGACTGTCCTTAGGGGGTTGGGACAGAAGACTTCCCATTGTGTCTCAAACTGCAGGGGTACGGACAGAGGACCAGGGCATCCCCTGGTCCCCGTTTGCACTCATCTGCCAGGAGGTGGTCCAGTAACCCTGAGAGGCGTCCCAGTAAGAGCTAGGGGCCTAGTGGGAGAGTCCTGGACTCTCCGGAACAGGAAGGTTCCCTGACAGGCCTACGGCTTTAACGGGTAGACAGGGACTTCAGATCAGAGACAGACACAATGGAAGCCGAGGACGGGGAGGGAGGCCTGGCTTTATGGCCGGTAAAAATGGAGGTTTTTCAGGCATTTGTTCAGGGTGAGAGGAAGGGGAAGCAGAAAATGTTGGAGAAAGCATTGCAGGGCCGCAGATGCAAAACACACAAACAGGTAGAAAAGGCTCAGACACACCTGCTTCCAGTCCAGGCAGAAGGTGCAGTGACTGCTTGGCCTAGTGCTAGGAGTCCTGTTATCTGCAGGAATCCCAGGAGGTAAACACAGAGACAAAAGGCTGG
>NW_022103904.1:11129021-11130850 GCF_000313985.2 Echinops telfairi
CTTATCTGGCATCGCCTACTGCTGGCCTTTGGGATGTGCAGGGCCCTGACCTGCTTCAGCTTAGTCCAAACAGGGCTACCTCATTCGGACCCGGCCCAAACAATTACCATTGAGTTGATTCCAGTTAATTCTAGCTATAGTCTTTGTAATTATTACACAAAGACTAGATAACACTATGCAAATATGAAGCATTTGATGCCAAGCCAGGGATTTGGATAACTCTTTAATTTTGTAAATAAGTTACATGGCACCCTTGAGGTGCACCCATTCAAATGAAATGTATGGAAGTCTGATGTGAGGTTTGGTTGATTTTTCCATCCCAGTAAGTTTAAAATGAGATATTTCTTTTTTTTTTTTTGGTAAAATGAGATATTTCTGAAGCTGAAAAACGGGATTTCAATGCTTCCAAGAAAGAAGAGCCAGATATGGGGAACTTCCTCTGGGCCTTGAGAACCTTGCACCAACCTTCGTTTTTCCAGGAGTCAGAGAGCTATGCCATGAATGAGAGTGAGGTAGGAATGCGAAGCGACAGAGATGCGAGGTGGCAGAGAAACCCAGAGCACCAGACAGTACATGAAGTGAGAACACTGAGTGTCTTTGAGCCACTCATCTATTGTGACTATACTTTGGACATGTCAGAAGAGACTAGTCTTTGCAGAATGGGGCAAAGTAGAGAGTTCAAACATAACACTGTGAGGTTGGCACAGGCCCAAGCCATGCTTATTTTATTGTACTTAGGACTGCTGTGAGTCCGAACTGACTCAATGGCACCACACAACAGCGTATGCTTGCGTGTGGTCGTTACAATGGACTATTGAATGCAGAGTTGTAGTGGATACCTTGGGAGGGATGATTAGTGTCATTATTCATAGAGAAAGTTGAAGGATGGGGCCTTTTTTTTATGACCTGCAGCTTCATCGGGTTGGCTGTGGACTGACGTTGGGTTTGATTCTATTTATCCCGTGTGAACCCAGAGGACGTTGCGCACCATCTCCATGCTGTTGTCACACACACACACACACACACACACCCCAGACATAGAAACAGAGAATACAACAAAAGCAATTGAAGCTACATGATATTGTGTAAGAATTGCTTTATATATATATATATACACACACACATATATGTATAATATAACATATTGAAATGATTATAAAAATATTTTTAAATGCATACTTTAATACTATAGCGTGTGTTGCTATATTAGCTATGCATATTAGAAATAAAGGTATTAGAGCACGCCCAGTAGATTCTGTTCAATTCTAAAAATGAAATGTAAATCAGTGAAACCTTATGGAAGGCAAAAGCTGACTCATTTCTGCTCAACTCTGTTGTCAGTGATACCACATTGGTTACTTGAAATTAGCATGGTAGGAGTATTTACACCATGGAAATTGGCAAGTGTTACTGTAAAGGTGAAACTGAGGTACAGGGAGGTGGACAGACATAACTGACAGGACAAGAGAGAGCAGAAACAGAAATAGCTTTATTAGGGGAAGCTCTGGGACAAGGTTCCTTGACCTAGGCCAGCAAGTCAGGGAAGTCGTGCTTAGCAGCCGGAGGCACAGATTTTTAAAGGGGTGGTGAGGAATGTATGGCAATTATGGCAATTAGCATATGGGGTCTGGAAACTTAGAGAATTGCTTGTGGACTCCTAGTGGCTTTCTTCAAACCCAAATCACCTGGTTTCACCGGTTATCCTATCTGGTGCTCTGTTGCTGACCTTCGGGGACATGCAGGGAAGCATGTGCAGGGCCCTGACCTGCTTCAGCTTAGTCCAAACAGTTACAAATTAAGGGGTTTCCATTCAAACCCTCCCCTCGAGA
>NW_022103904.1:11131793-11170455 GCF_000313985.2 Echinops telfairi
CCAGAGGATGCTAAATGCTATATAAATATGCACAGCTAACTTCATATATGTAATTTTAAAACAAAAAGTGTAGCACTTTATAAATTAAATTAGATTAAATTAATTAAATAGAGTTCCATTACTATGAGAGAGAAAAGTTGGGTACTCTTTAAATAGGTTTATTGAGATAAATTAACATATCATGAAGTTCAATAGTTCTCATATTAAGAAGGGTTGTGCATTCATCACTATAATCAACTTGGGAACATTTTCTTCCTTCTTGTACCCATTATTGTTGACTCCCGCCCAGCACCCCCTCTCCCAGCCCCCCAATGAATAATTCTATCGGTAATAAAATCTGTGTCCCTAGAGAATTATTAATCCTGTTGTTGTCTTCATAGATCCACCCATCCTAACTTTCTCATACCGAAAAACATACTAAAGAAAGACAAAAAAATAAAAGATCCAACAGCTGATAGGTAATCACTTTTATTAAGTACCAAGTATGGGCAATGTGAGAAAGACAGGGCTTCCTACTTCATCTCAGAAACTCACAGGGGCAGCTCTGTGCTGTCCTATAGGATTGCTATGAGCCGACCTTGACTCAATGGTAGTTAGTTGGGTTAGTGTCGGCAATGATTCTGCTGGTTCATGCATATTACTTTACAAGCTGAGGTCCAATAGATAGAAATAGAAGATGAAAGGTTGGCTAGCAAGACTATTTACCCCCTTGCCATGTAACTTTTCTTAAAAGGATATTCTTTAAACAAAACAGCTAATATCTTTCTTGTTAAAAAAAGTGGGGGGAATGTAGAATAGACACACTTTTTTAAATGCACACGTGTTTTATCTTTAGTAGGTCCCACATGTCTATTTTATTTTCCTCTTGGTGTGTGTATTCTGTTGGTTTTATTTCTGGATTTTCTGTTCTTATCCACTGGTCTTCGTTTATATCATTATGCCAGTACCATGCTGTTTTGACAACTGTGGCTGTATAATAAGTTCTAAAATCAAATAATGCAAGCCCAACCACTCGTCTTGAAGAGCTCTTTGCTAATTCTGGGTCTCTTCCCTTTCCATATGAAGGTGGTAGTCAGTTTTTTTCATTTTTTTGAAGGATGATGCTGGTATTTGTATCAGGATTGCATTGAACTTGTATAGTGCCTTAGGATCAACATCTTTATGATATTGATCCATGAGCACTGGACATTTTTCCATTTATGAAAGTCTCTTTTGGTTTCTTGTAATAATGTTCTGTAGATTTTTTCCTCATCCAGATCTTTTGGATTTGTTGTTGTTGTTGTTGTTGTAGTTAGGTACATCCCTAGATATTTCAATTTATGCTTGGCTATTGTGAAGGGTGTAGCATTTCAGATCATGTTTGATCAATTGACATATATCCTCGAGGAATAACAGAGAGGTGAATGATAGGGAAACAATAGTGGGGTAGGAAGAAAGAAAAGTGAAAAAGAGGAAAGAATTAGAAAGTAATATCCATATATATGTATAGATATAGATATGTAAATATATAAAGATAGGTGTATTAGTCAATATGTGTGTGTATAAAGGCTTGTAGTTAAACAAGTGACCATCTAGCAGGGAAGCAACAAAGGCACATGGAAGAAACACACTAGCCTGTGTGATCATGAAGTGTCAACAGGAAAAGGTATTAGAAGTTCAAAAGCAAACAATCAAATGACGTGAAGAAGCGTAGACAAAGTGGAGACCCAAAACCCACCTATAAGATAAGTGGTTAGACCCTCACAGAAGAGCCATGTGGGAGAGAAGATATGTCCAGTGTACAGTACAGCACGGAGAAACAAATAACTATACTCTAGTTCTTTAATATTTCCTGCCCTTACAATTACAGTCTCAGTGTTACCTCATTAAGTTTGTTAGACCTGTGAATATTCATTTGTATAATCAAGATTGTTCATTGCATGAAATCCAAGATAGACAAACCTGTCAGAAATAGTAATGGGAGCAACAATTCTCTGAGGGTATGGAAAAGGGGGCCTGGGGGGAGAAAAGGGAACCGATGACTGACAAACCCCACTTGTGGGGGATGAATAACAGAAGTGTAGGGAAACGGATACAGTGGATGGTGTGAGATTTGGGGGGAGGGAGGGGGCCAAGGGGAGCTGATATCAGAGAGCTCCAAAAGAAAGAAAATGTTTGAAAGGGATGGTAGCAGTTGTTGCATAATCATGGCTGACCTAATTGAATTATGGATTGTTGTGATATCTGTGAGAAATCCCAATGAAATTATTTTTTTACAATGTGACTTCATGTTTTATGATTTTAAAAATGGAGCTTTTTATCATCCCTTTTATTTTATGCCTTGGAAGAACTGGTCTTTTTTGCTATAGAGAGTCTCCCATAGTTTGATAAAATGTTATAAAACATATTCAAACATTTATTTAGTTGAAGTGTAGCATAGATACCAATCTGTCTACTTCCCTAACATACAATTTTTTCTGGATTCTGGTGGGGATTTTAATATAAATACATAACTATAGGTTTTTATGTGATTTTTGAAACTTTACTATTACATATGATAGTCATCACATAAAGTAATAGGAGGCTAGACTATGTTTTAGTCACAGTAGACCTTCCCTGCCTGTGTTCTGAAAGGAAGGTTGTTACCTTTTACTGAAATGTTTTCCATATATCTAGAGACACCACTGTGCGCGGATCTGTGGTCCTTTTCTAACTCTCCCAGTTAAATAAGAAATCACGTCCAGGGCTGAGGTCAAGGCCTTTGTCGCTTGGTCTGTAGCCAGTGCGCTGTGAATCTTGAAAGTGGCCTCCCTGCCTGGTTGGGGACAGTGGGGATGCTGTAAAGATCTTGGAATAGAACGGGTCTGTTGTGTGCCTCCACTGCCCAAATCACTCTGTTCCTCTTCGCCAAGTCCGTTTGTGCTCTATTATTAAGGCTGAACAAGAGCTGTGGTGCAGCTGCTAGTGATGTAGTGTCAGAACTGAAGCTGGGACACCATAGTGATGGGAATTGGCTGCCAGAGAACCCTGGGGGTGAAAACCCAATGAAAAGACAGGAAAGTGACACTAGCAAGTTAGCGCCCAAAACTCCATTAGGTAGAAAACAGAGTTTGTTACGCCTCAATATAAAAAGAAAGAGAGAATACAAATTAGTCATCCTCGAGTGACTAAACAAATTATATTAAACCAACAAATAATTACTACTCCCCCATTATATCTGCACGCTGGCCTAGGAGCTAGACAGAGGGCTGGGGAGAAGGGGGAGAGATCAGAGAACTGCAATGAGGCAAGGCGACATTCTGGCGTGCTCAGGCAGACTGAGTTAGGCTTCTAGGATTTGGCAAAATTACATGTCTTTCTGTAAACGTGTAATGCATTGATAACTTATATAAAATGAAGTTTATCTTAGTTGAACTGTGGACAAAGTAATGAAGAAAATCACGTATAAATGCCTGTGGCATAACAAATGAGTGAACCCTCCTTAGGAGAACAAGAGTAACATTAAAAGATTCAAAGACAGTCAATATTCATAATTGTGACACTCAAAAGTATAACACTTGAAATATCTTGGAAATTGTAAGAGAAAAGTGCGTTTATCTTTTGTGACTTTCATTTTAGGTTTGTGCTATTATGTAATTCCTGTTTTAGAAGTACAGCCGGAATGCTCTTTAGAAGCTAGGGTGGTGGGGTTTTATTCTATGTACTGTGGACATGTGATTAGGAGGGGCTAGTCCCTGGAGAAGGACATGATTCTTACGAACATAGAGGGTCCAAATAAGGGAAGCTCTTCAACAAAATGGATGGATACAGTGGCTGCAGCGGCAGTCTTCAGCATGGCAACGATCGAGAGGGTGGCGGACTGGACAAGGTGTCATTCTGTTTCACATCCTGTCACTGTGGGTGGGACCTGACTTGATGGCATTTAGCAACAATTGGAATAGACTTCAGGGCCAACTAAGAGCAGCAGAATCCCTAAAAGGCACTATCAAGTTTACACCATATATATTTAGCGATCTAAAATTTAAACTAACCAGGATTCTATAGCTTATTCTGAACAAATAAACCCATTCTACTATAAAAGCTACATCCTTTCCTTCCTTTGGTTATTTCTGATTGAAAAAGCTCATAATTGTGTGCTCAGCAAAAAATGTGAGAAGTAGTTAAAACTATAAAAATTCAGGGAAAATATACTATATCCACACCTAGAAAACCAACATTAACACCTATAGCATTTTCCCTAGATTTTCTCCTATGCCTTTTTCTTTAAAAGTAATAGAATTTATAGTGTTCAACTTTGCAATCTTGCTTTTGATAGTTCATGTTATTTTAAAACACATTGCTTTGGCATGTTTGAGGGATGTTTGAGAAGTGTAATTTTTAAAGTTGAATAATGTTCTATTTTATTTGTATATCAAAATTTATGACCATATTATTTTTTTCTTTTGTTAAATTGGCCGGGCACTTATAAATTTATTTCTAGAACTCTTGGATGTGTTATTTTTTTTTTTTAAACATTTTATTAGGGGCTCATACAACTGTTATTGCAATCCATATACACATCAATTGTGTAAAGCGCATTTGTACATCATTCTCAAAACATTTTCTCTCCACTTAAACCCCCGACATTATGGAAGTTTTAAGTCTTCAATGGTGTTTTGCATGTTAAAGTAATTCTAAATTTGAAATATATTTAGTATGTATTTTCCAAATTTCAGATTATTTCCTTAGGAATACGTACATTATCCAGAAGTAGAATTCCTGTGTCAGCTTGTATAGAGAATCGTATCATTCATTGTAATATTATCTTAAAACATTCTTTTAAGAAAAAAATCTGCTGCAGTCTCACTACAGCAGAATCTGGGCATGTCCCCATGTCTTTATCTGTTATTTTAATTCTTCAATATTTGCTATCTTATCAACTAAAATTATGACTGACTTTTCATTGGCATTTTTAAAATGAGAAGACTGATAGCTTTCAAATGTTTATTACCATTTTTTATGTGGCGGTTAAATCCTTGATGTTGTGTTGAAATACCACTTTGTTTATGTGGAATGGAAAAGTAAGACATTTGGGTAGGAGACAACATGGATAAATATCTGCAAGATCGGATCACAGAACTAATAATCAGGAACCCACTGGGATGGGATGCAGGGAAGAGTCGGACCAGTCAGGTGAGCCTGGTATTCAGGGGTCTTTATTTCAAAAGGCATCTGCTAATTCCACAGGGAACAGCTGAGAGGCTAGGTCACAATGCAGGAGTTCCTGGATGGTGCAAACAGCTACCAAATTTGACTGCTCACTGAAAGGTTAGAAGTTCAAGCCCACCCAGAACTTCCTGTGCACAAAGGCCTGCTGATCTGTTTTCTGAAAGCAGCCATGGAAAACCCTATGAAGTAAAGTCCTGCTCTGACATCCTTGGAGAGGTGACTTAATGGCAATTATAATGTTTTAATAGGGATAGAGAATCCAAGACCTACTGAGAAAAATGGTTATTCTGGCAAAACTCTCTTCTTTTTGGTTGGGATCGTGAAAGTTGTCAATTTGTTGTTATAAAAAAATAAAAAAAAACGGACCCTGGGCAAGGGTAAACAAAAAGGCAAGAGTAGAGAATGCAGAAATAAACCTACATGCATGTGGTCACTTGATTCATGTAAATATATTGTTGCAGAGCAGTGGAATGAGGACAAGTCATAGCACGAATGGTAACTCTGTCTGAACATCTCATCACAATCCTTTACTCATGCTGTACACTAAAATAAGATACAGATAGTTTATATATCAAAAGGTGAAAACTAAGTCAATTAAAATTTTTGGAGAAGAGAATATTCATTTCTTTAGTGGTGCCCTAAGTAGAAAAGATCCCCAAATTAAAGGTACTATAAAGAGAACACTTTAGTAAGTCTTGAACAGAACAAATGCAAGACAAAGGCAACTCATCCTAGTGGGGCAGAACATCAATCCAAAGCTATAACAATGTCCAAAGGGTTATTGGTCATGTTGCTAATCATAGAACTTAGAATACAAAGGAAATTCATTATGAAATCATCACTGTTATAAGTGGGATTACAGAAGCAGGAAAGGAACCATTAATGTGGTATATACATTATGGTAAATTAGAAACATGTACACAATTGGCTCTGAGTCTCCGAATTACCAACTTCTGGTAACCGTATAACTCATAACCATATGGTCTCGGCATCTTAATTTCCATAATATCCTTTCCAGGCAAGTCCCTGAAAGCCAGATTGCCTTTACTGGGTTGATCACAACAACAGCATTAAAAAAAAAAAACACACCAGAAAACAAATTCACTAACAATGAGTTGATACTGGCTTATAGTTAATAGAAAAGGTGAAAGAGTTACCCCAATGTTAATTAAAACAGTAGAAATATAACTTAACTCAAGCTAATGTTAAAAATCCAAAATGTGAAAGCACCCTCCCTTGCAGTAAAAATTACCTTTTAACTTAATTAGTAGGGATGCCCTAACTCAGGAAGAAGCTAGAGAGGCTCATTAAGAGAAGTAGCCAGGCACAGCATCCCCATTTAGAGCCCTCAGGAGCAGTGCTCTAGTAAGGCCAGGCACAGAAGCACCTCGCTAATTTATATAAACAAGGGTGCAGGAAGCTTCTGGGGTGGTGGGTCTAACCCACCCAGGCGAAAAGTAGGTGTCGATAATTTACTAGTGATCATTGTGAAACCTACTTTCTTAGAATATCAATTATATTCTGGGATCATTATGAAAATCTGCTAATCTCGTCTTGTGACCATTGTAAAAATTTACCTGAGTCACATAGGTTAAAGAATAAAATTTGCTTGACTTTCATTGCATTTTTGAAGCAGTTTGGAGGTAGCATACCCTGTTTCCTTCTGTTAGTGCTTGCAGGAATTTGCTTAAAATTTCTCAAATCAACCTGCTCTCTGTTTTGGGTGCTTAACAATGACAGGCACTCTGGGAGCCCTGTGTCTGTTGGCATTGTAGTGACCCTGTGTAGGGTGTCTGAGATGGTAAATCTCAGAAGGAGCCCGCAACACCTTCCTCATGATGCCACCAGGGGTCCTTCTGGGCTGGTGAGGGGAGTCATAATCTGCTTTTCCAACACACGGTGTTTGGGAGCATTACTTTGTATATTGTCATTTAATGATCAGAATAAACTCAATGGAGACTGGGTTTGTCAAGTTGCAAAATGGATTGAGGGCTCCCACAGTGAGCTGTAGCCTGTGCAAACCAAATGCTTAGATTTTAAGCTCTAAGACAAGGGTAGGCAATGTTTTTGTTTTACTTTTATTTTAAAAAAAATTTAAGATCGTTTTATTGGGGCCTCTTGCAGGTCTTCTAACAATCCATACATCAATTGTATCAATCATATTGGTACATATGGTGCCATCATTATTTCCTAAACATTTACTTTCTTTTGAACCCTTGGTATCAGCTCCTCTTTTTTCACCCTCCTTCCCACACCCTCCCACCATTGTGAACCTTTGATAAATTATAAATTATTATTTTCATATCTTACATATCTTACACTGATCACTGTCTTCCTTCCTCAATGGTTTCTGCTGTTCATCCCCCTTAGGGGTGAGCATGGGGATGGGTTATGCATTGATCATTGGGATCAGTTCCCCTTTTCCCCCCTTCTCCCCTCCTTCCTGGTATCATTGTTCCCATTTCTGTTCTTGAGGGATTTATCTGACATGGATGCTGTGTGTTGTGAGCTCTTATCTGTACCAGTGTACATGCTCAGGTGTAGCCAGAAATGAAAGGTAGGATTGGGGTCATGATAGTGGGGGTGAGGAAGCCTCAAGGAACCAGAGGAATATTGTGTGTTTCATGGATGCTATACTGTACCCTGGTTGACTCATCCCTTCCTTGTGACCCTTCTGTGAGGGAATGTCCTATTATCTAGAGAGGGGTTTGGGGTCTCTGCTCCAATCCCCCTCATTCTCAACAACATATTTGTTTGTTTTGGGTCTTCTGATGCCTGTAACCTGATCCCATCAACACCTCATAATCACACAGGCTGGTGTGATTCTTCCACATGGGCTTACTGCTTCTCTGCTAGATGGCCGCTTTTTTGGCTTCAAGCCTTTAAGACCCCAGATGCTATATCTTTTGATAGTCAGCACCATCAGCTTTTTTCACCAGATTTGCTTAGCACCTATTTTGTCTTCAGCAATCGTGTTGGAGGGTGAGTATTATACATTTCCACTGTTGTTGTACTGAGGTAAGATTTAAATAGAAGCCCAAAGTCTATCTGCTTCCTTATTGTGTGTGTGTGTAAATAAACATTGACTAATACACCTATATTTATATATTTAATCCATACAGCAGTACAGAGTGTGCAGTTCAACTCACTTCCTTGGAACAGTTCATATACTGGAAGTTCTTCAACTTGCCTGGGCTGCCAGATTCAAGGTCAAGGAAGCAGGCAAGGGACTCTTCCCTCAGGCAAGGTAGGCAGAGTCTGCCCATAGGCAGCAGACAGCAGGGTGAGTCAGCAACAGTCTGCAGTTTGGGAGCTTAGGGAAGAAGGCCCAGATGGGATATTGAACTCAAGCAAAGCAAGGTGACAATATCCACCAGCCTCAAGTTAAGCTATGTATGCACCAGCAGAGTGGAGAAGAAGGTCTCAAAGGAGCCTCAAGCTCTAGCAACACTATCCATAGATTGGCTTGGCCCACAGGTAGTGTAGCTCACAAGTTGAGGCAGAGATCTAGCTAAAGCAGCAGCATGCTGGTCTGACCACCAAAGAGTATGAGAGAGGGGGCCTTGCAGATCCATTTATCTCTTTGCCCTCCAATCATACCGTGACTTGATTAATACCATATGTTCGTATTGGTCAGGTGGGCACAATAAACCTAGCTATCACACTGCCATTGAGTTGATTCTGACACATAGCAATCCTATGAAAAAAAACACCAATTCACAGCCATTGAGTTGATGCCGACCCATAGTGACACTATAGGACAAGCGAGAACTTCCCCTGTACATTTCTAAGATTGTAACTCTTCAAAGGAGTGGAATGCCCTGTCTTTTTCCCACATAGCGGCTGTTGGTTTTGAACTGCTTGACTTTTGTAGATTGCAATACTACTACACCACCTGGGCTGTGGGATTCCAAGACTGTTAATCTCTTTTTTTTAAATATGGAATGCTTCATGAATTTGCGTGTCTTCCTTGCGCAGGGGCCATGCTAATCTTCTCAGTATCATTCCAATTTTAGTATATGTGCCGCCAAAGCAAGCACAAGATTGCTAATCTTTACAGGAGTAGAAAGCCTCAACTGACTAATATCATCATCATAAATTGGAATTAATGTGGTGGCAGTGGTGTTTATTTCCTTTTATTTGATCTTTTTAGCCTGCACCAGAAAAGATTTAAGCTTGTCAATGACTTAAAAGCTGCCCTTACTCAAGTGAAGGGGATTGTAATGATTTCATTGCAAGTAGGGGTTAGTTCATTCATTTCAAAGTAAGGGCAAATTTACATAACATTAAAGCACATGTATGAGCTACTCGGTAGTCAGATATTTGTAACCTGGGGTAACAGAAAAATGGGCAGACACTTTAACCGGAAATTCATCAGGAGGATGGACATAAAAATGGTCAATAAACATAAAAATTATTCATGTTCAGTAGTTCTTAGTGAAATGAAAATTAAAAGTACAATGATATGCAGTTGGAATGGGTGCCAGATCCTGACCACTAATCACAGGTTCAGCAAGCACAATTGTATGGTTGAGATTTATAAATATTATATTAAAATCATTGAGAGCGCGAGCGATAGAAGGCAGAGTCAAATAATGGAGTCAGACACACTTCCTGGTAGCATGCTCACCTCCTGGATGGCCCTGATCTTACCAGCCATGATCTTGCGCATGTGTGCGGGCCAAGGCGAGGTGGGGCAGGGACCCAGCAGCCAGATAGATACCCAGCAGGAAGCTCAAGGACCCCATTTATTGCTAACTCAGGGTTATCTACTTCGGGGGGCGGGGGGGGAGGCATGATTACAGATAACCACATGTCACAGGAAGTGGCAGTACAATAGGCATATGCATCATAGGAAGGGGCTGTACAATGGGCATAGGTATAACAGGAAGGGGATGAGCTAGGGCTGTACACATGATAGGGAGGGGAGGAACTAGAGGTATACATGTGACAAGAAGGGCAGACCCTAGATTCATGATGGCGGCCTAACCTTGGCCACCCTTGGCTGGGCTTGACCTCTCTGGGGTCTCCTACAAGGAAACAGACAACTACTATCCTTATCAGAAGGGAGTGGGCCCTACTTGTTGTGGGATAAACAGTGGTGACTGCTTGCTCTAGATGGCTGATAGCTCTTAGGGAGAATAAACCCTGGTCTACTGCTGATGACCTCCAAGTGTATAGTCATTCGCAAGCAGCTAAGTTTGGCATATATTTTGGGGAGACAACTTGGGAGCAATCCTTCTGTTTCCCACAATGATATTCTGCTATGAAGCTAAAAGAATACTTATGATGAAAAAGATTGATGATATCCAATGTGCATGAGCATGTGAATCTCTCATCCAGTCTGGTAGGCATATAAACTGGTACAGTCACTTTAGAAAAATGCTGTTATCTATTAATGCTGAACTTGTACATATCCTACTCCCTTGAAAGCCCATCCCAAACCACGAACTCACTGCCATCAGTTCTGACTCATGTTGTTGTTGTTGTTGCTAGGTGCCTTCTCCTTGGCTCTGACCCCTAGCAACTGCACGCACAACAGAACCAAACACTTCATGGTCCTGTGCCGTCCTCACAATTCTGCCTATGCCTGAGCCCAATGATGGAGTCAATGTGTCAATCCTACCAGTTCCTTACTTCTTCCGATTCTTATTGGTTTGTCCTTTTAGCAGTCTATGATTCTTTCAATATTCTGCTCCAGGACCACAATTCAAATGCATCGATTCTTCTCTAGTGATGACCCTATATGAACAACATGAACGAACAGATGTTTCTCTAAAGAATATATATGTATAGATAGATATAATCAATATGCATATAAAATATGTCCAATGCCATTAGTCATTAGGGAAATTCTAATAAAACCCTTTTGATATATCACTTCACATACATTAGGATGACTATCATAGATCATTAAAAGGAAATAGAACAAATGTTGGTGAGAATGTATGGCTATTGGATCTTGGTATACTGCTGTTGGGAATGTGAAACAGTTCCACTGCTATGGAATCCAGTTTGTCAGTGTTCATAGAATTAAATATCCAACTACGGTATGACCCAGTAATCCCACTCCTAAGTATTCTCCCCAAAGACTTGACAACAGGAACTCAAATCAATACATGCACTTACTGCAGCATTAGTCATGATTATCAAAAGTGAAAGTGACCCTAGTACCCATCAATAGTTGAATCAATGAATACAATTAAATACAATGAATGCAATGGAATATTATTCAGCCATTAAAAACAATGAAGTTTGGGTACATATTGTGACATGGTGGAATTTTAAAGATGTTATGCCAAGTAAATTAAGTCATACACAAAAGGACAATGATCTTGTACGATCGTTTTTCTAGGAAACGGTTCACCCACTTTCACTGCCATCAAGTCGATGCTGACTCATAACCCCACAGGCAGAAACTGCCCCTGGGAGTTTCTGAGACTGCTCGTTGTTTATGGGAGTAGAAAGCCCCGCGCTTCTCTCGAAGAGTAGCTGGTGGTTTTGAACTGTTGACTTTGCTGGTAGCGGCCCAATGTATAATCACTACACCACCAGCTATGAAGTAGCTAGAATAGGCAAATCCATAGTGACAAAATTTATTAGTGCTCAGCAGGTGCTGGGATAAGAGGTAATTGGTAGTAATTTCTTAGGAGGTACTGAGTTTCTGTCTAGGGCAATGAAAATTTTCGTAATAGATAATGGTGATCAGTACACAACATGGTGAATGTACTCAATGGTTTTAGTTACATCTATAAAAATAGTTAAAATGTCCAATGCCCAATTATGAGGGATTAGCTGTGCCACCTCCATCTTCTCTCTATCTTATGATTTGTTTCTCCAGTACCCCACTCTCGGTACTATAATGTGTTAGTCTGGGTACTTTAGAGAAACAAATCCACAGAAACATATGTATAAGAGAGAGATTGATTTAAATAAAGGTTAAGTGCACATCAAGAAAACATCCCAACCCAGTGCTGTCAAAGCTCACATTAGTCCTTATGTCCAGCACCAATCCACAAAATCCTTCTCAATCTCACAAAATATAAGCAATGATGCCTACTGCAGGAGGAAAGCCAGATCAGTGAACATGTAAGCATCTCAGCACTGGCAGGGGTCTCCACATGGGTGCTTCAGCACCCAGGGCTGCATCGGGGTAGGTCCACGTGGCTTCTCCTCAGGGTTGTCTTGCAGGAAGTGAGCCTTGCAAGCTGAAGCAGAGAACTAGCTAAGGCAGCTTCACCCTGGTCCAACCATCAGAAAGCAAGAGACCCGAGAACTAGAAAGGCGAGGCTCACCAAGCCATTTATCCCTCTACCTTTCGATTAATCCCACATGTGTTTATCAGCCAGGTTGGCACAATAAACTTTAATTATCTCAGCATTCAACAGTGTGGATCATGACAAACTATGGATAGCATGGAAGAGAGTAGGAATTCCAAAACATTTTGCTGTGCTCATGTGGAACCTGTACATGAATTAAGTGGCAGTTGTATGAACGGAACGAAGTTTCAGATGCACTGCATGTTTTAAAATCAGAAAAAGTTTTGAATCAGGGTTATGTCTTTTAATCATACTTATTCAATCTGTATGCTGAGTAGATAATATAAGAAGCTGGATTATATGAAGAAGAAGGCATCCGGATTGGAGGAAGCCTTATTTACAACCTGTGATATGCAGATCACACAAGCTTGCTTCCTGAGAGTGACACGGATTTGAACCACTTGTTGATGAAGATTACGGATCACAGCTTTCAGTATGGATTGCAATTCGGTGTAAAGAAAAGTAAATATCACAACTGGGTAGATAGACAACATCTTGATAAATGGTGAAAAGATTGAAGCTATCAAATATTCCATCTTGTTTGGATCCCAATCAATGCTCTCAGAAGCAGCAGTCAAGAAATCACCCAATGCGTTAGATTGGCCAAATCTGCTACACGAGACCTCGTGAATGTGTTGAAGAGCAAGAATGTCACTTTGAAGACTAAAGTGTCTTTGACCCAAGTCATGGATTTTCAATTTCTTCATATGTTTGTGAAAGTTGGACAATGAATAAGTGAGACTGAAGAACTGATGTGTTTGAATTATGCTGCCCCTGAAGAATATTGAAAGTTCCATAATTTGACAGAAGAATAAAAAATCTGCTTGAATAAGTGTAGCCAGAATGCTCTTTGGAAATGAGGATGGTGAGTTTCATATCACATCCTATGGAAATGCTATCAGAAGAGACACGTACCTAGAAAACAACAGCATGCTCTGTAAACTAAAATTAGAGAAATATATGTCATTGAACTTTAAAAGTTATACTTTCAAAAGATATTGATAAGAAAACGAAATGATAACCCACAGATGATTAGAAAATAGTTTTAAAGCCACATAAAGGTCTTGTCTTCAGAAGCTTTACAATCCAACATTATGAGATGAACAACCCAATCTACAAAATGGGCAAGAGGTCAATGCATCACCAGAAAGTACACTTGCAGAGCAAGTAAGTACTTGGAATTATATTCAACATTATTAGTCAATAAGGAAATACAAATTAAATCCACACTTACTACACACCTACTAGAATGGTTAAAAGGAAAAATAAAGTCCACACCAACTGTCAGCAATAATGCGAAGCAACTGGAACTCTCATGCACTGATTGTGGGGAAGCAAAATAGCACAGGGAGTTTGGAAAGAGTTGGAAGTTTTTTATAAAGTTAAATATGCAATTAACACATGACCACCAATCTATCCTACATATTTGCACAGGTAAAAGAAAAACATATGTCTACACAAAGCCCTGTATATGAATGTTTGTTTTAGGCTTATTCATAGTAGCCCCAAACTGGAAACTCCCCAAATATTTATGACTAATGAGTGGATAAGCAATTTGAGGTACATCAATCATTGCACTCATTAATAAAGTTAAGAGAACCACCGATGCATGTAACAACAAGAATAAAATTCAGAAACATCTACCCAATGGAAAGAAGTTATAAAAAATGTGACCTACTCCATGATTCACACTGTATACTTACATTTATAGCATTGAAAGGCACAATTGTAGGGATAGAAATAATATCAATAATTTACAAAGGCTTGCATTAGGGAGGACTAATTGCAAAAGAGGCATGACAAAGTTTTCGGCACAATGAAGCTGTCCTAAATGCTCAATTACATCCACTTGCCCCTATTATTAACATCTTACTTTAGTATGGTGCATATGTCATAATGAACAAATTGATATTGATACATTATTATTGATTTTCAGTCTACATGATCTAATTGATAACAATAGAACAACAGAACATGCATTCTTGTTTAGTGTGCATGACATTCTTCACAGTAGATGATATACTTTAACAAATTTAAAAGAATAGAAATCATACAAGGTATGCAGTCAGGTGCACCTAAACTAATTTTTTAAAATCATTTTACTGGTGGCTCATACAACTCATCACAATCCATCCATCCATCCATTGTGTCAAGCACATTTGTACATTTGGTACCTAAACTATTATTTGATATCAGAAAAATTTTGTTTATCTAAATCGTTGAGAATTTTAAAAAATCATTGAAATTATCGCTTGAGTGTAAAAGGTATTCACAGGGAAACAAGAAAATATTCTTAAGTGGATGGAAATAAAAACACAACATATCAAGAAACTTGGGATGCTGCTAAGGCAATCCTTGGGCAACATTTATACCACTAACATCTGCATTGGGCAATGGCTTCCGCTGTCACCTTATGAAGCTTGAACAAGGAATGCTGATTAAATCAATCCAAACCAAACCCAAGGCCATGGAGTAGATTCAGACCCATGGTGACCCTATAGGACATGTTGGCACTGCCCTCTGAGTTTCAGAGATGGTAGTAACACTTTACAGGACTAGAAAGCCTCATCTTTCTCCAGAGTCCAATTAACTTGTTGTTGTTGTTGTTGTTGTTTTTAGGCAGCATCGATCCAATTCTGACCTATAACGACCCTGTGCAGCAGAATGAAACATTTCACAGGCCTGCACCTTCCCCACAATTGTTCCCGGGCATGAATCCATTGTTGCAGCCAGGGTCACTCTATCTTGTTTAGGACGCTTCTCGTTTTCACTGCCCCACCACTTTATCAAGCACAATGTCCTTCTCCAGGGGTTGGTCTCTCCTGACAAGATGTCCACAGTATGTAAGACAAAGTCTTGCCATCTTTCCTCTAAGGCGTGCTCTGGGGCTACTTCCTCCAAGACAGATTGGTTTGTACTTTTAGCAGTTCATGGTATTTTTAATTGTCTTCTCCAGCACCACAATTCAAACACACCAATGCTTCTTTGGGCTTCCTTATTCAATGTCCAACTTTCACAAGCATATGCAGCAATGGAATATACCATGGTTTGGGTCAGGTACACCTTAGTTTTCAAAATGCCCTTGCTTTTCAATACAGTTAAGAGATCTTTACCTAGATTTACCTAATATAACATGTTTTTGATCTCTTGGTTGCTGCTGCTTTGAGCCTTGATTGTGGATACAAGTAGAACAAAATCCTTGACAACTTCAACCTTTTCTCCTACTATCATGATGCTGCCGATTGGTCCAGTTGTGACTTTTGGTTTTCTTTACATTGAGTCACATTGTTACTGAAGGTTGCAATTTTTGATTGCCAGCATTAAGAGTTTCAAGTTCTTTTCATCTTCAGCAAGCAAGGCTGTGTCATCTGCATGTCACAGATTTTTCATAAGCCTTCCTCCGACCTTGGTGCCACATTCTTCTTCATATAAGGCAGTTTCTCCAATGATGTGCTCAGCATATTACTTATTATTCAGCTCTTTGACTTCATCATTTCTTCCATTGACTTTAGCTACTCTTATCATTAAAAGCAAGGTTCAGAGTCTCTTATTTGCAAAGGTAAAGAAAATATAAAAATAAAGAGTAATTTAGAAGAAGAAAAGCAAATTTGAGGACTAATTTTACCTGGCATTTCAATAAATCTATAATAATTAGACAGGGTTGTGTTGGTCTGGTTATAAAGCTCAGTATTGAAGCCTGTATCATTCCTACTGGTGCACACTAGGCTCATTTATGAGAACTGAACCGGGTGGAAAGAGAAGGAAACCATCCACAGCTCAGGTCTTTATTCTCCTGGGACGGCCAATCTTGTGTTCTTAAACTTCCAAAAATACCTCAAACTCTGAATTTTATCCTCCAAACCAAACCAAGCTCATTGCCATGGAATTAATGCCGACACATATTGACTATTCAGGACAGGGGACAGCTGCCCCTGAGTGTTTCCTCGGCTGTTATTGTTTACACGAGTAGAAAGCCCCATCTCGCGCCCCTGAGTGGCTGGTGGCTTCAAACTGTCGACCTTGTGGATCACAGCCCCACATGTAACCAGTACACCACCAGCCTTCGGAAAATTATGGAGGTATAGCTTTCAATGCAGGAAAGTAGGATGTATTTTATTTAATGTATATAATGAACTTAATTTATAACCTTAAAACATTTAGGCATATACTATGTCAGTCTCCATTCCATGTAGTATCTACATAAGTCTGAAGATACATGAAATGCTGTCAAGTCTAATATTTGTCCTCAGCAGTTACCAGGTTTCATTGAGCTTGTTTACTCGATGAAGGTCTCGTGTGAAATTGGATCTTGCTTAGTGTACACATGAGTTCACTGGAACTTGCCCTACTCATCCTCATCAGTAAAAAAGAAATTCAGGAAAATTTAAAAAATTAACTTAAAAGAATGCACACTAATTATAACCAACTTTTAATTTCAGAGATATAAATAAAAATAAATTAAAATCACTCATAAATTCACACTCTAGAAATTGTGAATATCCATATTTGGGAGCATTTTCTTCTAGGGATTATTTACATTCATGTATATATATATATATATATATATGCACAGAGCAAAAACATAATGGCTGCTTAGCCTTAAATGAAAATGTATTATGTGTCAAATCTGCTATGTAATTAGAATCATTTTAGATAAAAATTTATATCAACTCTATTTGTTCAAGAAATATTTCTTGTCATTATTTGTATTTAAAACAGACTTTAAAAATGCTTCTTAATATATAGTATATAGTAATATATAGTATCATACTAAAGAATTCATTTGGGGTAGTTGGATATTGAGGTGATTGTCAATCCTTTTGTCACCTCCTTAAAGTTGTATGGAGTCAATCCTGGTTCATGGCAATCCCATGTGTATCGAGTGGAACTCCCACCTGGGGTCTACAAGGTTGCGATCTTTTGAAGACGGATCACTGGTCTGTCTTCCAGGCCATGTCTGGGGGTCTTTGAACTACCAATCTTTGTATAAGAAGTCCAATGCTTAACTGATGGTACCACTCAGGGCCTCCTACATCTTTAATATTAGGACTTAAATCTAAAGATTTTTTTCATTGAACTTCTTTAGACTGAGGAGAAGACAATGGCCGGCTTTCTGAGGGACCACATATCCTCACCAGCTCTCTTGTAGTTTCTCTGCTGGGTCACTTGATTGGAACAAAGGAGAAATGAAAGTCCTATTCTCTGGTTTCTTGAAGGATTACTTGAAGTCACCTGCCTCAAAGGACATTTCTCAAAGACCCAAACCTGTTTCTCGAGAGCCAAAGCAGCAATGAGATCTTATCTGTGGTACCAACTCAATTCTGATAAAGCTGAAGAAAATCTCCCACTACCCTCTGCAAGAAACTTACAAACAACCAAAAGCATTCTGAAATTAAATCACAGTGAAAAATGCTTACTTATAATGATTTTTGAGCTTAGAAAGAAAAATCTAAAGTTGTATTCAAACATTCATAACAGCCATGCAAAATATGTAATTGAATCAATACTAAAAGGAAAAGTCCCTAAATATTTATGGCTATCATAAACTGGAGGAAACATGGGGGATTCAAAATAACAACAACAATGAACCAATATGATTATTTCAATGAATGCAAGATTTGATGCATTGTTATTTAAAATTTTAATGGACACTACAGTTAACCTGGTGCTGCTGCACCAGTGACTTTAATGAACACAATTTTATTTTCACCCCGTTCTGGAGATTATCAATTCAGATCAGGTCTCCGATGGTTTAATTCATTCCTGTCTAGTAATCCCTGGCCTCCCCAGGTCCTCGGTTTGTCTTTCCCATGGTGTGTCCGTGTCAATCCTGCCCTTTTTTAACTCAGAAATTATTAGATTTAGGCTCCATCACACACTAGAATGACCTTATTTACACAACAGAAATCCTTATTTCCAAATATAATTATAACCTGAGCTATAACAACTAAGAATTCAAAACATTTTGGGGGTAGGGGAGCAATATGACATTTTGTTTATTGCATCTACCAAAGAGTGCTGTACCTCTGTCACAGAGGAGTCACATGGCAGTGATGGAAATCCAGACATTCATTTTTTATGATTCGTGGTGGTTTATGTTAACACTGGGAGCAGCCTTGTGTGCAAGCACTGGTTTGAGTAGCTGTGTGCACAGAATCAATTCGTCATTTGTCAATAGTAGGTGAGTTAGGCCACTGTAACTTCTAATTCAGTCCTTTTCCTGCTGTCTGAATTTTGCTGCCTTTAAAATATTTGCAATGGTTCTTGAAATCTACCATATTTTATTTAGATCTCGAAATCCAAGATCCCTACAGTTGTCAATAAACAAGTGAAGAGATTCCAGCTTGTAACAGGAAGTAAGGGCCTGATTCATGTTTGATGACTCACTTAAAGAACACGTGGCTTGATCGTCTATCCATTAGACTGAAAGAGAATGAAAGGACACTTGATTTGGGAGCCCTCTCAGGACTCACCATTCTGAGGCCCTGTCTGCTGTACTCACTGGATAAGCCATGCGGTGTGAGTGATTGGAGCAAGTCCTTAAGAATCCTGGAGAAGGTCTGATTCTTGTTTTATGAGGTGGCAACTGTGAGATCTTAGTCATGGAATCTCAATAATTCACCAAGAAAACGAAATAGCTGTGCTAGATGCTCGCTTGCAGTGAGGTTTTTTTTCAGGCTCCTTAAGAATGATGCCGATGAATCCCGAAGGTGGTGATGCACAGCAGTCTGCTCTTCTTAGCCTCAGTCCCCCCGAAAACTCTGTGACAGCGTGCATCACTGAGCACCGTTAGAGACAGGCTTCTCTGCAGAGAGCACATGGCCGTGCAAAGCTGCATGAAGAGCTGTGCCCTTACACACAAATGAAAGGGCGTGTTTATTTGTTTGAAATATTCTTTTACTTTTTTAGGATGATGAGAGAAATGAGGCACAGAGAAAAATTCAGGATAAACTTAAAGAGTACATTCCCGCATAACACATTGAACTTTAAAAAAGGAGAAAGAATAGAGGGCTGCCTTGCTGTGTATTGACATAGTATTAAAACACTGTCGTGTTGGCACAGGAACAGTCAGCAGGCCAATAGAAGAGAACAGAGACTTAGGAAAAGGAATTATATACATGGGAACTTAATATGCCGTAAATCAAGTAAGAAAGAACGTATTGTTTCACAGACTCTCTGGGGAAAACTGACTCGATGAAGAGAAACAAAACTGAATTTCATAATACCGTATGAATAGGTGTATTCCAGATGGATTAAAGGCCCAAATATACAAAGTAAACTTAGAAAGTTAATAGTATTAAATATCAGTGAATATCCTTTCAACTAAACACATAGAAATGCTCCTTGAACAAATTCAAAGGAAGAAATTATTGATTGTTTTTATGACATACAGGTATGAATTTAATGAATGACAAACTATGGGTAATTGCCACAAGAAAGCACAAGGAAATATATTTACGATGTCTAAAAGTAGCACATAATTATGATCTAGAATGCATAGGAACTCCTATAAATCAATAACAATAAAAGACATTCATTGGTATGTATAAATAGGTAAATGGGTTCCTTGTCAGCAGTAACTGTGTGTGTGTATGCGTGTGTAGGGGCGTGGTTATGGTTTCCATTTAACCAAAGGTTCATAATAGCCTCTTGACAGTTGACCTTGGCTGCTCTAGACAGCATGATAAAAGATGTCCCTGGCTACCAATAACTATATATAATACTACTTTGAGTTTTTAGGACCTAACCTCAAAAACATGAACTAAATGTACAAAGATGTGTGAGGAAGGATTATTTGTATTTTATAGGATGAGGAGTCTTCTTCCTAAATAATTTGGTGATGGGAGGTTAAATAATAAGGAGCTTCACTTATTTCCTCTATATTTCTTCTCTCTTTTAACTATAAACCATGATTTGTTCCTTATTTGAACATTGATAGTTTGCTATTTTTTTGCATTATAGTAATAATTGTAACCATACGGCTAGCTGACTTCCAAATATTGGTACAGATAAATAAAAGAGTAGCTATTTTCCTTCAAAACAAAACACTTGCACAGCAGAGTCCTCACCACAGCTGGGACCAGTTTCTCAAGATAGCGAGAGAGGGAGAAGACCATTCAGTTGCTGCCATTCAACATTGTCCTAAGATCACCCCTAAGTCAACACACTCCTACAAATGTGATGACCAAATCTTACTGGAAATTCATGTCAAGACGTGTGGAGTAGACCATGCATGTCTCAGAGAAAGCAATTACACTTCTTTTGATGGATAAACCAGCTGAAGCCACCTCCTATGAGGAATAACTGCTTAACAATACTTATCTACAACCCACGGAGGAGAACAAGCCCAATACCATGGTCCTAACTTGGCACCTGTGATCTAGGTTCTCTTTAGCCCTTGATGACCCAGTCCGTGTTCTACAGACTACCAGGGCTTTAGACTCTTGTCTTTTTGAGGAGCACTCTATCTTTCATAGGCTACACTTGACGGATTCAGTGTGGATACCCCGCTAAATTACCTGGAAGCTACCTCAAACTCTCCTGTGCAGATTTAAGGAATTGACACATTCCCTTGTCTTTAAAGTTGAAATGCCCCAGTGTGAGAAGAAGCAGATGACTGCCCACCATCCAAGGTTATGGAATTGATGGTTGTTGGACTTTGGTGCGGATCTCATGTTTTGAGGTATCTGATGAATGAATATCTACTTATATTTACTATTTTAAAGTTCTCCTTGATTTCTTATGACATGTATTAGTTTGGTAGGCAGAATTCTGCCTTTGTGAATGAGTGTTAGTGAAAAGTTTGCCCTATCGTTCAACACCATTGTTCATGTAAATAGTATCCAGTCATTTAAGAGTTTAATCTGTACAAACCAACAATTCATGTAGTCATATGGTGACTTACAGATGTATCATATCTTTTTCTCATAGTGTTCTAAATTCTGTGTCATTGGCTAAATTATGATGCTATCAATTACCTTCTTCCCGAGGGATATTAGTTATAATACTGTTGATTATAAAATGATAATGGTTCTAATGTGAACCAGAGACATATATAAACCACAAATATGTTCATGTATTTTGCTATCATACTTAATTCCAGCCCCAATCGAAGAACAATTTGTTCTTATGAAATGGCCATTTTAGATACTTGCTTTCATGAAGAGATCACTGAAGATAAGGTTCTATAGCAACATCTGACAAAGGAACAAAATGTGCCTAGCTATCAGAAAACATAGTAAATGGGATCTTAAAGGCTTATCTTCAAACAAGCAGCCATCTAAGTTTGGCATCAACTAAGTTCACAGGGAAGAAGTACACCAGGCTGTGTGACCCAAGGATTATAAAAAATAAAATCCAAAGGAGGGAACAGTATCAGAGCTTAAATTGTGAGCATCCTGTTTACAGCAGAAGTCTCAACTCCATTTGCATGGCCCCTTTGACCATAGTCTAGGGAGATGAATAGCCTTGCTTTCAGACAGAGAAAAATGTCAACCATGGCAAATGTACTTAGGTCAAAATATAACTTATTATTTGACCTCCTTTTTGACCATTTTAAAGTGTTTTGGTTTTTAATATTTTCTATTTCTTTTTGATTGAGGTTTTTCTCTGTTTTATTTTGTTATTTTTAAAAATGTGTTTTTTTTTAAATTTTCTGTGTATGAAACGTAGGGTATATTGTGCCAACCTGGCCAATAAACACATGTGGGATTAACTGAAGGACGGAGAGATAAATGGCTCGGTGAGCTTTGCCTTTCTAGTTCTCAGGTCTCTTGCTTTGTGATGGTCGACCAGGGTGCAACTGCCTTAGCCAGTTCCCTGCTTCAGCTGGCAAGGTTCACTTCCTGTGAGAAATCCCTAAGAAGAAGCCCTAGGTGCTGGAGCAGCCGTGTAGAGACCCCTGCCAGCACTAAGATACTTACAAGCTCACTGATTCAGCTTTCCTCCTGCCATGAGCATCATTGTGTGTGTTTTGTGAGATTGAGGAGGATTTTGTAAATTGGTGTTGGATAAAGGGGCTAATGTTGGATTTATGGGCTTGGACAGCACTGATTTGGGATGCTTTCTTAATGTACACTTACCCTTTATATAAAACTCTCATATACATATGATTTTATGTGAATTTGTTTCTCTAATGTACCCAGACTAAGACAGACAGTAACTAGATTAATAATTACCTAGGGGCATGGCAGGGGAGGTTGGGAGGAAATAGGGAGCTAACAACAATGAGAATGAGAAGAAAATGTACTGAAATTGATTGTGGTGATGGTCACACAATTCATCTTGATTGAATGACTAAATTGTATGATATTTGAATTATATGCCAATAAAACTATTTTTTTTAAACCTGTGATATGCAGAGAAGACACGCCAAAAGGGCATGAAGCATGTCCTGATGAAAATAAAAATTGACAGCCTGTGGTGTGGATTCTATTTCATTATAAATAAGACAAATTCCTCCTAAGTGGGTCAGTAAGCAAGAGCATCATAAATGGAGAAAGTAAGAAATTGTCAAGGAATTCATTTTAATTGAATCCATAATCAACAGTTTAGGACACAGTCAAGAAATCAAACAATGTATTGTCTTGGGCAGATATGATGCAGAAGATCTCTTTAAAATGTTAAGGAGTAAGATATCATTTTGAGGACTAAGATATGCCTGGCCCAAATCATGGTATTTTCAATCACCTCATATGTAAGTGAAAGGTGGACAGTAAGTAAGGAAGACAAAAGAATTGGTATATTTGAATCATGGTGTTGGTGAAGAATATTGAAAACATCAGACTGCCAGTGGAAGCAGCACGTTTGTCTTGGAAGAAGTACAACCAAAATGTTCTGTGGGAGCTGTGATCGCGATCATCTGTTTCATGTACTTTGGACTTGTTGTCAGGAGGGACCAGTCCGCAGTGAAGGATATCATGATTGGTAGAGGGGCCGCAAAAAGAAAACCCTCAAAGAGGCGGATGGACACCGTGGCTGCAACAATGGCTCAAAGCTAACAGCACTTGTGAGCATGATTCAGGAGACAGCAATATTTCCTTCTGTTACGCACGGGTCACTGTGCATCAGAACCAACAGAATGCCACTCAACAAAAACAACAACGTCCTAGCGGAAGTGAAATGATATATCATTGTGATTGTTTTTTGCATTTCTCTGATGTGTAATGATGTTGGGAATATTTTTATGTACCCATCAAACATTTCAATATCCTTCTTGAAGGATGCTAAAGGATATCCTCTTCATGTCCTTTGTCCAGATTTTGATTGGATTATCACTTTATCAAGTGTAGACGTTTTCTAGATATTTTAGGTATTTTGATATTAAACTCTTATATCAGTCATATCATCCCCAAATATTTTTTTCTCTCAGTCTGTTGTTTGTTTTTTTATCTTTTGATGAAGGCTTCTGATGAACATAACATTTTTGTGTGTGATAAAAAAATGGGGATTATTTTATTTGACATCACTTCAACTGATACTAAATACATAAGCTCATAATATCTCACAACTCATCTGATCTTTGGTCATTAATGTTCTAGGTGTTAAATTTATTTCAGAATGGTCTCTAGATTCAGGTGGGATGCACTCAAAACTGTACTTTGGCTCTCATGGACTTGTTTTAATTTTTTAAGCTTTAGCTTGGATATGTAAATGAGCAATTAGCGGTCTGTTCCTACGTGGACCCTGACCTTGTTCTGACCTTGTTCTAAAGCTGCTTCTCTAGCTTCTTTTTCCACACATGTAATCAATTTGATTCCTGTTATTCCAACAGTAAAGTCCACCTGGAGAACCCCTCTCTATGTTTGGTGAAAAGAGGTATTTGAAATCAATAAACCAATAGTCTTGCAAATTTCTATCATGTCATCTCTGACATGATTTCTATTACTATGGCAATATTTTCCAGCAATTCACCATTTTTATTTGTTTCCAACTTTTAAATTCCAATCACTAGTTATTTTAAATACATTTTGAATTGCATTTTTGTACACTTTTAAATGGCAGAAGTCAGTAAAAATCTTAATTGCTTCATATTTGGCATTAATGACTAGTGTATACATTTCATTAGTCATCATATTAAAGGGGATTTTTGGTAGACATATAGACATTATCTTGTCCTTGACAGCATTATATTTCAGGATATATCTTGAAATGCTCCTTTTGATGATAAATGCAATGCCATTCTTCAATTTGTCAGTCTCACCATATTGGAACATATGATTTTCTAATTCAAAATGGCCAATAACAATACATTTCAGCTCACCAATGCTCAGGGTCTCAATCATTATATGCATCCCATTTCAATGCTAATCTTCTTAGATTAATACTTTCTTTTTTATATGTCCCAAACATAAATGCAACTTTGCAGCTATTTCTTCTAATTTTGAGTTGTTTGACATCAGCAAACAAAGACTCTCAAAGCTTAGCTCCAACCATAATATTAATATCCACTGTACTTTGCACATATTTTGTGGTTATAAGTCAGGCAGCTGCCTGCATGGTCAGCAGTTCCAAGCACCAGCTGCTCCACCAGAGGAAGATTGGGCCTTCTGTTCCTAGAGGCTCACAGTGCTGGAACCTCACAGGAGCAGCTCTACCCTGTCCTATAAGATCATTGTGGCTTGGCATTGACTTAATGACTGTGAGTTTTTGAGAGGTTCCAAAATGGGGAGAGGGGCTCATCATTTGACACTATATCAATGTTTTGTTCCGATTCATAAAGTTTTCATTCACTGGTTGGATAGCTAGCATACTTCAAGGCATATCTTAACCTTTATTTCCTCTGCTGATTTATTGTCAACTTTTCCTGGTAGAGTGTATTCTCTTTGTTCCTCACATATTGGGAGCAATAATTGGGGATACTCCTCATTACTTCTTACATGTTAGGTGGTAATTACATAACCTGCACCTTTGTCTTCATAATGATATGTTGTGAACTCAGAAAATGTAATGATGCAGTCTCTCATTTTTCTATTTTGAGTATGATGTTTCTATGCACTGAGCATATTTGATCCCTCTCTAAAACAACTCAGTCTGTCTTTCCTCTGTGAAGCAGCTGGTGTTTTTGAACTGCTAACATCACTATTCTCAGTCCAACTCATATTGAATGGATATTTGTTGAACATTTTAATAGCTAAAACCATACTATTATTGTGGCATATTAGAGTATGCCTTGCAGAGCTTCCACTACAATCAGTATAGTTGACCCAAGATCTGGGTAGCTGTGTTGTGAATTCATTCTTAAGACTAGACAGAGGCCAACTAATGATTTAGGCAGCAAGCATACCAGCGAAATGGGGTTCCTTTACTATCACATTTGGCTCTAGGATTCCCCACCCGCCTTGCAGAACCTTTCTTGGAATGCAGAACCTACTATGGTACTTCTAGTTGTCCTTTCCTTTCATTCAGTCGGCATGAGACTCCACTTTGCTTAGATTACACACCTAGTCTCCCTGGTCTCTTCTCTATCTTACTAATAAAATCCCTGCCTGTTTAATACCTGCTTGACAACCCTTTCCAGAGTACCAGACTAACACAAGAAACTTTCATTATTGTAATTGATACTGGCTGGTAGAATATGAGAAAACTGTTTAGGAGTTAAAAAGGAAACAAGAAAGGATATTGGAATTGGTTAAGAAAATCAGGCTATTGTTTAATTTAGAGATGCATTGAAACCAGGTCTTGTAATGTGTGTCAACGTTGAAGGGGTACAATATTGGGAAGAGGAAGAGAGGGGGATATTGGCAGCAGGAAAGGAAAGGGAACCACTGTGGAATTATGTCTCCTTTCATCATGCAATGCCAATTTAGTTTTTAAACATTCAGACACATATTTGTGTTTAATGGGGCAGGAATTCTTTTATACATTAATTTGTGTTAATTTATTATTTTTCCCTTAAATTATTTATTGGCATCCGTTTGTGTAGCAGGCATGTTTAGATTTCTGAAAACACTGTGGTTTTAGGTGCCAGCAAGTCGGTTTTGACTCATAGCAACCCTATGTAGCAGAGACCGAAACACGACTTGCTCCTGCAACAGTCTCCCAATTGTTCTTTGGTTTGAGCCCATTATTGCAGCTATTGTGTCAATCTATCTCACTGAGGTCTTCCTTTTTGACTTTCTACTTTATCAAGAATGATGTCCTTTTCCAGGGACTAGTCTCTCCTGATAACACATCCAAAATGCGTAAGACAAAATCTCTCCATTCTCACTCCTAAGGAGCATTCTGTTGTACTTCCTCCAAGACAGATCTGTTTGTTCTTTTGGCCGTCCAAGGCACTTTTTTTTCTTTCTTTTTTAAATCATTTTATTCAGTACCATAATTCAAATGCATCAATTCTTCTTTGGTCTTCCCTTTCAATGTTAAATTTTCACATGTGTATAAGGTGATTGAAAATACCATACCATGGTCAAGTGCCTATTAGTTCTCAAAGCAACATTCTTGCATTTCAACACCTTAAGGAGGGCTTGTGCAGCACATTTACCCAAATGCAATGCATTATTTGCTCTCATTGACTGCTGCATCCAAGGAAGATGAAATCCTTGACAATTTCAATTCTTGAATCTCGTTCCTTCACTTTCTTTTGTGTTACAGATCTCTTATTATAGGTATCCTCTGTATTCTACTGCTTTGCCTCATGAGTAAGAGGGACCCTTTAAGGCCCTGAGTCTGAGCTGAGATGCAGACAGGAGCTGTGAAATTCCCTAGGGTGAAGCTCCTTCGTGTAATGCATGAAGTCAAAGGAAGCAATCTGAAAGGAACTATTTTGGAAATCAATAAAAACTCAGACAAAGGAGCTAGGAAACAGGACTATCTGAATATGAAGCTCTGAGACAGAAACCAGGTAAAGCAGCAGCAAAGAGTGAGAGGGACGGCCTACTGAGCCAAAGCATTTGTCAACAGCAACTTTTCATAGAGGCGTGGCAGCCTTGGAATTGGCAGGAAGGAAGCTATTACAAGTAGCAGTCTCGCCTGGACATCCAAGTTGATCAGTTCAGTTTATTTACCCTAGAATGAAAAGAAACTTCCAGGGCAATGTCTTTCTTTCTTTCTTTTCTTCTTTCTTTCCTTTCTTCCTTCCTTTCCTTTCAACAGTCATCTGACATTGAATTTCCTTTCCTCCTTGTAGTACTTGGGTGTGGCAGAGGCCCTGGCAAGTAGTCCAAATGTCAAGGAATCTTTCAAATCATAGAAACAGGTCCACTCGGGTCGAAGGAGAGAAGTGAGAGCTTGTGGTAGTTGGGCTGTGGTTCAGAGAGAGAAGAGAGCAGGGGGACATTTGACCCTGGCTATGTCCAGGTGTAATTTGCTAACAGGAGCCTCAAAGCCCAGATGCACAAAGGCATAGGTCAATCTTACAGGACTTCCCAGAGGCCTTTATCCTGCTTGTTTCCCATCCTCCCTTTCTACCCTCGATTTCAGTGGCGAGTCAATCATCTAAACTTGGACCTGGATTTTTTTTTTTTTTTGCACTGGCTTCCTTACTCTGAGATTGTTATAACTCTTTTTGTTTTAAGGAAGCTTTAAACATTTTGGTCTTTTTAAATATTGCTAAATGCATGTTGAAGGCGATATTTTGATGATGCTGGTTTACAGACAGCAAGAAGCCTGCAAGTATTGTGGAGTAGACCCTTCACAGGCCTATGCCACCTGCTTTCCAGACCAGCGCAAGTGTGGAGAGCAGTGGGGCTACCTAAGGTCTACTCATTTCCTAGTTGTGCTGCTTTGGCTCGGGGAGCAAAGCACATGTTGTTTATTAATGGGTCTTTAATTCTGGTCCAACTGATGATTTATTTAGTGGAATGTCCTTCAATCTTTTGTATATGTTGTCTATGATTCTTAGCTTCCAGTACTGATGAGATTTTCCAATTTGATTGTTTTCATGGATTTTTAATGATGAAGTGACACCCTACTTTTGTGTTCTAGCAATTTTGCCCCCACCTTAATGGTGACGAAGAGTTCAAACCAATTCGATGGCAGTGGGTTTGGTTTTTTTGGTATTGACAACTAGAGGGAAAGAAAAATGGCTATTTTGGCATTTTTTTTCCTTAGTATGTAAAGCGTCATAAAATTATAAACCATTTGAAGGCAACAACTGAATCTTGGACTATTGTGTGGCAGAAAGACTGGCTCATTAAGTTAGGAAAAGTCATTCCTCATTGAAGAGAACCAGGTGAGAGGGGTTATAATTTCCTTTGTTAAACTTTTCTCTCTATAAGATAGCAGACCGTCAGGAAGTATACCTGACACAAAGTTATGACATCCTTGTATTCGAAGTAATCCTCGAAAAGAAAGACTGCAATCTAGTTAAGTCATTCAGCACATGTTCTCAGTGAGTCCCAGGGAAATCACCAGGTCTCTGAAAGCCTTTTCAAGAACCCAGAAAGGCAAACAGTTTTATAGTCATATTAAGATGCTGTTTGTCTTCTCCCCTGGTTTCCTCATGTGTGTATGATGATGTTTCCCAGAGGCTGCATGATGTGTCACATCACAGTATAGTGTGAAAGTAAAAGCAAATAAAAGAATCCAGCTGTCTTTCATTAAGCTAGACATTAAAGGTATTTGCAGACATATAACAACATAATTCTTCTCACTAACTTAGATTTTATTTTTAATGTATAATGGTTTTATTAATTATTAGTGGTAAATAGTTTTGAAGTTCTCAGTTTTTATTTTGAACACAGTAAATATCAATAGATATGTCATGTTAATGAAAGGTTTTTTGCTTTCTCAAACATTTTTTAAGTATTAAGCACCCCAAAGAATTCTGAGACCAAAGGTTCTAGAACCATGGACTGATGGTATAAAACTTAGGATGAGCTAAATAATAATAGTTATGTTACTGTCAAAGGAGTCCTGGTGGCTCAGGGTGCTAAGCATTAGGCTACTAACCACAAGGTTGGCAGCTTAAACCTACCAGCCATTCTTTAAGAGAAAGAAGAGGCCATCTATGCTGTCCTACAGTGTGGACTACGAGTCAGAATTGACGTGATGTTAGTAAGTTTGTATTTTTAATGTTCCTTTTGTCCCTGAGATTCTAAAAGAACAAAGGCAAATTCTTGTTCATGTTTATATGGCTAATATTCATTAGGCATCATTGATCTAAAACTAATTATTTATAATAATTGCAAGGGAAACGTTTTTCTGTCAAGAGTATTCTCAGGGATCCCATTTTTTACAGTAATTATATTATTTAAACGATATGGCTATTATTTATTGAGCAATTAATTCATAATAAGCATTTAGCATGTATGAACTCATTTAATTTTCATGGCATATCTATGAAATAAGCACCTTAGATTTAATTATTTTGTGTGTGAGAGAACTAAGAATTATATGTCAAATAAATTATCCCATTTACTTGATTGGTACATAGTGGAACCAGAAATGTCAATGTCATTTAAGCTAACTTCAGAGCCATGGACCATTGCCACTATTGTATCCTACCATTTTAAAAGCCAATATCTATTGACTCTCAATATAAGCTCACTAGATAGGCTCATCCTCTTTGTCTTTAGACCAATGCCTTGGACAGATGTTGATGGAGTAATATCCAAACAAAGAAGCATGGTCCAGCTATTAGCTTTAAATCACATAGTCTTTGTTCATTCAATCACCTTTTATTGAGTTTCTACAACTTCTCATATGCTATTCTATTTTATCCAGACAACTAACATTGCCTTCTCAGATTTTACATCTAATTGAGAAGACAATTAACAATAATTAAAAATTAAATTAGTTATATAGGATGTTAGAATGAGAAATTCCATGGAAATAATCGAGCAGACAAAAGGGGATGTGCATTTTGTGTGAGGGCATTTGGCATAATGGAGACATTGTTGTTGTTAGGTCTGATTCATAATGACCCGATGTACAACAGAAGGAAACACTGCCTGTGCTATCCTAACAGTCATTGCTATGCTTTAGTCCATTGTTGCAAGCACTCTGCCACTTTGTTTTGTTGCGTTTCTCACTCTTTTTACTGACCTTCTACTTAACTAAGCATATTAACCTTCTCTAGAGTCCGCACTTCTGACAATGTGTCCAAATTAACTGAGACAAAAGGTCTTGCCATCATTCCTTCTACGAAGCATTCCAATTATATTTTATCCAGGACGTATTTGGTCATTGTTGTAGTAGTCAAAACACATGCTTCACTAACACCATAATTTGAATACATCAAATCTTCTTCTGTCTTTCTTATTCATTGTACAATTTTTGAGTGCATATGAGACAACTGAAAAATATGGATGAGTATCAAGCTTCCAACATTTCATTTCTTTAAGGTAGGCCTGGTATATTTTAGCAATACCAAGAAGCCTGTTTATCAACATGGATGTAACTTGAAGGATCGTAGGCAGAGATAAATTCAGAGGAGTACAAGGAACCAGATTGCCTACTGCCATGCATCCCATATGGAGGTCTGAACCCACCAAGTCCCTGGAAAAGTACATCATGCTTGGTAAAACAGAGGGGCAGTGAAAGAGAAAAGGCTTTGTGTGTGTTTGGGTTGACTAGAGAAACAAATTCATAGACATCATGTGTGTATAAGAAAGAGCTTTATATACAAGAGCAATTGAATATTGAGAAAACATCTCAGCCCAGTCCCGATCAAGTCCATAAGTCCGATAATAGGTCATATATCCGATAACAATCTATAAAGTCCTCTTCAGATTCATGAAATGCATGCAATGATGCCAAATGAAGGAAGATAACAAGCCAGTGGGTGGAAAATCTTGTGGATCCAGTGGCATTGTAAGCATCTCAGTGCTGACAGGGGTCTCTACGTGACTGCTCCAGCTCAGGGCACTAGCATAGTTCCATGTGTCTTGTCAGCTGCAATGTTTGCCCAGGTATCAGCCTACATCCCACCTCCAAGAAGCTATTTATATCCTTAGTGCCTCCAAATAAGGTCATCAAGCTCTGACCGGATTGACAGGCTAAACTCCACCCCTTTACTCTTAATCCTCAAATTGACAACAGATTATGTAACTACCACAGCCCTCAATGAGATAGATGGACATGATGGTTGCAACAATGGGTAACTAGCAACAATAGCAATGGGGCTATGGAAGAAAAGTCTGATGATCTACTTTCATTAATATTACAATAAAGAAAACTATGGAACTCAGTTCCACACTATTGTGCAAGAGTTCACCTTGAATCAGAATTGACTTGGTGGCTGTGGGTTTGATTTTTTTGGGGGGGTGGGGGGTGGAGTTGCAATCCATAGTGAGTACTTTGAATGACATAAGAATGAGGTCTGGAGAAGAGGATGATAGCATATGTGTTAGTCTGGGTAGACTAGAAAAACAAATCCATGGACACACATATGTGTATAAGAAAGAGACTTATATATAAGAGCAATTGAACATTGAGAAAACATCTCAGCCCAGTCCAGATCAAGTCCATAAGTCCTATATTAGCCCATATGTCCAATATCAATCTATAAAGTCCTCTTAAGACTCATGAAACACATGCAATGACGCCAAGTGTAGAAGATCACAGGCCAGTGTGTAGAAGTCTTCGGATCCAGTGGCACTGGAAACATCTCAGCACTGGCAGGGATCTCCACCTGGCTCCTCCAGCACTCAGGGCTGTAAAGGGTGGGTCTTTGTGTCTTGTCAGCTGCTATGTCTCCCAGGGTGAGAACTGAGAGCCTCACACCTCCAAGGAGGAAAATCGGGATTTCCCAGAATCCTTAGAGGAAGGCCATGCCCACACTGAGATCTCATTGGCCATATCCTGATTGACAACCTAGACTCCACCCCTACACCCTTAATCCTCAAATTGACACTAGATTATGTACCTACCCCATCATATGACATATTTTATAAGGTCAATCAGTCTGCCATGTGGAGAAAAACAAGAGGAACAAGAGTGGAAATCTAGAAGACTATTAGGGAGTTATTGCTGTTATCCAGGTAAGAAGTCATGATGGGGTAGGCCAGGACATAAAAGTAGAAACAGGACTCGATTTCAGAAGTGGTGAGAAGTGGCTTAGTGAGAAGTTGTTTAACAAGCAGTGTGTTTCAAAAGTAGAGGTAATTACATCACATTTCAATACGGGATAACTCTAGGAATTGTAGGTTGATTGATTATGACTAAACTAAAATTTGTAACATGTCATCTGCCCTGAAAGTAAAATGTCTTTCTTCTATTTGTATCATTTTATTTTTAGAAGTGCTCTACTTAGAATTCATTAAAAATAGCAGATCTGAAAATGATAGGAACTGGTAGATAACTGTCGATGTTTAATCACTATATTATTCATGAATTAAAACGAATCTGTGGCTTTAACTGACTACATGCATGTGAATGCCAAATGATTGAGGAAACACTTCAACCTGATGAAACACTGTGAGTGAGACTTTAAATTGAATTATCAGCAATTCATACATCTGCTCAAATCTAAGCACATTCATTAAGCCTATTGAGAAAGTGAGAGAGAGAGAGATTATATATTTATTGTCAAAGACAGGTGCATGGCAAAATTAAATACATAATTTATTTGTTATTTCTCTTAGTCCCTTTTATATTTAAAATTCACTACCATTCAGTCAATGCTGACTCATATGTGTAAAATATATTCAAATATGTTAATTTAATAAACATTTCCATTTTAAGAGATGGCATATAGTATTAAAGATCGTGGTTACCTGACTAAGCAATCAAATCAGTAAAGTTTGAATCCTTGAATCATTTTTGTTAGTGGAATAATATCCAACAAATTACTTCATATCATCTTCTGATATAGAGGACTAGCTCTTCATAGGCGTGGAGCTGAGTGACAGTAACGCATTTAGCACAGAGCCCGGCGCATGGTAAAGTTCCACTAAATGCTAGAGTTGTTCAAAGATCACATTGACCATTTTAAGGAACGTGTCCCCAATAACGCATAATGTTTGGGATTGATCATTTCTTCAGGTCTAATTAGGGCCTTCAGTAAAACAATTCCAATAACAATCTAGCAGCATTATGTCTAAAATTGAAAAAAATAGTACATGGAATTCATGTATTGACATTTGAAAAATTGTTTACTCACTGATATGATTTCACACATAGATTGAATAAGAAGCACCTTCCTAGTCCCAACTATCCGGCATGTCAAAGTAAGTATTCTTTCTGTGATCTGGTTGTTGTTCTTCAGCGCCATCTGGTTGGCTTGGACGCAGCACAAGGAAATACGTCTGGTCTTAGACCATCTTCGCTATTTTTGCTACCAATTGTTGCAACCACTGGGTCAATCCATCTTGTTGAGGGTCCTCTTTTTTTCACTGACCCACTAAATGACGCAATCCTCCTGATAGCATACTCAAAACAGAGAAGAAAGTCTCAAAATCCTTGCTTCTAAGAACATTCAGGCTGTGTTTCTTTCCAGACCGATTTGTCTGTTCTTCTGGCAATCCATGATATTCTTAATATTCGTCACCCTAATCAAAATATATCACATCTTCTTCTGACTTCCTCATTCACAGTCTAATTTTCAAAGGCATATGAGGGAATTAAAAATACCATGACTTGTGTCAGGTGCACCTTATTCTTGAAAGTGACGTGTTTGCTTTTTCAGCTTTTAAAACACTATTTCTGTGTCCATGGATGTTGATTGTGGATCAAGTAAAATGAAATCCTTAACAACTTCAATCTTGTGCTCAATTATCATGATGTTTATTAGTCCAGTTGTGAGGATTTTTCTTTTCTGTACTTTGATGTGTAATACCTCCTGACAGCTGTAGGCCTTAATCTTCATCAATACATTTATAGCCATAAAACCTGATCTCTTCTTGATCTTTATCATTATGTGCTTCAAATCCTGTTAGCTCTCAGCAAGGCAATGTGTCATCTGCAAATGACAGATTGTTAATAAGCCTTTCTCCAAACCTGCTGCCAGGTTCTTCTTCAAATAGTCCAGTTTCTTAAATTATCTGCTCTGCATACAGATTAAATACATGCGGTGAAAGGCCAGAACCCCGATGTACACTTTTCTTGATTTAAACCACTCAAAATCCCCTTGCTTTGTTTAAACACTGTGCCTTTGTCTGTGTATAGGTCCTTTAGGGGCACAATTTAGTGTTCTGGAATCTTAACAGTTTGCAATGGTACCTATAGTTTTTATGATGTGCACAGTCAAATGCCTTAGCATAGTAAATCAAATACCAGTACATATATTTGTGAAATTCTCTGCTGTCAGCCCAAATCCATCTGACTTCATCATGGATATTCTTCCTTCCACATACTCTTCCGAATTGGGGTCCAATTTCTGGCAGTTCTGTCAAAGCACTCCTTCTGAAAATAGGCTAAAAAAGAAAAGCACAGGAAAAGCTTCCAGAAGCCACATAATTTCCAAAGTCATTCTTGTTTTACTTCGTTCTACATTACCTGCTCTTTGAAAATACTGCTCCTTCAAAATCGTATCAGTTCTGAGCAATATTTCTAGAGAATGGGTATCTTAATAAAGGAGAGATTCTTCTTTCTATTGGAAATAGTTGTATATTTTCAAGATTTTTTCTCTTATTGCATAAACATTATCCCTCACAATAAGTAAACTCTATGTTTACTTATGCATATGTCTTAAATGTCTAATTTGGTGGAATTCTCTAAAGAAGTATTTTTGCGTGTACACACGTTTTGCTATAAATATATCTATTGGCATGCATCATGCTGACACACACACTATGCTGTCATGTATGAAACAATATTACTGAACTAGCTTAAAATGAAAAAAAAGTAAAATGGTTAAGCAAGAAAAATAATGATTATGAATGGTAGCTAGATGTTCCCAGGAGACCAGATACAATTGCAGCACAGTAAAATCATGACAGGGAAAGAAAACACATTCATCTTGATGAGACCCGTTAATGCAGAACATCACGGGTCGAGATCTTCTTTCAATTATTGCTATGACTGTGAGCCAAAAAGATTCGGAGTTTGTTTGAACAAAGCCACAGAGGAACTGCTGTTGGCAATCAATTTCAGGCTCTAGAGCAGGCCCTTCAAAAGCCAAAGAATGCGGTCTCATGCAGGGTACGGGGATTAGGAGGCATATTTTGCAGTGTGGGAATGACTTTACACTGACAGAAATGGGGAGGAAAAAGGAAAGTATTTTTCCTGTGTGACAGCAAAGACTCCAGTAACTTGATGCTTTTACAAATCAATCAGACACAGCTTCCTGTGGGTTTTGGTACATGATTAGGACCGTTTTCCAAATGGATTTGGGTTTTGTTTTGTTTTTTTTAATCATTTTGTTGGGGCTTGTACAACTCTTATCACAATCCATACATCAGTTGAATCAGGCATGTTTATACATATGTTGCCCTCATTCTTTTCTAGACATTTACTTTCTATTGAGTCTTTGGTATCAGCTTTCTTTTTTTCCCCCTTCCCCACCCCCATAACCTCCTGATAGATTGTACATTGTTATGATTTTCATCTCTTACACCAGCCACTGTCTCCCTTCCCCCATGTTTTCTGTTGTTCTTCCCCCTGTAGAGGGGTGTATAGTTATATATCGATCATTGTGATCAGTTCCCCCTCTCTCCCTTCCTCTCCAACTCTTCCCCCTACCATTCTGGTATCACTATTCCCACTCCTGTTCCTGGATTCTGTGTGTTGTGAGCTCCCATCCCTTTCTGTACCTGTGTACATGTTCTGGACTAGTCTGAATTGAGAAGCAGCACTGGGGTCATGGTAGTGCGGGTGAGTAAGCCTCAAGGAACCAGAAAAATATAGTGCTTTTCATCAATGCTTTACTGCACTCTGGTGACTCATCCCCTCCCTGTGGCCCCTCTGTGCGGAGATTGTTCCACTCTCTACAGATGGGCTTTGGATCTCTGCTCCAGCCCCCAACATTCTCAACAATGTTTTTGCTTGTTTTTGTTTGTTATGTGTCTGCTGATGCCTTTTACCAGGTCTCTATGATTCCTCATGATCACACCAGCAGTGTGTTTCTTCCGTCTGGACTTGTTGCTTCACTGCTGAATGACGACTTGTGTAGCTTCAAACCTTTAAGACCTCAGACATTATATATTTTAATAGCCAGGCACCATCCCCTTCCTTCACCACATTTGCTTATGCACCCTTTTTGTCTTCAGCGATTGTGTCAGGAGGGTGAACATCTCAGACTGCCGATTGCTAGGACAAAGTGTTCTTGTATTGAGGGAGGGTATGAGCAGAGGCCCGAAGTCCATCTCCTACCTCAGTGTATTGCTGTATAAAGATATGTACATGAGCCAATGCCTCTATTTTTGTGGATTAATGTATATGTACCATGATGTTCATACCTTTCCCCATTGCTTTGCTTCCTTGGTCCTTCTCTGTTTCCTTTTACCTTCCTCCTGCCCCACTGTCACGTTCCCTTATTTCAGCCTCTTGGTACTTCCTCTTAGCTAGTTTGCTGTTGCTCCAACACCCTACACCCCTCAGATCCCTAGCTCCTCCTTGTTATTGGCTCCAACACCCCAGTTATTCCCCTGTCCATGGCACAGCCTGCTCACTGCTCCCTTCCCCCACCACCCTCACCTCCCAGGTCTCCCCAGGATCATTGATCTTGCTTCTCTCTCCTCGGGCATGCCTCCCGTGCCTATCCTATATAGATAGGTATACCGACTATGGCATAGCCCCAACTGATTTAAAAAAATGAAAATAGTAAATGAATAAGAAAAATTAAAAAATTTAAGAAAAAATATACAAAAATCCTAGGTCTGTTCGCTGGCCTTTAAGACTGCCCAGGAGCTGCCCCTCCCTGCCTGGAGCACCCCCTTGGGGGCTCCTCAAGGCTTCATAGCTCTGCCTTGCTCCAGCTGCTGGTCTGGAGTGCTCCCTTCTTGGTTCAGTCCGCTTTGGGGGGTTCAGACCGCTGCCGCTCCACCATGTGACCCCAGACATGTCCTCTGTCACAGTTTGCTCCAGTAAGGGGACAGCATGACACGTGCTGTTGTCAGCTGCCCCATCCCCTCTGTGTCCCATTAGCTCCCCACAGGGACATCATCCTCTGAGCCTGGTGTGCCAGCATGGGGTCAAGTCAGGCTCTCTCTTTCTCTTCCTCCCTCCTGGCCTGCCTCCAAGTGGGTGTGGCATGCTGGCCCCTCTCCCCAACCTGTAGGTTCAATGCTGCTCTCTGTCACACCACTTCCAGGGAGGGGGTCAGTTTGGCTCTGGTTGGGGCCAGCCCTGTAGTTCTCTCTTTTAATGCATTCTTCCATGTGGCCACGCTGTCCTCATGGCTAGGTGCATCGTGGTAGGGTCTGCATGCCCACTCCCCATTCTGTGGAGACCAGAGCAGTACTCTCCCCCTGGGTGGATTAGTGCCCTGCTTTCTCCGTCATCGTTTCACTTTCACACACACCCCTTTTCTCCCTCCCCCATCCCTTCTTTTCCCATTTTGTTGTTTTATAATGCAGTAAAATCTAAGCCCTCCCAGTTGCAACAACCAGACATTTGGCTCTTCTGAGACTTCCAGTCCGCTTAGGTTCCTTTTAAAATTGTTTCATGGCACAATTTTTCTCCTTGTAAAAAGATTCCAAGCCAGTGCATCAAAGAGCATTCAGTTTTTGTTTTGGCCTAAGATGTTAGCATTTGATAATATGTCTATTTCTAAAAATAATCAGTTGCTCCTGGTACAGTAAAGCTTGATCGTTTGTTTGAGATGCTTCTAACTACCTTTCAGTTTTGGCCAACATTTGGTTTGACTTTCTGTATATTTTAAAACTAGAACAAGGATAGACTAAAACACAGAACTTGAAATCACAACATGTTAGAGCCCATACCCATACCCTTACAAAGCTCCAGTGGATGAGTGTTGTACAAATTTCAGTGTTAAAGACTAATTTGCAATGGATATAATCAACCCCCGCAGCAAGAACAGTTTAAATAAATGCTGTTAAAATGAGTGGAGATGTTTCCAAAGACTTACCTCCCTCTACTTGCTCACTCTATGTACAAAGAGCAAAACCCACAAGATGGGCAGTTTGACTCCACCAGCTGCTCCATGGAGGAAAGAAGAGGGTGGCTGCTCCTTTAATGATTCAGAACCTGGAGAAATTAATAACAAAATGATAGTATGTTCCACTCAAGTACTCCCTCAACACAAGAATACTTTCTTCTAGTAAATTGGCATTCTATGATGCTCACCTTCCCGACACAACCGCTGAAGACAAAGC
>NW_022103904.1:11171410-11178469 GCF_000313985.2 Echinops telfairi
AAACGATGTACAAATGCGCTTTACACAATTGATGTGTGTATGGATTGGGATAACAGTTGTATGAGCCCCTAATAAAATGTTAAAAAAAAATGAAAGAGTATAATTTTCAATATGAATTACATCTTAATGTAAAGGAAACAAGAATCCTTACAAGTGGTTCAATAAACAACATGATGATAAGTGGGGAAAAGGCTTAAATTGTTTCATTTTCCTTAGATCTACGAATTGACACCCATTGAAGCAGCAGTCAAATATGTATTGCACTGAATTGTCCAGCTTCTCTGATGGTTGACTCCATATAGAGATTGAATAAGTATGGTGTGAAGCTACAACCATGCACACCTTTTCTGATTTTAAATCATGCCATATTCCCTTGTTTTGGTCACACAGCTGTCTTTTGATCCATGTACAAGTTCTGCATGAGCAAAATGAAGTGTTCTGAAATTCCCATTCTTCTCAAGGCAATTCCTACTTTATAGTACCTTAGCAAAGTCAATAAAACAGAAGTAAACATCTTTCTGGCATTCTCAGCTTTCAGCCAAGATCCATCTGAAATCAGCAGTGATATCCCTTGTTCTACATCCTCTTCTGAATCCAGCCTGACACTCTGACAGCTGCCAATCAATGAACTGCTACAATCATTTTTGGATGATCCTCAGCAAAATTTTACTTGCATGTGATAACAAGGATACGGTTCTATCATTTGAGCATTTTGCTGGGTCGCCTCTCTTTGAAATGAGTATGAATCTTTTCCAGTTGATTGGCCTAGTAGCTATTTTCCTGGCATAGATGAGTCAGTGCTTCTAGTGCTTGTTGAAACATTTCAATTGGTATTTCATCAGTCCATGTAACTTTGTTTTTGGCTAATGTTTTCAGTGTAACTTGGACTTCTTCCTTCAGTAGCTATTGGTTCTTGCTTATATGCTACCTCTTAAAGTGGTTAAATGCTATTTCTTTGGAGTACAGTAACCATATTCTTTTCATTATCTTTTGTTATATTCTGTATTGTTCTTTTTTTTTTTTTTTGCCCATATAATCTTTCAATATGCAACTAGAAACTTGTATTTTTTTTCTTTAGTTCTTTCCGTTTATTGTATGCTGAACAAATAATCAGAGTAGCTGGATTATATGAATAAGACTATGGCATCAAGTGTTGCGGAACGATTATTAACCACCTTTAATATGCAGATGACATAACCTTTTTAGCTGAGAGAACTAGAAGCACTTGATGATGAAGATCGAGAAATACAGCCTTCAGTGTGGATTACAACTCATGTAAAGAAAACCAAAATCCTGAAAACTGGACCAATAGGTAGCATCATGATAAACAGAAACATTCGAAGTTGTCAAGGATTTCATCTTGGCTTGGATGAACAAGCAATGCTCATAGAAGCAGCAGTCAAGAGCTCAAAAACCCATTGCAGTTGGTGACTATGCTTCCCAAGACCTCTTTAAAGTGTTGAAGAGCACAGATCTTATCTTGAAGACTAAGGTGTGCCTGACCCAGGCAATGGTATTTCAATCACTTCATATGCATGTGAAAGTTGGACATTGAATTAGGAAGACAAAGGAAGAATCAATCCATTTAAATTATGGCGCTGATGAGGAATATTGCAAGTACCATGAACTGCCAAGAGAACAAAAGGGTCTATCTTGGAAAAAGTACAGTGAGCATGTTCCTTAGAGGCAAGGATGGCAAGCGTGAATCTCAACTGCTCTGAACAGCTGTCAGGAGAGACCAGTTCCTGGAGAAGGGTATCATGCTTGGAAAAGCAGAGGGGCAGTGAAAAGGAGGAAGGCCCTCATCAAGATAGATTGTCACTGTGCCTGCAACAATGGGCTCACACGTCAGAAAAATTGTCAGGCTGGCACAAGACAGAGCAGTGTTTCATTCTCTTGTATTTAGGGTAACTTGCAGTTGAAACCAACCAGAAGACATCTAACAACAATAGCAATTGAAGTCACCCACATAAAAGCGTACCGCCACAAAAAAATCCCTTTAAATTAAAAAAAAGTCATTTTGAGGAGTCAGATAGGCCTGACTCATGTCATAATATTTTTAATGGCCTCACATGCATGCAAAAGCTGTATAATGGATAAGTGTGGGGGGAGGTCAGATGCTTAGACATCCTCCCTGGAGACAGACTGCTGTCTTGCTACACCACAGGGGTGGGCCTGCTCCCTGCTGCTGGAGACAATGGATTACTTCTCTCCAAAGCTTGCAAACATTAGCTTGATTCCTATAGGTGGAGTTCACACCCTACTGATAATGGTTCATACGGAGATCCAGAAAGCAGGTCAAAGTTAAGCTGCCATCCTAAATCTAGGATCCGCCCATCTTGTCACATGTATACCCCCAATCACTCCTCTTCCTATTGCATGTATACCCCTAGAACACCCCCTTCCCTTATTGTATTACCTATAACACAACCCCTTCCTTTGACGCATGTCTTCACCCGTAATTAGGGGGCTTGCATGTCCCCAGAGAAAATAAAAGCCTTGGTTAGCATTAAAGATTCTTTCTCTCACTTCACATGGACCACCAAGCAGGGCTGAGGTGAGCATGCAACCAAGACTTGTGTCTGACTCCATTTATTTCTATATTTCTCTTCTATCTCTCATGCTCTCTATGACTTTACTATAATCTTTACTTATTATCACTGCACAATTGTGCCTACTGGACCCATAATGATGTGCTAGGGGCTGGATTCTCCTGCAGATAAGGAAGAGAAAAGAAGATTGGATGCATTTGAATTATGGTGCTTTCTGAGAATATTGAATGTACCAAGGACTGCCAGAAAAACAAAGAAATCTGTCTCAAAATGAGTACCAACACAATGCCCTTTAGAAGAGAGGATGGTGAGACTTTGCCTTTCATGTTTGAAAACCTGTTATCAGGAAGGAACATTCTCTGGAGAAGGACGTCATGTTCAGTCAGGTGAGAGAAAAGAAAGAAAGACCCTTAATGAGAAGCATTCAATAAGGATGTGCTTACATGTAGCTGTGGTTTGAGGATAGCACAGGATTGGTCCGTGTTTTATCATTCATTCTGAGGTCCCTACTTGGCACTAACTCGACAGAACCTTACAACAATTACAGCAATGCTTATTCAACAAGCAAAGGGAAGCAGGGAAGAATATCACATTCTGAATGATATGCACCATATGCAATTGACTATTGTATTCATCACAAAATGTGGTTGCCTCTTCAAAGAAGATGATCCACTCCTCTATCTTAGGGGCTGGACAGTGAGCAAGTTTTTGTCCAGGTTTAAAAAAAAAGAAAAACCTTGACGATCATCAGTTTACCATGGAAAGACAAGAGACTTTGAATAGTCAAAGCAATTTGGAAGTTGATCAGAGTAGTCACACAACTTCAGAGCATATTACACAGCCACAGTCATCATACAGCCTTGCACTGATTTAGTAATAGACTCATAGACCAATGAAATAGGATTTGAAATCCAGAAACAAATCCAACAACCTATGGTTAATTGACTTTTGACAAGGATGCCAAAGCCATTCAATGGAGAAGTAACAGCCTCTTTGAGAAAGCATGCTGGCAATGCAGGATTCGCACATGCAACATGCACACATGTGTACACTCACACACACACACACACACACAGACAATGATCCATACCTTATACCATACACAAAAACAAAATCAAAATGCATCAAGGAACTATACGCAAATTAAAACCTCTAAACTCATGAAAGAAAATATCTGAGCAAAGCTTTGGAACCTTATTTTTCTCAGTAATAGATTATGAAACATAACAAGGAACCCACAAGCAACAGAAAGCAAAGTAAGTAGCTTAGATCCATCAAAGTCTTGTTTGGCTGAAGACTTTATCAAAAGAATAAAAGAGACAATGTCTATACTGGGACAATCTTGGGGATGATATAACTGATATAATGATGTACTGCTTTGGCACATCATTTGGAAAAGAACTCAAAATCTTAAAAAGCAAAGACATCACTTTGAGGTCTAAGATGCAACTTACCCAAGTCGATTTTATATATACATAGTTATATATATAGTTATATATTTATCATTTTATTGGGGGCTCATAGAACACCTATCACAATCCATATATATATCCATTGTGTCAGGCACATTTGTACATTTGTTGCCGTCATCATTCTCAAAGCATTTGCTTTCTACTTGAAACCTTGGCATCAGTTCCTCATTTTTCCTCTCCCTCTCCGCTCTCACCACCCTCATGAAGAGTCGATAATATTTTTAATCACTTCATATGCAGGTCAAAGCTGAAGAATGAATACAGAAGACTGAAGAAATATTGATGCATTGGAATCATGGTGTTTGCAAAGAATAATTACTACACCATGGACTATCAGAAGATAAAACCGAGGGGTTGCTGTGGGTTAAGTATTGGGCTATGAAGTTCAAGTTTGGCAGTTCAAAACTACAAACTGCTCCATGTGAGAAAGCTGAGGCTATTTGCTCCTATAAAGATTTATGGTCTTAGAAACCCTACATCAAGTTGTTCTGAATAGGGATTGAGTTGATGCAGTGGGTTTGTTGTTCCAGAAAAGCCCCAAAACATCTGTCTTAAAAGAAGAACATTAGGAATTAAAAACAAGGAGAAGACTTTGTCTCATATACTTTGGATAGGCTATCAGGAGGGACCAGCTCCTGGGGAAGGACATCTTACCTGGTACGGTGGAAGGTCAGTGAAAAGGAGGTGGTTTCGACACTTGTGAGGATGGAACAGGACTGGGCAGTGTTTCGTTCGATTGTGCATAGGGTTGCTCTGAGTTAGAACTTACTAGAGGGCACTTAAGTGCAAAAACAACATAGTGTGCTTCCTAATTTTACACTGAGCAACATTTCTGTGATCTAACATTAAGATATTAATATGTTTCACTATTTATTTTCCTCTCCAGGGGTTCCTTGATATTGCAACTCTCTATAGAAGTGTTCCATAGGGTGGGACCTACGGCCTTTCTCTGTGGAGGGTTTAGTAGGCTTAATGTTCTAAGGAATATTCTCTGGGAAACACTGTTAGCAGAATGCACTTAATTAAATGAGATGAATATCAAGTAAAAAATGCTTCTCTAATCTTTCCACAATGGAGAGCATATTTCCAAGTGAAATGTTCAAAGCAAAATGCTATTGAAACTGGGTTAGTGACATTCACATAAAATACCTCCATTTCCCTTATAATCCACTGGAGAATGTAACCCTTTCATGCCTTGTAGGACATATAGCCCCATCAACATGTTCAGTCTCTCAGTTTTCCTAGGGAGCTGCTATCCTAACAACAGCACATGCTGCCGCCTTACTGAGACCTATTATTAGGTGCCCTGGAGTCGCTCCCAGCTAATAGAAACTCTATGTAAAACAGAATGAAACACTGCTTGGGCCTGTGCTAGCCTCAGAATTATTCTCATATTTGAGTCCATTGTTGCAGCCACAAGGACGACCCATCTTGTCCTGGGCCTGCCTCCATCCTGTTGAGGGGCAACACCCAAGCCATTAAAGTACAACAAACTAACAGGCATGTGGTGGACCAGGACCGGTATAACTGCATAAAGCTGAAGAAATGGGCTTTACTTCACTATCTGACCACCAGAGTACACTTGAGATATATGTGTCCTATATAATTTTATAGCAAAATACACATGATCTCAAATAAATGCTTTCCTTTGATTTCAGAATGCTGTCTACTACTGAAAACACTTGGCATCAACAAGAAGTTCCAAGCAGGAAACAACTCAGTCAGGAAAGGGTTAAACACCTGCGTGTCTACTAATTATATGTTGAATTCTTCCTATAATATCATAAATTCTTTATACTGATGGAAAATTCCACAATGGATATAAGTGGTGGTTGCACAAAATGACTCATGCAATTGATATCACTGAATTATAATATATGTATTATGAGGGGATTTTAGAAAGTTCATGCAAAAATTCTGCTTTCCTTCAATTCCATTTTTTAAAATCATTTTACTAGGGGCTCGTATAACTCTTATCACAATCCACATCCACCCATTGTGGAAAGCACTTTTGTACATTTGTTGCCATTATCATTTTCCAAACAATTTCTTTCTACCTGAGTACTTGGTATCAGCTTCTCCTTTTTCCCTTCCCTCACCTACCCTCCCTCCCTCATGAGCCCTTGATAACTGAAAAATTATTATTTTTTTTCCAATTTTCTATGAACTTTTAAAGCCCCACATATATCTAACTTCTTTGCATCTTTTTGTCCTCAGCTAAAGGGGGGAAATTGGTGAAAGGTGGAAGACTGAGCAGCTTCTCAGAGTGTCTCACGCACAAACATCATTAAATAATCGGGCAAGCATACGACATACCTGATGGAGCATCTGCAGTGAAAACATACACACACAAAGTAAACATATATCTATTAATATGAAGAAGCAAATAAAGAAGTATATATGTCATCTCATCCAACACTGCAAATAAGCTGTTCTAAAAGGAAATATGCTAAGTGGCTCCTTCAAACTAGTGAGATAATGGAATACAAGACAAGAACTTTGGGGAAGAAAAGAAAGGAGGCCGGTACTTGGCCCTTGCCCTAAGCTCCTCAGCACACTGCATCTATTATCAATAAAGGACGGGGGCATAAGTAGGTCTCTTGGCAGCACCGGGAGACTGGAGCCTTAGGTCTGGAAAGAGTGTGTCGGTCAGAGTAAAGATGACGGACAAATGAGTTGTAAGGGTTCCTGACCAAGGCCAGTAAGCAAACAGTTCAGTAAATGTCTGTGCAGAGACATGCGCCCTCCAATTATCCTGCATCTATGCGCCGATGTTTTAAAATTTACATGTAATTGTCATAATCTCTTGGTTTATTGGTTTACAATCTTGAAGTGCTGCGTGTTTTTTATTTCGTTCTTTCTACTTTGCTTCATTTTATTTTGTAATAATTTTGAGCATCATAATGTAAAATGTATCTTACAACAATTTTCTTTTTTTTTAAATTGTTTTATTAGGGGCACATACAACTCATCACAATCCATACATACATCAATTGTGTAAAGCACATTTTTACATTCATTGCCCTCATCATTCT
>NW_022103904.1:11180104-11181371 GCF_000313985.2 Echinops telfairi
GCCATGTGGTCCTCTCTGTGGACTGGCTGCTCTAATCAGGAACATTGTCCTCAAGGCCTGGTGGGCCAGGATGTGCTCCACTTTCTCCTCCTCCCTCTTCATCTGCTCCCGTGTGCTCCAATCAGATATGTCCCTCTCATGGAGTTGCAGATTCAATGTCATCCTTTGGAATAAATTCTTCTGGGGTGAGAGGCAGGTGTCCACATAGTAGTTGGGATAGAGGCCGGCCCCTCAGACCTCTCCACTGGTTCCCTACTCCACGCTGGCATGTTGCATTCACATCTTGGAGCACTGCGTTGAAGTCTGGTCCCTCTTTCCCTGTAGATATAAGCAATACCCTCCCCTTGGGTGGGTTAGTGCCCTGTGCCCCCGCTACCCATTTCTTTATTATTAGTGTTATTATTTTTCCTTTCCCCACCTCCTTTTTAGTTGTCTACCATATGTATCCCTGTATTTGGTCTGGTCCCCACCATATTGCTTGGTCTTCACCCCAGGAATCTTACAACAATTTTCTATATCTCAACTAGGTAATATATTTTTACAAAAAAGAAAAAAAGAAGTTAATATGCCACACAATAAACAGCACTTTTCTATGCAGTGGGCTTCAAAACACAAAAAGAAAAACTCAAACTTACTACCGTTGAATCAATGCCAATTCTTAGCAACCCTATAGAGCAGGGTAGAACTGCCTCTGTGGGTTTCTAAGATTCTAAATCTTTACAAGAATAGGAAGCCGCATCTATCTCCCGCAAAACTACTGGTCCCTCTGAACCACTGGTCTTTCATTTTTCAGGCCAATATGTAATTCACTATGCCCTAGGAGTGAGCTTGCAATGGATTTTTTTAGCACAAAAATATGCTTTGCTTTCTAAAACTAGCAGAGTCATTGACTGAGTGGGCTGTTTTGGCTTCTTCGTGTTTTTCTTAGGTAAGCGTGGGCAAGTTCGTCAACCTTTGTGTCTGTTTTCACATCTGTAGAAAGGGTATCTAATAGAAATTATTTCATTGACTATTGTGCAGAATAACCAAATCCATACATTGAAAATACTTCTAGTGTGTCGTTAGTCCAAACATGTTAACTATGAGGATAATTATGTTAAAATAGTCTAAGTGTGTTAGTGGTGGACTAGAAAGTATAATAATCATCAGTGAGGTAGTTCATTTATTTTGCCAACCTGGCTGATAAACGCATGTGGGGTTAATTGAAGGGCAGAGGGATAAATGGCTCGGTGAGCCTCGCCTTTCTAGTTCTCGGGTCTCTTGCTTT
>NW_022103904.1:11182112-11190405 GCF_000313985.2 Echinops telfairi
TGGATTGGTGTTGGACATATGGGTTAATGGGTTAATGTTGGACTTGTGGGCTTGGGCAGCACTGGGTTGGGATGTCTTCTTGATGCGCACTTAACCTTTATATAAAACTCTCTCTTATACATGAGTTTCTGTGGATTTGTTTCTCTAAAGTACCCAGACTAACACAATCAGGATGACTTTTCCTATAGTCAACAGTTGAAAGCTGGAGAAAACTATCTCACTGCCATCGTGTGTGTACTGACCCATAGTAACACTCTACAACAGAGTAGAACGGCCTGTCTGAGTTTTTAAGACTGTAACGTGTATGTGTGGGTGTGTGTACTAATTTTTTAAATAAATACTTCTATTGGGGGCTCTTACATCTCTTACACAATCCATACATTCATCCATTGTGTTAAGCACATTTGTACATATATTGTCATCATCATTTTCAAAGCATTTTCTTTCTATTTGAGCCCTTGATATCAGCTCCTTATTTTCCCCCGTCATGAAATCTTGATATGTTATGGATTATTATTTTCATATCTTACAGCATCCTCTGTCACCATTCACCCACTTTTCTGTTGTTCGTCCCCCTGGGTGGGGTAATATGTTGATCCTTGTGATTGATTCCCCCTCTCTCCCGTCACCTTCCCCTTATCCTCCTGGTATCACTGTTCACATTGTTGGGGTTTATCTGTCCTGGATTCCCTGTGTTGTGGGCTCTTACCTGTAGCAGTGTACATGTTCTGGTCTTGTAAGGTAGAATTAGGTCATGATAGTAGGGGGGGGCGCATTAGAGAGCTAGAGGAAAGTGGTAGATTTCATTGGTGCTTTATTGCACCCTGACTGGCTCATCTCTTCCTTGTAACCCTTCTGTACGGGGATATCCAATTTTCTACAGATGGGCTTTGGGTGTCCACTCCACGTCATCCCCCCCAATTCACATAGGGTATGATTTTGTTCTGGGTCTTAGATGCTTGATACCTGATCCCGTCAACACCTCATGATCATATAGGTTGGTGTGCTTCTTCCAGGTGGGCTTTGTTGCTTCTCAGCTATATGGTCGCTTGTTTATCTTCAGCCCTTTAAGATCCCAGCCACTATATCTTCTGATAGCCGGGCACCATCAGCTTTTTTCACCACATTCACTTATGCACCCATTTTGTCTTCCGCAATCATGTCACGAAGCTGAGCATCATGGAATGCCAGGTGATTAGAGCAAAGTGTTCTTGTGTTGCGTGCATACTTGAGTCAAGGCCCAATGTCCATCTGCTACCTTAATTCTTAATATATAGATAAAGTACATAGCTCTATTTCCCTATCGTTATATATAAATATCTTTATATATGTACATGCCTGTATTTAGATCTCTTTGTCTCCTAGTTCTTTCCTCCATCTCCTTTTCATTCCTCTTGTCCCACTATCATGTTCGGCCTTTATTTGGGTTTAGTGATTACTCACTGTTACATTGCCCTTGCTTAAGCCCCACTAGGCATCTTACAGCCTTCTCTCTATTGTTTTTAGTTCACTTGTTGTTCCTTTGTCCCTGGGTTGGTTGACCTCCCCCCACCTTCCTTTCTCCCACATCCCCTTCTCCTGTGTCCCCCCAGAAATGTCGGTCCCCTTGTTTATCCCACCTATCTTATCTAGATAGACATGCAAAGACATTAATAAGCGCGAAAACCAGGAAAAGTTAAACAAAACAAAAAAGGAAGACAAAACCAACAAAAACAAAATAACAACAGAAAGCCTCATCTTTCTGCCACAGAGCAGCTGGTGATTTTGAACTGCTGACCATGTGGTTAGCAGCCGAACAAGTGACTACTGTGGCACCAGGGCTCCTTATGTAGTCCCTGATATTCTATGCTGTGAATTGGTGTAGTAATTATCTTTATACTCTGGTCTTTTGTCTGGTTAGGATTTTTGTTAGATAAAACACTTTCTTTAGCCCTGTTCTTTTGTTAGCCATGTACTCTGTATTATGTTATACTGTCCATCATCTGAAGTCAAAAATAATAATAAAAATAATAATAACAGCTCTCAACCCTCATGAATGCTCCTGGAGAATTCCTGGTGGTTTGGATCCTAATTTATTGTAATTACCTTGCTCTCTGGAACTTGCTCTAACTGTCGTAAGGTCCTAAAGACTGGGTAGTGATTCTTGTTCCCATTAGGAGGTAACTAGCGTTTTGCCTACAGTGTTTGTTAAGTAAAATAAAAGAATGTCATTCGCTGTATAGAGAATCCTATGCCTCTTAATTAAATTTTCAGAAATGATGGCCATTGGTCACTGCTCCAATAGTTCTTAAGTATTTGCACACTTGGGATCCTTGCTAATTAGCCGGTCTCGAGCAGTGGCTTCCACAGTGTGGTTCTCAGTTCAGCAGCATAACCTGAAATTTGTTAGAAATATAAATTCTCAGATTCTACCCTGACCCGCTGATTGAAAAGCGCTGAAGATGAAGTCTGGCATTAATGCTGGGCTGATAACCGCAAGGTAAGCGGTTTGATACCACTAGTTGCACCTCGGGATAAAGATGAGGTTTATTTGGCTTTGTTTTGTTTTGTTTTTTACTCCAGTAATGAGGTTATAGTCTCAGAAACCAAAAAGACGAATTCTACCCTGTTCTATCGGGTCGCTAGGAGTTGGAATTGACGTGGTGGCAGTGAGTTTGATCTGCTTTGTTTTGTTTGGGTAGGTGCTTCTCCTCTATGTTAAGCCCTACAGAATCTGGTTGAATAGATAGATCTCCTATGGACCTGACCAACCCCATCTGCCAGGGATGGACTGCCCACCAGAGGGAAGCAAAGGGCAGACGAGCAGGGGCAGGACATCAGGAGGTAAACACCCAGGAAGCACTGGCTAATGGGCCAACCCAAGGCAAGCACAGATGCAGTTTACAGATGGGAGGCAAGTCCCAGGCTGAAGGCTTGACTTACTCATGGAAGCAAGGTCAAAATGAGGGCACAGGGTGTGGGTGGATAAGTGGAAGCAGAGCCTAAATAAAGGGTGAGGAGTTGAAGAGGAGAACAAATCTGACAGAGATACCAGCTAATAAAGCAAATCATGAAAATGAACGATACATTTGGGATCCAAATTAGATCTGCCAGAGTTTTCTCCTTGTGAATTAGGTAAGCCCCACCATAGAACTTGAAGTTCTACTTCTTAAATTCTGGAGCCATTTTGGACAGTATCTTACAGTAATATCTATCCCCTCTTCTTACTCACTGAGTTGTTTTTTTGTCTCGTTTTCTAGCGCTTGTGAAGAACAGAGAGTAATCTGAAATTCTGCATCGTATCCCTACCACAGTTGTTTTAAAAAAGTCACTTCACTAAAATCTTGGAAATAATTGTTTGCTGATCGATTTTATTTCATAAGTCCTTTATAAACTGTGCACACTAGACAAATGAAACCTACTAATTTTATCAGGACTCCCCTGACTCTATTGGGTGCCCCTATGGACCCAAGAGTATACCATTGATTCTTTTCTTTTTAAAAATAAATGTAAAATAAATCATTTTATTGGGGGCTCTTACAGTTCCTATAACAATCCATACAACAATTATAGTAAGCACACTTGCACATATGTTGCCATCATGATTCTTTTCATATATTCATTAATTTATACAAGAACATTTCATCCTAAGTGACTGGCACGCTCTAGGATCACACACATGAAAAGTCACAGCCTCTGGGACTCTCAGACTCATGAGGAACCACATGAAACAATGAACAATACAGTCACTTCCCTTGAATTCCCACAACTCGGTGAGCTAGCCACTAGGATTTCCAGAAATGTGTAACGGCTATTAGAATGAGTTGGCCTATGGGGTATAGCAAATTTAGTTCAACCCTAACTCAGTTAATTACTAGTGACACAACTAGTTGTTAAACCTACTTAGCTATTAGGATGTGTCTATTTTATTTTAATATGAATAACCATAAAACCATCACCAGGATGAAGTTGGATGGTGTCAGTAGTAGGTCTGACACATGACAGGCACAATCACATTGATGCATTGCCTCTTTCAAGGACAAGGGAACTGAGGCCAAGAAAGGGCTTACAAAGAAGCCAGAGTGATGGTGCTGAAGTTTGTGCTAGTCTTTTGTTCAAAGTCTGTCTGTGACTTCCCTCCTCACTCAGAGTAAAAATGACAGTCCTTAAAATGTCCCTTTTATTGTATGGCTTCTGTTATAGACCCTCAAATTCATATTATGCCTCTTTATCCCTGACTTATGTGGCTACAGCGACTCTAGCTTTCTGAACTTTCCTTCCTTATGTCTGGAACGCTATCTCCCACTTCATCCTCTCTGCCTCCCTTCATATTTTCACTCTAGTGTTATTTTCAGGGAAAGATCTGCCCCACCTACCATACCTAAAATTCGAATTTTCCCCATACTGTCTATCTGCCTATTTTCTTGCTTTATCTTTCTCCTTGAACTTTAATGATTTATTCAACATTTTTTATCTTGTTTCTTTTATTGTTATTTTTTTGTTTGAGATGAACTTGTCACTAAGGATGTCAAGTTCATTTCGATTTTACATTTCCTCTTATTTTCTTTTCCTTTACTGGAAGCCCCAGGAGGTTAGGGATCTTGTCTCTCTGAGGAGTGCTCACTCTACACAGGGCATCTGGGAGGCATTTATGAATTATTAGGTGGAGGAAAGAATGAAACACAATTCTTAAGACCCAATGCTAGAGCGCTTCTGATTATAGTACCACAATATCTAAAATTTATATAGCTCTTTGAACTGACAGTGTTTTGCGTGCATTATCTGGTTTTGTTGGAGAGTAGATGTTCAAGGATTTTGTACAATTTTTGGTTCATGTCAAGACACATTGCAGTGATACTTGTTGTTACAGTGACCTTTTTGCTTGGGGGCGTATGTTTGACTATTCAGAGAAAACTCACAAGGGCTCCAGAAAGTGTACTGGAGAGGACGCCATGGTCCTCTGAGACGTTAGAGCTAAGCAAGGATATTGCCATAAAATGGACATCCCGGAACGGATTAGAGAATTGGAGTTCATTTTAAGATGGGTTCAATTCAGACTTCTTCCAAATCCCTCGCTGTGAAGTGCTTTGTATAACACTCAGAGTACATTGAAGTGTGAAATCATTTGGAAGGGGAGCACCCTGACTTAAATCATTCTTAAAACAAATGAAACTCTATATGACACCAAGCATTTAATTTGTCGTTGGAACGTTCAACTTCTATTTGACCGGGACGCCCACCCCATTCACTCCAAATCTACCCTCCTCTAGATGGAGGGGCCCGGAGAGGACTGTTCTGTGGAGAAGTCACAAGGAAGGGCCAGCTCATTCATTAACAGTAAGACGTCTAAAAATGTCTTTTGCTTGAAAACATACACATTGAGTGAATCAAAACATCATTGTTGGACTGACTTTAATGTTTAGCATTATAAAAGTCAAATGAAATGATCAAACCAAGACAGACTTTATAACTTTATACCTACTGTCACAAACCATGTTTTAAACTCGAAATTCATCATGTGTTGGGGAAAAATTGCAAGATTCCTAAATGAGGGTTCCCTTGGCAGAGACTGTTTCCTGACAAGTGATTTTCAATTTCCATTGCTCATCAAGTATTGTAAAGTCTTCCACTATGGGTCTTTTCAGTGGATTGCCATAAACGTGTTCTGGGTTATCTCTAATAAGGCATTCAGTGCCAAACCTCCAGGTGCTGTCCGGTCTGAGGAGTCAGCTGTATCCAAAGAAAGGGCTCGCATTTGGGTGCTCTTCTCCCATGCACACTGGGGCATTGGATACAGTTCTTTGGAGAGCTGGTATGTGTATGTGAGAGGGGGTTGAGGAGGAAAAAGAAAGAGAAGGAAGAGAAAAAGGATAAGGAAGAGGAGGAGGAGGAGGAGCAGGGGCAGGAGGAGGTGCAGAAGCAACAGCAGAGGAGAAAGGAAAAAAGGAGGAGAAAGAGAGAGAGATGTTTCTAAATCTCTCTCACTCCCCCCTGCTATACATAAACTCACATGAAAACAAAACAGAAAACACAAATAATCAATACCAGGGTAAGTGAAGATGCGTCTATACTAATATTGGATTTCATACATGTACAGGTTAACTCCAGGAAAAATGTGTTTAAATATGTCTGTGTGATCAGAGGACGGTCAGGCCAGTTCTCTCAGTAAGACACTTGTGTTTGCCTCTGTTGGGTGCCTTCAAAAATTTGGCTCCTTTAAAGCAGTGGCTACTTAGGGATCTGCTGGGCCAGTTATATTCAAAGCAGAGAGGTCAGCCTGCAAGATTATGGTGACTGTCTTTTGTTATTTCAAAGGATAATCTTGATAGGCTTCCCTGAAGATGATCATATTAGACAACAGAAAATACCCTGGCTTGGGTCAGCTGCACCTTAGTCCTTAAAGTAGCATCCTTACTTGCCTATACTCTAAAGAGGTCTTGTGCAGCAGATTTACCCAATGCAGTGTGTGATTTGATTTCATGACTGGTGCTTTTCTGAGCATTGATTGTGGATCTAAGCAGCATGAGCTCCTTGACAACTTAAAACTTTTCTCTGTTTATCATAATACGACCTATTGGTCCTGTTGTATGGATTTGGGTTTTTTTTGTTGTTGAAGTGCCATCCATACAAAAGGCTGTAGTCTTGGATCTTTATGAGTTAATGCTTTACATCCTCTTCACTTCTAACAAGTAAGGTTGTGTCATCTGCCTGTTGCAGTCTTCCTCCAATCCTGATAGCATTCCTCTTAGCATATAGTTCAGCTTCTCTGATTATTTGCTTAACGTGCAGCTTGTATTGAAGTACAGCCAGAATGCTCTTGAGACTCAAGGGTGGCGAGACTTCCTCACATGGTCACTATGAGTCAGAACTGACTGAAAGGCACCTAACAATAAGGATGACACAGATCAAATTATTATGGTGAGAGGATAAGACTCTGACACACACTGTTCCTGATTTGAACCATACAGTATTCCTTGGTTCTGTGCAAACAAGTGCCTTTTGGGGGTAACATGTTAATTTGTTTGTAGGCAGTTGTTTAAATCTATTGTTCTAAAAATGTTCAAAAAGATCTTTCATAAAATATATTTAAAAATACATTTTCCTGACACAGATGAACACTTAAAATAAGCAATAAAATAAGCACCCATTCATGAAATGATTACATAATTTAAAAATTCCAAAACACAAGCATTCACTGTGTAATACAACACTGCTTAGTAATAAGATTTCCTTGTAATACTTTGCTTCACTTGGTTATTAATGTTCAGGGCCCTGCAAAGTTACTTAAAGTTAAATAAAATCAAGTACCATAAGCAATAAGGAAGCTGAAATTCAGTACAAGTCATTGTAAAAACAGTTTCAGAGTTAATTTTTCGAAAGAGAATTTGTAAGGTATCTTGTTCCAAACTGTGCTAAGATTTCTATTTCAACTCTGATATATAAATGTAAATCATTCTTTGAAAAATAGAGGTTATATTTTTCCTAAAACAAACTACTGGCTGTTACCCAGAATTTTAAAGTATATTCATCAAATCTAATATAAAGAAGTAGAGAAATAAGGCAAAATACTTTTGTTTTTTGAGAGATCAGGATAGAAGGAGAAATAGTTATTTGATAATTGTTCATCTATACTTAGCTTAAAATTATAGGTCTAAGTTAATTTTTAGTTCTTAGACTTTTACTTTCAATCTCATAGGAAAACCAAAAGTTAGTAAGCATAAAGTTAACAGTACGTAATAAATTGTTTGATTATATATGCATAACCAAACACTGTGTCCTAAACAAGTAGCTCTGCTGATGTCCTGGGGTATGCAATGAGTTACTACTCACAAGTCAGCAATTTGAACACACCAGCTGCCTCACGGGGAAAGATAAGGTTTTCTACTCTTGTAAAGATTAAGTCTTGGAAGCCCAGAGGGCAGTTCTGTCTTGTCTTCTTAAGTTGCTATGAGGGGGAAACAACTTGATGCCAGTAAGTTTGAGTTTTTAGAGAATTAAAAACACATTTTAACTAACTTGATAGCTCATTTAAAGGTTGAGTTTACCATCATTTGTTTGATAGGCTTCTAATATGCATTGATTTCTGGGATGACAGTGTTCCGTATCAGAAATACACAAGTCCTTCTGTGGTGCAGTGTTAAAACATCCTAACTTACATGGTTCACGTTCCAGAATTTCTGAATTTCACATTTGAACTTTCTTTTTTTTAAATCATTTTATTGGGGGCTCATAAAACTCTTATCATAATCCATCCATCCATCCATTGTGTCAAGCACATTTGTACATTCGTTGCCATCATCATTCTCAAAACATT
>NW_022103904.1:11190720-11193246 GCF_000313985.2 Echinops telfairi
GATTTGTAAGGTAGGATTGGGATCATGATAGTGGGGGGAGAGGAAGCATTTTTTATAGACTTCTTATTTCCTTTAGTATATTCTCTGTTAAGGCAAGTTGATATCTATAAAAATGGCCATATACACAAAGATGGTCATACATGGTTGTAGAGTCAACACACTGTATGATCAAAATCAATTTTCAGTGCCTGTTCTGGCAGCCATTTTGATCATTTCCTTCCTGCCTGTCTTTTAAGCGAGCTCGCTTCTTTTCCTCGTGTCTGCGGTGTCAGTCTACAGCTCAGCATGTCTTCTGTCCTTAGCCCTCAGTGAGTCCAGCTCACTCTTCAGCTAATCTCACAATTCAGATGAGACACTCTCAAGGTCATACTTTGGTTCTTTCGGACTTATTTTAATTGTCTTCCACTTCAATTTGAACTCCCATATGCGCCATGGATGGGCTGTTCCATAGTCAGTCCCTGGACTCATTTTGGATGCTGATGTTGAGCTTCTCCATGGTTTCTTCCTGTAGATGTAACTCATTTGACTTCTGTGTGTACTCCATCTGGAGAAGTCTACGTGTAAAGTCATCGTCGATGTTGTTGAACTATATGTAGGGAAACGAACAGCTTCCCCTTGTGATATTTTTGTTTGATGAAGGTTTCTATGATTTTGTAGTAATACATTATATGTATATATAGCTATGTAGATATAAACTTCCCCAAATTAATGGAAATATGGAAAAAAAGAAATTTTCTATAAACGCTTTAAAGCCTTAAAGTATTTACACATAATATATGTTAGAATACACCTATCTGATTTCATCTGTATCTATACATAGATATACAAAAGACCTACCCCATGGTGATCAAGTAGATTCTGACTCATAGTACCCCTAGTTAGGGTTGTTGAGATGATCAATTTTTCGAAGAGCAGGCAGTCTCCTTTTCCTCCCACAGAGTGGCTAGTGGATTTGAATAGCTGACTTTGTGGTTTGCAGTCAAACACTTAGCTGAAAATGCCTTCAGGATTCCTTGATATGTAGATTGGAATATGGAATATTCTAATAATATAGGTTTGCTATTAGTCAAAATCAACTCAATGACACGGAGTTTGCTTTTTTGCATATATATAGACTTATATATTAACTATGCACATTATATATAATATTCCATATATATAAATACAATTAAGAAACAAGAACTTATTTCAGATGGAGATGAAATGACAGTGACATCTTTTTCCGATACCAGAGTGCTGCTAGCCTCCTGAGAAGTCTTGTCTACGAGTAGACAGGTTTCCCATCCAAAAAAACTTGCAGTGCCATTTGCCTTCGCCACGCAGGAATTTCTCATGAAATTTTCTGGAGAGCCCATCTCTGACAGGTGCAAAGCACATCATAGTTTGAGTTTTCACTTTGTTCTTGTCTGTCCATCCACCCTGTACGGAGAATAGTAGCATTTTGTGTCCCCAAGTGAAATCACCAACATAGTCCCTGGGTGTTGCTTACTCCTCAGCTTGTCTTGCTCACTTACATTCTGTTCTGGGAAGGGAAAAAAAGGGCAGTTTGTCTTTACTTCGTATGTTCACAATTGTGCAGTAGACTAGTGGGTGAGCAGTTTTCATTGGATAGTTTGGTTGCTTATACCTTTAATCTCTTTCAACCACAGATAGGAATGAGATTTTTTTCTGTTTTAACATTGCTTTTGATTTTTAAATTATGATATTTGTAGAAAATTAGGAAAATTCCAAAAGGGCAAAGATAAATAAAAAATAAAACAAAAATACAATCTAACCACTTACAGTCATCCACTCTGGGGCTCTGTTGTCTCAGTCTTTTGCTATACATTTGGTGCATAGTTCAAACTAGTTTGCCTGTGTTGCTGTTGCTAATGAACATCAGTTGATCTCAAGTCATAGTGACCTTACGTGGGCATCCTGAAACAATAAATCTTTACCAGAACATAGTCCTGAATCATCTCCTGGACTACTGAAATGTCTGCAGCTGTGGGGTAATCTATCTCACTGAGGGGCTCCCTCATTTTTGCTGACCACGTGACTGTGCCTTTCCCACACCATCATATCCTTATTTGGCATAAAGTAGTTTCGATTATCCTTATCCTTTTTACATGTTTCTAAATGAAAACACTAACGCACAGATATTATTTTAATGGCATTATAACCTTCTTTCTGAAGGTATTCAATATTTATTCAATGATTCTTTTAGCATGTTTGAATATTCCCTGTTTTCCACTGTGAATAATAATGGTTAAAGTTGAATAATAATTTTTACCCACATTCTGATTCATTCTCAAAATAGTTGTATTGATAATCTCTAAATGTGACTGTAAAATTATATATGTGTATATAGATGCATACTTTCCACGGTCATTTGGTCAATAAACTAGAGGACATAGTAGAACTGCTCCTTGAGGGTTCTGAGCAGACCCAGATTTCCCCCTCAGAGTGGTTGGGGCTGCAGTTGGCAACCCAACACTTAACCCCAGGAACCACCAGGTTCTGGTTTTTGCTCTCTCTCTCCTTCTG
>NW_022103904.1:11194368-11196124 GCF_000313985.2 Echinops telfairi
GACGTCAGAGGTCAGAAGTGGGGCATTGGTGAGTCAGAAAACCAAGCAGAAGGATGCTTTAGCTCCAGTGAGCTTCAGAACTGGGCAAGATGCCCCTACGTGCATTTTGAAGTGATTGTAAAGAAATATCTGCTCAATTCCTCCTTATATAGACCCAGAAATGGACCCCAAAGCAAACCAAAAATTGAGGAGAAATTAAAAGCCAAAGAGAGTTGCAGTCAGCCCGCGTCACCACACCCACAGCTTGCAGACACAATTACTGTTCCTGCTTCCCGGGGCTGCAAATCTGGTCACAAAGCAGCAAACGATTTAAAAATAGCCGATTATGTTTATGTCCTTTCATGCAAATTCAGATAAGAGTTGGCCCAAGGCTCCTGATCACCATCCTGCACTGTTTCTACTATGTTATGATCAATGTTATGTAGGATCAATGATGTTTTTGGAAAAGAAACTTACTCCTTGCTCTTATGCGCGGAGAGGAAAGCATCACTGAGTAAGCTCTGGTGGGCTTGGGCCGCCGAGCTCAAGACGAGCATCTAAAGAGCGATGTGGCGGCTCCCTGGTTACGCAAGCACACCACGTGCCCTGCGTTCCTTACGTGCAGCTCAGCTCTTGCTCCTGCTCCGCGCACCAGCTGTCGGGGTCATGGAACCCACTCCGGATGAGCGCATTCTGAACGGAGTCTGGCCGGCTGCTGACTCACCCTTTCACTCTGGGCAAGTCACCCCAGGGCCTTGCACGCCTGGGCGCCCTATTTATAAACCCGCAGCCCCAGACTTCCTCACCGGATGCAAGGAGTAGTTTTGGGCTAATCCCTAAGGCAGGGCCTCGGAGGCCCTGCCCTTTGAGAGGGTAATTAGTGATGATCAACTTCCGTCTTTCCGTATTCTAATGAAAGAAACTGGATTAAAAGCATGGAGTGTTTCCCACCGCCCCTGACAGAGCAGGAAGGCTTTCCTGATTATTCAGGCAGTGCGTTATTGTGACTAAAACCCCAAACTGTATACAACTAAGTATAAAAATAAAATACTTTCTGAAATCACACCTCCTAAAGATAACTTCTGATAGAATTTCACTGGATTCCATATATATTCTCCCTCTCCCTTGTTGCTAGGTGCCTCTAGCAACGCGACATTCACCATAACTGCCCAGTCTGCTCCATTCTCACAAGTGTTCGGTTTGAAACCATCATTGTACAACGGACGGCCTCTCTGTCTCCCTTGCCCCATCCAGGGTCTCTCTCTCTCTCTCTTGCTCCCCCTTATATTTATATATCCATTAAGGTAGCTCCTCAGTGGTGCAACCATTCATGTGCCTGGTCTATCTATAACTCCGAGCGTGATGTTTTTGTAACATTTAACTAAATGAACATAATAATATATATATTGACAACTATGAAAGTAAAGAATAAAAACAAAAAAATTTTCCTGAAATTAAAAATTCAGGTGTTATAAGGTTAACAGAAAGACTGGGCATTTAAGACTACCCAGAGGCTCCTTGGAAGAAAGGCCTGCGGATCTGTTTGTGCAATCAGGCCTGGAGTGATCTGTGGAGCACAGTTCTGCTCTGGCACACATGAGTCTCTGTGAGTGGATGTTGGCTTGATGACAACTAGTGGGGGTCGAGTAGATGTTAAGGATTGTGTAAATACAGTAGACCATATTTTAGACCAGAGTTATGAAAAATCGCTTCGCCTCAATGAAGCACCTTTGGTGGGTGTGTTAGTCTGGGTAGACTAGAGAAATAAATCCAGGGA
>NW_022103904.1:11196846-11197515 GCF_000313985.2 Echinops telfairi
CAAAGGACTAATGGATCATGTGAGCCCCAGCCTCCATGACTATGAGACCAGAGGAATCTGATAGTGCCCGGGTACCACTGCTGATCACTTTGAAAGAGAGCACAATAGAAGGTCCTCGATAGAGTGGGAGGAAAATGTGAAACAAAATGTATAATCACAATACAGATCAGGCTTACTGATCTAATAGAGATCAGAGGAACTCCGGGGACAATGGCCTTAAATACCATCCAAACCGACTGAATTAATCTCTGTGGTCAACTTTTAGCCAAAGGATAGACAGGCATAGAAGGTGAAGATAATAGTAGGGAGATATGCACTCCTAAGGATAATCAATCTTATGAAATCAGGACAGCATTTGCTCAGGGATAAGGTTCAGAAGGCAGCAAGTGAGAGGCAAGAAGGAAGAAGAGTAATGATAATCAGAAGGAAGTGATAAAAGTGCGGTTACACTGAAGGGTTTGCAATCAATGTCTAAGCAAAATGCGTATGGACTTCCTAGTGTAACAGCAATATTTTCTACAAATTCAAAAAATAAAAATACTGAACCCCATATCTGTGAAATAAATCCAAGGGTCTGAGTCTGAGATGGCTCAAGCATGGTCGTGTTTTGAACAATCCTAACTACAATCTGGTGGTCCAGTAGGTTACCGATCGGGCTGCTGATCTAAA
>NW_022103904.1:11197854-11207784 GCF_000313985.2 Echinops telfairi
ATGTGTTTTATGAGAAGTGGACATTGAAAATGAAACTTCAGTACTTTTACATGTTACTTGACAATTTTATCACACCCGCCCACTGCCCTCAACTCAGTTCTGACTGTGGAGGCCAACGTGGAAATGCTCCTCAGTGTTTCTGAGACTCTAAATCTTTACCAGAGCAGACAACTTCATCTTTCTCCTGTGCAGCACCTGGGGGATTTGAACCATTGACAGAGGGGTTAGCAACCAATGCTTAACCCATTGTGCCATCAGCACTCCATACATTAAAAGAGAAGACCTACAGAAAGTAAAATTCAGTGGATGCAATGTTCACAGTGGTTCAGATGATTTCGTTAGTTGTTTCTCAATGGCTAAAAGTTGCCACTGCATGCATGATCTAAGTTAGTACCAAACATTTTCTCTTTCACATGGTAAAACAAGAAAGAGTGATTTTGCTAAAGGCCTTAAGATATATCTCTTCACAAGAGAAAACTAGAACAAGCAAAAAAATGAAAAAAAATGACTTTGGGGGAGAAAAATATCAAGAGAGTTACAATCCTGCGAGGTAGGCTAGAATGGTGCCTTACGGGTCCTAGGTTAGGCTTTGGGCTGCTAACCACAAGGTTGGCAGTTCAAACCCTTCAGCCACTCAGTGGGAGAAAATGAGAATGCCTATTCCCTTAAAATGTAAAGATTCCGGATCCCTGTGTAGGGTATCTGTGAATCAGAAGCAACACTGCTTCTCACAGAAAGTTAGCACATTTTCTATAGTCACTAGGCACCAATTGGTTTAGAAATGTGTCACTGAAGAGCAGCAAGTTCAAACAGGTAAAAAATATAGTATTCTCACTAATGAAGTGCTGAACATTATTTTATATCTAGTATATTTCTTCCTAGAGTAAATCACTTTTTAGGTTATCCAAATGGATGCTAGTTCTTTCTTAAATATTTCATTTGATATTTCTCCTATCTTACCTGATTCCCAGCCTCTTTTTAAAATAAGTCCTTTTATTGGGGGCTCTTATAGGTCTTATAACAACTCATAGATTAATTGTGTCAAGCACATTTGTACATGTGTTGCCATCATCATTTTCAAAACATGTTCTTTCTACTTGAGCCCTTGATATCAGCTCCTCTTTCCACTCCCTCCTCCCACCCTCGTGAACCCTTGATAAATTATAAATTATTATTATTTTCATATCTTACACCGTCCACTGTTTCCCCTCACACACATTTCTTTTGTTCATCGCCCTGCAGGGAGGGGGTTATCCATCAATTGCTGGGATTGGTTCCCCCTTTCTCCCCCTTTTTGCCCACCTTCCCCCTACCCTCATGGTTTCATTACTCCCACTACTGTTCCCAAGGGGTTTATCTGTCCTGGATTCTGTGTATCAAGAACTCATCTGCACCAGTGTACATGTTCTGGTCTAGGTAAATTTTTAAGGTAGAACTGGGGTCATGATACTTGGAGGGGAAGAAGCATTAAAGAACTAGCAGTGGTTCTCAACCTGTGGGTCATGACCCCTTTGGGGGGTTGAACAACACTTTCACAGGTGTCACCCGATTCATAACAGTAGAAAAATTGCAGTTATGAATTAACAATAAAAATAATTTTATGGTTCAGGGGGGTCACCACAACATGAGGAATTGTATTAAGGGTTGCAGCATTAGGAAGGTTGAGAATCACCAAACTAGAGGAATGTGGTGTGTTTCATCAGTGCTATACTACACCCTGGCTGACCGGCTCTTCCTTGTGACTCTTCTGTGAGGAGATGTCCAATGGTCTATAGATGGGCTTTGGGTCTCCACTCTGGCCCCCCTCATATGATAGGGCTTTTTTTTGATCTTCTGATCTCTGATGTCTGATACCTGATCCTGTTGACACCTGGTGATCTCACAGGCTGGTATGTTTCTTCCATGTGTACTTTGTTGCTTCCCTGCTAGATGCCTACTTGTTTAACTTCAAGCCTTTAAGACCCCAGATGCTATATCTTGTAATAGCGGGGTACCATCAGCTTTCTTCACCACATTTGCTTATGCACCCATTTTATCTTCAGTGACCATGTCCGGAAGGTGAACATCACAGAATGCTTGGTTATTAGAACAAAGTGTTCTTGCAGTGAGGGAGTACTTGAGTAGAGGCCCAATGTCTGCCTGTTACCCTAGTACTTAACATATAAATATATGTACATAGACCTATATCCCTGTTGTTACATACAAATATATTTACAGATGCACATGCCTGCATTTGTACCTCTATAAATGTCTTTTGCCTCCTAGGTCTTTCCTCTATTTCCTTTTACTTTCCTCCTGTCCCACTGTCATGTACTTCTCTTGGCTACATTTCTCTTGATCAAACCCTCACCCCCTTCTTTTCTTCCATATCCACCAACTTCATGTGTACAGTGTTTTGATTCTGTTACTTCTGGGTTTTGATCACCTTTTAAATTGTCCATGTTTTCAATCAACTCACACAAACATTTATTGAGTGCTTTGTTGTTGTCATTAAGCGATCTCATAGTTCAGTGATTAAGAGCTTACATATAAACAAGAAGCTTGATAGTTCAAACCCACCAGCAGCTTCATGGAAAAAGAAGTGACAGTAAAGTTTTTCAACCCTGGAAACCCTGTGGGGGAAGTTCTACTCTGTCTTTTAGGGTTACTCTGAGTAGAAATCACCACATATGCTTGATGGAAATGAATTTTAATTTGTCGTTAGTTGCTATGAAGTCAGTCTCATCTACTGATAGCCTCATGTAGAATGGAGCAAAATGCTGCCTGGTCAGACACAATTTTCAAAATGAATTCCTATCATGTATCAAATACAATTCCAGGAACTAAGAACAGGTCAGTCTCTTCTCTGAACTTGTGGAAGGTGGGACCCAATATATAAGTGACCAAGGACATAAACAAAACAATTTCAAATTGGGATAAGTCTTGGGGAGTAAATGAACAAGAGAGCATAAGGAAGAAAGAAAATTGTGGCAAAAAATGAGTGGAATAATTAAGAGAGGATGAAATTTAGGGGTGACATTTGAAGGAAGAGCTGATGGATAAGAAAAACCCAGTCACAGGTGGGATTACCTGAGCACAGGGTCTAAGAATTTGCTCCAGGTATAGAAAGAGCTTGATAGGTCACAAGAATGGAAGGATGCCAGAGGTGCTGAAATATACAGTGAGTATGTGTAGAGCGGTGGTAACTGGAGAGAACCATGGTCAAGGATAGATAGCTACTTCAGTGGATAGTAAGGTGTGCCTTCATATTCAATGTCATTGTCATTTAGTAAATGAGACCAGATATGGTTACAAATACAGGGAATCTCAGAGGTTAAAACAAAGACCACTATGGGAATAGGTAAAAGTTTTCAAGGATATTTTGCCTAGGGTTGGGATTGATAAAATACGTGGCCTTTAGGCAGGTAATGGCATAAAGTAGTGAGTGTATTTTGTCAGACTCAACAAATCCACACACACAAGGGATGACCTACAAGAGACCAGGTAAGGCCCACCAAGTGGGCCTAAACACATTCATTGTACGATTTTTGCAAATGCAGCTTTAAAGAAGCATGCTGGTAGTAACCTTCCATCTCTACAACCAGCTCACAGCCCTGAAATCCATCCTTTGCCAATTGTTTGAAACTGCTAGTGAACAACTTGTAAACAAAGTCATCGAGGTGAAAATGTGCAAAGCGTATTTGAAGACTTTGAGGGAGATTACTTTGGAGCCTTGGCCTTTGAGGAGGAGATACACAGATGTGTACTTGAGAAGATTCTGTTTATAATAGAGATCGTTGGCTAGATGATATCCAATCAGTTAGAAAACAAGAGTGGGAGAGTTCAACAACTTGTCAAAAAAAGGAAAACACTGGAGATAACGGTTATGGTCGTGCACAGTTGAACTGGAATTACCAAACAACCATACTGGTTACCACTTGGCAGACAGTTTCTCTCTGAGACAAAGTGGTTGACTCCTGCTTCATGGTCGCAACAGTGTGTACGAAGCCTGGAACTTGTTCCTTCCAAAGAGACATATTTTATGTACTTTTTACGTTAGCTGTTAAAGAATCCTTTATAACATTTCTTAAGCAGTATGACTACAAAAGCCAATGTATTTAACTACAGGAATTCATCGTTTAGATAATAAAGGAGTTTTATCGTTTTGAACTTTCTGTCCAATTTTTAAGACTGTCTGCTATTTTTATTGACCAGATAAAAAAGAACATTTATCTGAACACTATTAGAACTTTTTGTGAACACACTGTTGTGTTGTGTTCTTGTTCTTTTAAAGCTAAGTGTCATTAGACTCCTACTGACCCTCCTTTCTGATCTACAGAGAAACGTGTCCCTTATGGAAGCACGACAGTAAGGGCAGGCAAACAGCAGGAGGGGGAATGTATGATTTGAGAGATATGCCTTCAAGAAGAAGTTTGTGAATGCTACGTTAAAATCATCTGCATTTTTCAAAAGTCATTTCCAGGCCCCACCCTCAGAGAATATTTTTCAATTGGTCTTTGTGGGACCTAAGATTCTGTAGTAATGGAAAAAAAAACGATCTTAAGGGGGAATTGTTTTCAAAGAAAGTGTTTACAAAAGTATGTGTAAGAAAACTCATGGGACAGGAAGCTTCCCTAAATTCAGCGAGAGTCCAGTGTACAATTGTTTGTTTTCATATGGACAGTGACTTTAGATAGAAGAACATAATAAAATCCAAAGTGAGAGACAAGATTCCCAGCATCGATGACAGGCTTTAGAACATTTGTAGAAAAAAGTTCATTATCCTTTATTTCCATTTTTCCCCCAGGAACCTTCCCAAACCCCCTTTCATAAAGACCTCTTTGTGGTCACGGTTGTTCGTTGTAGTCTGGTCAACTACAACGCATTTCAACCCCTGACCGGTGAGGAATGGAGCGGTGCTCCAGCCTGCCCTCTCCTCACAGCTGGTCCTATGCTTGGCCACTGTGGCCACCACCGTGGCCATCCATCTCACAGACCGTTTGTCCCCTTTTTGTTGGCCCTCTGTTTCATCAAACATGATGTCCCTCTCAACCCACTTGGTTTCTTGATAACAGGTCCAAATTATGCTCGATGAAGTGTTGTCATCCTCAGTGCTGAAGAGGATCCTGGCTGTACTTCTTCCATGATTTACAGGGAAGAGTTCATATTCTTGACCAACACCATAATTTAAGTGTGTCAGCTTCCCATTTGATCTTCACACGGGCATACGAGGTCATTGAAAAGGTCCTGACTTTGGTCAAGGGCAGTCATCAAAATGAGATCTTCACTTTTTGAATACTTTAAAGAAGGGTTTTTGTTGCTGTTGCTGTTTGTTCTTGGTAGCATATTTTAAAAGCGGAGTAAATCAATGGAAATTTGGACATTTTGACCGCCGCTTTCACGGATGTTGGCAGTTGATCCAAGTAGAAGTCCTTGAGGACATCAGTGCCTTCTCTATTACTATGTTGTATATCGGTCCACTTGTGAGGAATTTTCTTTTCTTCCTATTCTTTTATCATCTATATTGAAGACCATCTGAGGGGACTTCAAAAAGCTCACAAGAGAATCCATTTTTGTTATAAACTTTTGGAAACCCCCTTGTATTTTTTGGTCTTCATCAGTAAATATTTCATATCATTTCCGCGTTTGACAGGCGGGCTTCTGTCGTCCTCATAGTGCAGGCTACGAGGAGTCTTCCTTCAGCCTGGATACAGTGGTCTTCTACATCTGTGCAGTGTATCAGAGAACTTGTTCAGGCTACACAGGCAATATAAAACACAGAACCCTGGCACACACCTTTGCCTATTTCAAACCTACCATGTCTCCTTCCTCCGTTTGAATGACTGACTGATTCATACAGCTTCTGCATATGAACAATTAACTGTTCAGGAGCTGTCGTTCAATCAAATGCCTCTGTGCTGTCAACAAAACACAAATGAACCACGTTCTGGTATCTCTACTTGCAGCCAAGATCCATCTAACATTAGCAATGATTTCCCTCCTTCCGCATCTCTTCTGAATGTGGTCTGCCTTTCTGGCAGTTCACTCTTGATGTATGGCTGTAGCTATTTTTAAACTATATTCAAAAGAGCGTGAACACAAAATATTCATGCGATTGATAATTTCCACATGCTTTTTATTGTGTTTCTTTAGAGTGGGCATGAATATAGATCCCTTTCAGTCTACTATGTATCCTGGTGGCACAGTGGCTTTTGAAATTGATTGTGGAACACTTGCAAAAACTGCTTGATGGAATTGAACTATGGAATGATATGATGCTACAATTAGTTCCTAATAAAATGATTTGGGGGCGGGGGGAAGAATTTGGCTGTGAACTACAGGGTCAGAAGTTAGCACACCTAAATCCTGAGAGAAAGCGGAGCCTGTTCTCTAGTATAAAGATTCAAGCCTTAGAAACCCCATGGAGCTGTTCTACTCTGTCCTGCGGAGTAGCCATGGGGCGAATCTCCTTGACAGCAGCAAGTTTGGGATTGAATTGAGGGTCAATTGCCCAAGTGTTAATAGTAACACAAATAACCAAATAAAAATAAGCCACACATTTAACCACTAAGTACCTAAAAAGAGCCTCAACTTTGTTTGTTAATTAAATCCAACCCACTGCTATGGTTGGAGACGATTCTCACTTGTAGTAACCAGTTGCCAAGACTATAAATCTTTACAGAAACATTGTCTCATTTTTTATTTAAACCCACCACTCACCTGCTGAAATTACTAAGCTTTAAAATCAAAGAAAACAAAAACCGACAATGAAAATGGTTAGCACGTAGAAACTCACATGGCAAGTGGGAATGTAAAATATACAATCACTTTGGAAAAGAGTTTGGCAGTTTCTTATAATGTTGAATGCGTGAGTTAAAAGTCCCAGCAATTTCACTCCTGGAACTTTACTTCTCCCAACAGGAAAGCTATATATAAACACACAAAGATAGACTTGATTGTTCATTACATTGTAATACACAATTGGACACAGGAGGTGAATAAACACATTGCAATATAGTCACACAATGTAATACCACATTGAAAATGAAAGTGAAAAACAAAACCCCCAAAATAAGACAATTATTATTATAAAGGCTATAAAAAAGAAAAAAGAAAAAAATAGAATCAATCTTTTAAAAAACAGATTGGGGGGAACTATTCCGGGGAAAAAAATACTTATAGTCACTGAAAACACAAAAAGAATACTAGCAATCAAACAAAGAAGAAAAAATGAAAATGAAATACAAGGATAAAATGGACAACATTTTAGTAATCTCTTTATGAACAAGGGTTTGGGAGGGAAATCATCTACTGCTGATGAGAATGTAATTTTATGCTGTTTTTAGGAACAACTACTAATGTAAATATAGTTAACATTTGACCCAGTAATTTCACTTCTTAACAACTACTAATATAAATATCCTTAACATTTGACCCAGTAATTTAACTTCTTAAGTTTTCCTGAAGGTACAGTCATAATCCAAATCATACTGAAAAATTGGTTAAATACTTGACGAGTTCAGTAAGATGATATTAATTATATAAATTAGCTTACATTAATGTGCAATTCCACATGGTCAATATAAATTTCATTTATATTTATGTTATATTGTGAGACAGAAAAGGGAATTTCACAAAGACTATGTTCAAGATAATCACATTTTAATACACTTCACATATGCTTACAGCAAAAATAAAATAGCTATAACTGAATATTGGTAATATGTATGACTGTATCATGGAATGTAATTCTTTTCATTTATCATATTTTTTACATTTTCCAACTAAAGTATGGCAACCATATAAAATATTATTTTTAAATAATATTTTAAAAATTAACATTAAAACTTGTGAACGCCAGACCTATGTAAAACTAAGTATTATAATCAAATGTTTTAAAATCTTGGCATTAGAAAGCCAAAAAGAAGAATATGCTCAACATATCTCAAGCTGAATGAACTGAAAAAAATCCAAGACTCAAGTTGAAATACTGAAGGATTCCAGGCCAAAAAAATGGAATAGACAAGAATCACTGAATATAGATGGAAGGAATACACAGAGTTACTGTATCAAAAATTTTGATCTATGTTCAACCATTTCAAGATCCAGTGGTATTGAAGGAAGAAGTTCAAGCTATACTGAAAGCATTAGCCAAAACCAAAGATCCAGGTATTGATGGAATACCAATAAATTGATGCAGTACTGAAAGCATTCACTAGTCCATGCCAAGGAATTTGGAAGGCAGCTGGCCATCCATTTGGAAAAGATCCACATTTATACCTGTGGTAGTTACATACTTTCCTATCAACTTGAAGATATATCAAAGTATAAGGGTAGTATTCAACCTGTCAGTCAGGTCAACCTGATGGTGCCTCATTGTGGGTATGGCCTTCTCATGAGGAGAGTCCTGGGAACCTTCCTTTCTCTCTCCTCCTTCACCTTCCTGTTGACTGACCCTGAATGCTGCCAGAACCACTGCATTGGACCCACGCAACTTTGCACCCCCAGCCTGTGATCTTCCTGCATTCTGCCTCATTGCATGTGGCTGCAGGAGTCCGAAGAGGGACTTATGGACTAGCGTCAGACTTACAGACTTGAGTTGGACTGGGCTGGGATAGTTTCATGACATGTAATGAATTCTTAATATAAAGCTCTCTTTCTAATTTTTTTTAAAATTGGGAGTTAATACATTTATCATATCATTCCATAGTTCAATCACATCAAGCAGTATTATACAATGGTTACCACAGTTTCCAAACACTCTTTTCCCTCCTGAACTCCTTGACATCGGCTCCTTATTACTTCCCCCGCATCCACAGCACTGTACCCACCCTACCCCAGAAACCTTTATTCTACTAGTTGTCCCAAAGGGTCATCAATCCTGGGCTTCATAGACCCCAAACCAGAAAAACATGAAACACAAATTCAAGAGAGTGACTTCCCAATGACTTAACACATCTGAGATAACCCCTATCATGAACAAATAAAAACCAAACAAACACAATTCAGAAAATGTTGAAAACCAGATTGGGTCCAGTGTGTATCAGAGCTGGGATCAACGGAGAAGGTTTTAGCCATTCAAGTCAGGTTTATTCCTTTGATCTTCTAGATTCATCTCTCCAGTGCACTCTGCTTAGTACCCATTTCCTCCCAGCCTTCTATAATGAATGATTGTCTCTGGATTGTTTCCTCCAGTCAACCCGGCTTAACTTAATGCCCATGCCAAAGAAAGTCACCTTAACGAATGTAGAATTTATCTAGTATGATGTGCACATAAAATTTTGTTGAAGATAATTTAAAAATGGCTGCAGAAATACATCAGGGAGCTGTGAAAATTTCATGCTGGATTCAGGAGAGGAAGTAAAATGGGGGATATCATTGACTGAAAGCAGAGAATATCAGAAAATTGTGGTTTACTGAGTATGCAAAGGCATTTGATTGTGTGGATCATAACAAACTGTGGATGACATTGCAGAGAATAGGACTTCCGGAACATTTAATTGTGCTTCTGCAGAACCTGAACATAGATCATAAAGGAGCTTTATGTACAAGGAAAAGTGGTGCTGCCTGGTTGAAAATCAGGAAAGGTGTGTATCACGGTTGCATCATTTCATCATACTTATTTAATCTGATGAACAAATATTCCAAGAAATTGAACTATATGAAGAACTAGGAATCAGAAGTAGAGGAAGGCTAATTCAACAACTAGTGATATGCAGATGACACAACCGTGTTTGTTGAAAGTGAGAACTCCACACGGAAGAAGCACACCAGCCTACCCCGACACGAACGCTGAAGACAAAGTGGGTGCAAATGCGGTGAAGAAAGCTGATGTTGCTCAGCTGTCAAAATATATAGAATCTGGGGTCTCACAGGCTGGAAGATAAACAAGGGGCCATCTAACTGAGAAACAACAAAGCCTACGTGGAAGAAGCACACCAGCCTGTAAGA
>NW_022103904.1:11209094-11210166 GCF_000313985.2 Echinops telfairi
TGAGAATGATGAGGGTATGAATGTACAAATGTGCTTTATACAATTGATGTATGTATGGATTGTGATAAGAGTTGTATGAGCCCCCAATAAAATGATTTCAAAAAAAGAGAAGATCTTAGTCCCTGGAAAAGGACATCATGCTGGGCAAAGTAGAGGGTCAACAAAAACGAGGAAAATCTTCCAAGAGATGGGTTGACACAGTGGTCGCAACAATCAAATCCAACAAAATAACAGTTGTAAAGTTGGCCCAGTGTTTCATTATGTGGTACACAGGGCCATTATGAGGCAGGACAGCCTCAAGCCTACTTAATAACTACAACAGGTACTAATTTGTTTTTAGTAATTCTCTGAATTGGAGAATTTGGATATTTTCAAATATCTTCCATTTGATTGATGGACTTTTCTATGATGGACACTTTGTCAACTGGCTGGATCATAATCCTCAGTGGTTTGACAGTTATTATAGAGTCATCTCCCATGATGAGATCTGATATCATGTTATTGCTTCTATGATTAGATCTGCTATGAGCAGCCCATTCATTGAAAGGACTTTCCCTTAGGGATGTGATCTGTTTCCAATAGTTACAGACACTCCGGCAAAGTTCTCTTGCTTTTTCCTGGATGTGATTCTACATCTACCTGATCTCTAGTTCTTTGGATTTAAGCCAGTAGCCTGCCATATTGCTGGCTGATTTTAGGATTTATTCTCATTTGTAGCATGAACCAGCAGTTTGCCATCTTATCTTGCTTATCTTGGGGCTGTCAATAACTACAGCCAGTGAGTCAGAAGTCTTCTATCTCACATTTTAAATCTTGGGCTGCTCACCCCTACAGCTATATGAGTCAGAAAACTCTCCCTGGCTGACGTCTGGTTCACAGAGTTTAAGTTTGCTTGCATCTCCGATATATGTATATATATATATATTTCAATTCTCTAAAGAACACAGTCAAAGACACATTTGACTTTTTGGTACATGAAACTGTAATATTGCTATAACAAGCAGAAGTTCTGTTTAAAACAAAACAAAAACAAAATAGCTGATGGTGTCTAAATTTTGCCAATCCCATTTGT
>NW_022103904.1:11210893-11217357 GCF_000313985.2 Echinops telfairi
CCTGAAAGACTCTCTACTGACAAGACACATGGAGCTATGCTGTTGGCAGCCAGAGCCCTAGAGCTGAAGGAGCCACGTGGGGATTCACATCAGTGCTGAGATGCCTATACTGCCACTGGATCCACAAGACTTTCCACCCACTGGTTTGTGATCTTCCTGTGTTCAGCATCATTGCATGTGTTTCATGAGGCTGAAGAGGACTTTCTAAATTGGTATTGGACATATTGGCTAATATTGGACTTACGGACTTGATCTGGACTAGGCTGGGATGTTTTCTCAATATCCAGTTGGTCTTATATATAAATCTCTTTCTTACACAAGTAACTATGGATTTATTTCTCTAGTCTACCCAGACTAAAACATGATTGGAACTTGGAATGTAAGAAGTGTGAATCTAGGAAAATTGAAGTCATCAAACAAGAAAGAGAACATATAAATATCAATATCCTAAGTGTTAGTGAGCTAACACTTTTAGAGTCAGAAAATCATATAGATTACTCTGCTAAGAATGACTGACACAGTGAAGAGGTAAGGCATGGCATTTGTTGTCTAAAAGGACATTGTTTAGATCTCTCTTGAAGGAGACTGCTGTCTGTGAGAGGGTATATCTATCTACCTTCAAGGAAGTCTAATCAATACAATGATGGCACAAATTTATGGAGCAACCAAAAAACTAGTGATGCTGAAATTGAAGAATGTCACCAAGATCTTCAGTCCGAAATTGAGCAAACAAGCAATCAAAGTGCATTGATAATTATTGGTGATTGGAATGCAAAAGTTTGAAACAAAGTAGTAGTTAGGAAATATGGTCTTGGTGATAGAAATGCAGCTGGAGATTACATGATAGAATTTTGCAAGATGAAGGACTTGCAAATATATATATTTTTTCAACAATACGAAAGGCAACTATACACATTGGATTTTCCATCTGGGACACACAGAAATCAAACTGACTACATCTGTGTAAAGAAATGATGAAGTTCAATAACTGCAGCTAAAACCAGGCCAGGGGATGACTGTGGAATAGATCATCAATTGCTGATATGAAATTTCAGATTGAAGTGGAAGAAAATTAAAACCACTCTACAAGAGCCAAAATACGACCTTGAGTCTATCCCACCTGAATTTGGAAAGCGTCTCAAGAACATATTTTCTGTATTGAAGACTAATGTCAAAAGACCTGATGAGCTGTTCTGCACAAGGTCGCTGTGGGTCAGAACAGATTTGATGGCACCTAACAACATTCTATCCTGGATTATAGGCTATAGTACAAAAGTTGTTCATTTCCTGAGGAGCACTCAGTAATTAATGTTTCTGAAAAGGGTACAATAGGCCAAATACATTTGACAACCCATTGTCTCAACCATGCGAGAAATGTAAAGTTGATTTTTTCTTTTTTGAATTCAGGAAGCAGAATTTTAGAGGTTAATTTTCTCAGGATTGCAAAGTGTCACAGTGAAATGTATCCATCCATCCACAGCATTTGAGGTGTCAGCTTGCCTGTCTGTGTCTCTACTTGAGGAGTGATTAGGCAGTTAGTTCCGCATCTTCAGATGTATGGTCTCTTTGTGTCTAGGACTTCTGTGTTACTCCTGTGGGGACCACCAGTTCTCTGACATAATCCTGGTCTGTTCCAGGGTCTTCTTGTCACTGCTAGAAGCCCTGATTATACCAGATCCCCAAATCCGACTGGTGTGTGTCTCCCACCTGAGGCTTCCCCTGGAGGTCCGTGGAGCTGCTCACTCTCTGAGACTTACTGCAATTTTCCTTTTCATGATTTCTCTTCCAACATTTTTGCTTTTCTCTACTCAGGGAATCATTTTCATGATCTTTCCAGAGGTATTACCGCCTCATAAGAACATTCTTTCCCCCTAAAAAATATTTTTCTTTTTTCTGTCCCATACCTTACATAGACACAGATTATAGATTATCTCTACAAACATAGGCAGGGGGAGGGACAGAAGAATATTGAGAGAATAAAAGCTCCATATTTCAAAAATAGTTCTGATACAGAAATATGGCTGAGATAACACACACAGGAAACTATAGCAAACCCGGCTTAGGTGGCTCCCTGAGTCCACTTCTCATCCTCTGAAGTCATGGTTGGGCTATGGGGGCTCTACTCTTTGGCCATAGTCATGATATAAGACAGGGCTTCAATAATGTTTTAGAAATTACAACAAAAAGATAATATCTTCTTTCATGAACTTTTTGAAGTCTAGCCAAGCATTTGACTCAAACTTGGCCAGGCCGATTTTGTGTCACGAACAGATAATTTTGAGCTGAGAACTTAAAGATAGATTAGTTTAAAAAGTGAAAATTCTCTTGAAGTAACATCAATAGAAGCATCCCAGAGATTCTTGAACCCTGTTGCTGATGTTGCCTGGTTGTTGATGTTGACCTAGTTCTCATTATTCAAGTCTACAGAGTTTTCCCCTGGATTCTCTGAGATATTTCTAATTATTTCCATTTTTACCTGACACAGAGCCTGTTGCCTGCATTTTTTGTTTGCTTTCATGGAAACAACATCAATACAAAAGCATAGAACAATCCCACATTGGAACACAGAATGTTGTTAGATGCCATTGAGTCAGCAGTGACTCACAGCAACACTGTGGACAACAGATCAAAGCATTGCCTCGTCCTGTGCCTTCTTCTCAATTGTCATGTTTAAGCCCATTGGTGCAGTCATTTTGTCAATAGAGCTCATCAAGGGTCTTCCTCTTTCTCACTGCCATTCTGCTTTACCAAGCATGATATCCTTTTCCAGGGACTGGTCTCTCCTGATAGCGTTTCCAAAGTACGGGAGGTGAATTCCAACATTTTCACTTCCAAGGAGCTTTCTGGCTCTTCCAAGACCGATTTGTTTGTTTTTCTTGTACTCCAGGGTATTTTCAGTATTCTTTCTTCGGCACCATAATTTCAACACATGAATTCTTCATCAGTCTTCTGTACCCCATGTCCACCTTTCACATGCATATGAGGCACTGGAAAATATCATGTCTTGGGCTGAGCACATGATGGTCCTCAAAGTGACATCCTTGCTCTTCAAACCTTTAAAGAAGAAAAGATGCATGACCATAAACAAAAAATCAGCAACATTATTAGAAATTGATAATCACTAATGGTGTAGTGGTTCCACATTGGGTCTGTCAGTAGGAGAAAGACAGGACCTTCTACTCCCACAAATAGTTATAGTGTCAGGAATTTGCAGGAGCCATTCTACCTTGTCCTGTCAGGTTGTGATGAGTCAGTATTGGCGGCTTGGAATGACAGTTTGGACTCTGAATCGGACAATATGGAGGAAGTAATGCAAGTAGAGGGAAAACAGACTAAGCATGACACTCTTGGCCAAAATATTGAGAATCCACTAAAGAGAAAACTATGAAGACCTCCCCCTACTGCGAAGAGAAGACTTCAGGGCTGGCCATAATTATGACAGTTCTACCCATGCCGTCACCACCACCTTAGATCTTTCTAAGACAATATGCTATAGACCATGATCGGTGAAGAAGGGCTAGCAGAGCATTGAGATGAGTATATTGTCTATTCACAAATACAGACAGGAACTGCCTTTATTGACAGAGGCAGGAAAAGAGGGTTCAGTAAACAACTCAGATTGGAGAATGTGGTTTTTATCTTAAAATCTTTGCCAAGAACTTTAGGCTGCCTTTAATTCAGCAGCAGATAGGGAATCTGGGGTAAAGAGGAGCCGGTGAACATCCCATTGCACTGTAAAAACAAACAACTGGAGAAACAAGCAGAACATCAAATCAAGCCCATCCACTGCCTTTAAGCCTTGTGGGACAGAGTAGAACTGTATCATAAGATGTCAAAACCTATAAATCTGTACAAAAGCAGATTGCCAGATCTAACTCCTTTGCAGATACTGGTGGGTTCGAACTGCCCACCTTTAGGTTATCCACCCATTGCTTAACCCAGTGCAACCATGGGGTCAAGCCCAGGATGCAAATTGATGTAAATATCCAATTATCCTTTGAGCAGGATGGAGGCTACCAGCAGTGGCAGAACTGAGGGCTTTACACCCACCCATTTGCTTACAGAGACTCAGCACACTACACAGTTTCTTTTCCAGGCAAGATCATTTCTGTAAACACAAGGGAGTGCTCTTAGCAATATACTAGGTCAAGAGGTATAGTTTGTCACACTGGGACACATGGCCAAGGCTGTGCCTAATGGATCTCTTCCAACTCAAAACTCTATGGACAAAGGAAAGGAGACACAGTAATAATGGTGCTCTCAGGAAAGCTCCTGCTTGGAGTCCATAAAGAAATGTAGGAACACCCAACTTCCATGAAATGAATAAAAATAGGGGAAGGCAGGCCAACGTGAAGGCAAACATGAAAAAACTGTTTGATGTTTTAAGCCTTCTTAGCAGGAAGAGTTATTTCCTGCTTGGTATCAGTGCTGGAAATGGATACTTCATTGTTCCATTCCATTTCCTCCTATAAATATAGCTGTACATTCCCCTGCAGCAGAGATTCAGGGTATAAACTTTCTAATTTTGTATCCAAATGTTTGTGGTTTATATGTGAGCAGGGAGTAGCTGAAATGATGGGTAGTCACACACACACACACACACACACACACACACACAGGACAAAATAACTCGGGGATGCGACGAGAAAACCACAGCTAAGCAGGAGTAACATTCCGCTCTTTCACAAAAGTGCTTCACCCAGCAGGGTTTCCGGTCTTTCTCCCTGCTCTGAAACAAGATTGCTTTAAAACAGCATCTCACTGTAGTCCACGGTCTCTGGTGAAAATGACCCATAAACTGAAAAAAGTTCTTAAAATAATTTGGGAAAAGCATTTTTTAAAATGATAAATTGATCTGTAGCTTGAGAATGGGATGCTTGTTTTAAATGTCTTTGTCTTTTTCTGTTAAGTCCTAATGATTATTCAAGGAGATCTACTTCAAATTCTGCAATAAATAATAAAATAACCAAGAGTTCAAGCGGTGAGAAGAAAATATGGTTTATTTTAATAGTCAATCATAAAATAGTAAATATAATATTAATAGCAAAAGTAGTACATATTGAACTCTTATTATGTGTCCACTATTGTGTTAAACACTGCTTGTTGTTGGCAGTAGCAAGAAGGCAGAATATCTCCATTTTGCAAATGAGGAGATGCCAAGTAACCTTCCCAAGTTCCCACAGCCAATGGATGGCAGGGTTTGTTTCGATCCACAGCCATCTATCCCAAAAGTAATGCTGCTAATCATTTTGTTAGACTGCCTAAAGACCCTCTGTTCACACACCTATGTAAGGAGGAACTGCTTATCAGAAGAAGCCCAGCATGCGCCACAAGCTACATAATTCTACAAGGACAGATCTAGCGATCTCTGTGGTAGTCATTACAACGCACTGGAGGATGACTCCTGTTATAACGAAGTCATGGGATGTCAAGTCAGGTGCAGTGGTAGCAAGAATCTGGGAGGCCAGGAGAAGTAACAAGGGGTTTTATGCTCACACGTCCCGATCCAGAGGCACAATAGGCTATGACAGCATCACACAGGGCTTGCGTCCAGAGTCAAGGGAACAGCAAGGTGAATTTACAAGAGGGCAAGAAGAGCTGGGTTAGCTAGGTTTCCCAGATATCAAATATTTTGAATAATTTTGTAGGCTTAAGAGCATCAGAGATTTCCTTAGGTTTTTGGTACCTGCTCTTCCTGTTAGGGGCCATCAGGTTGGTTTCGACTCATGGGGACCTTATGTACGACAGCATGAAACACCGCCTAGCCCTGCACTCTCTTCACAATCATTCCTGTGTGAGCCTATTGTTGCAGCTCACCGTGTCAATCTATCTTATGAAGGTCTCCCCACCACCCCTTTTGTTTGGCTGACCCTCTACCAAGTATAATGCCTTTTTTCCCAGGGGTTGATCTCTCCTAATAACATATCCAAAGTATGTGAGATGAAGTCTTATCATCCTTACCTCTAAGATCAATCTGGTAAATCCCTCTGAAGATCAATCTGTTTGTTCTTGCAGTCTACAGTATATTCCAATTTTTTAGCCAAGACTAAAATTCACATGGATCAATTCTTCTGTGGTGGTCTGGACTCATTGCCCAGCATTTGCATACATATGATGTGGTTGAAAATACCATGGTTTGACTGTGGAAATCGATTTGGCGATATCTAAAACAGATGGAAATTGAGCTACCATACGACCCAGCAGTCCCCTTACCAGGCTTATATCCAGAAGAGGAAAGAAACAAGCCATGGCCAGACATCTGTGCTCCAATGTTCATTGCGGCACAGTTCACAATCACAAGGAGTTGGAAACAACCCAGATTTCTTTTTTTTTAAACATTTTATTAGGGGCTCATACAACTGTTATCCCACTCCATACACACATCAATTGTGTAAAGCGTATTTGTACATCATTTCTCAAAACATTTTCTCTCCATTTAAACCCCCGACATTAGGTCCTCATTT
>NW_022103904.1:11218529-11232550 GCF_000313985.2 Echinops telfairi
TGGGGTGAGGTCCAGGTAGTATGGCAGGGGCCAGACCAAATCCAAGGATATATATGGTAGCCCACCTAAAAAGAGGGGGGGAAAGACATGGGTAGCAGGGGAACAGGGCACTAACCCACCTAAGGGGAGGTTGTTGTTTATATCTCCATAGGGAGAGAGGGACCAGACTTCAACCCAGTGCACCAAGATGTGAATACAACATACCAGCATGAAGCAGGGAACTGAAGAGCTGGCCCCAATCGCAACATGAACAGACCCCCTCCCCTCAGAAGAATTTACTTCAGAGGACAGCACTGGAGCTACAGCTCAGGGAGAGGGACAGATCTGATTAGAGCACCCAGGAGGAAATGAAGGGGGAGTGAGAGAGAGCGGAGCACTACAGGGGACAACAGTAGAGACACAGTGCTGGAATTGTGCTTGATCTGACACCACCACACAGAGGGGAAACACTAAGGGCGTGCAAGAGAACAGCAAGGGGAGCAGAGCAATAGGAGTCCCCAGAGAATACCAAAAATAGATTGTGGGCCCAGGGCATGGCACCCCATCACGCTTGACCAGAAACATTCCTAAAGGTCAACAAACAGACCTTGAACTATTTATAGGCTTTTCTTTTTTTGTTCTTTGTTGTTGTTGTTTTGCTTTCTTTTATTGCTTTGCTTTGCTGTCTTGTTTTTGTGCTTATTATTGTCTCTACATGTCTATCTAGGTAAGATAGGAGGGATAAACAATCTGGAGGAGAACACAACAGAACCAAAATGGTTCCAGGAGGACATGAGAGAGGAGGAGGTGAGGGGAAATGTAGTGTTAACAAGCTGAGGGACAAGGGAACAACAAGTGATCCAAAATCGAAGGCAAAGAGGGTGTAGGCAGCCTGGTAGGGCTTGATCAAGGGCAATGTAACTGAAAGGAATTACTGAAACCCAAATGAAGGCTGACCATGATAGTGGGACAAGAGGAAAGTAAAAGGAAATAGGAGAAAGAGCTAGGAGGCAAAGGGCATTTATAGAGGTCTAAATACAGGCATGTTCATATGTAAATATATTTATATATGATGATAGGGAAATAGATTGATGTACATATATTTATAGGTTTAGTATTAAGGTAGCAGGTGGACATTGGGCCTTCACTCAAGTACTCCCTCGATGCAAGAACTCTTTGTTCTCATAATCTGACATTCCATGATGCTCACCTTCCTGACAGGATGGCTGAAGACAAAGTGGGTGCATAAGCAAATGTGGTGAAGAAAACTGATGGTGCCCTGCTATCAAAAGATATAGCATCTGGGGTCTTAAAGGCTTGAAGATAAACAAGCAGCCATCTAGCTGAGAAGCAACAAAGCTCAAATGGAAGAAGCACACCAGTCTGTGTGATCACGAGGTATTGATAGGATCAGGTAGCAGGCACCAAATACCCAGAACAAAAATTCATATCCTTGTGAATGAGGGGGAGTGCAGAGCAGATACCCAAAGCCCGTCTGTAGACAACTGGACATCCCCTTACAGAAGAGTCATGGGGAGGAGACAATCCCATCAGGGTGCAGTAGCACTGTTGAAACATACAACTCTGCTCTAGTTCTTTAATACTCCCCCCCCACACTATTGTGACCCCAATTCTATCTTATAAATCTGGCCAGACCAGAGCATGTACACTGGAACAGGTAAGAGCTGGAAACACAGGGAATACAGGACAGATAAACCCCGCAGGACCAATAGTGAGAGTAGTCATACCAGGAGGATAAGGTGAAGGTGGGGGGGAGAAAGGGGAGCAGATCACAATGATCTACATATAATGCCCTCCCAGGGGGACGGACCATAGAAAAGTGGGTGAAGGAAAACATTGGTCAGTGTAAGACATGAAAAAATAATAATAATTTATAAATTATTAAGGGTTCATGAGGGAGTGAGGGTGAGCAAGGGAAGGGAAAAAATGAGAAGCTGATACTAAGGGGTCAAGCAGAAAGAAAATGGTTTAAAATGATGATGGCAACAAATGTACAAATGTACTTGACAAAATGGATGATGGATGGATTATGATAAGAATTGTATGAGCCCCAAATAAAGTGATTTTTTAAAAAAAGGAAGTAAATTGCATGGCTTGGGTACTTGTGCTGGGCAATTAAGATAGAGGTATGATGGCTTAGCACTATGAGAACCTGATAAGAGGTGTGGTTGACGAGTGGACAATTAGTTTCTTAAGAAGGAAAACAGACATACCTCCAGACAGATCTCAAAATCTGCCCAGACTGCATTTGTGTTAAAATGTCACTTTGAGTACTTAGGTGTGCTTGACCCAAACCATGGTCTTTGAATTCCCTCCTAAGTAGGTGAAAACTGGACAATGAATAAGACAAGCTGATAGCGAATTGAGGCATCTGGATAACGGTGCTGGTGAAGAATATTACATGTACCAGGACTGCCATGAGGACAAACAGATCTGTCTTCAACAAGTCCTGCTAAAATGCTCCTTGCGAGGGAAGGTGTGGAGCCTTTATCTCATATATTTTGGACATGTTATCAGGAGAGATTAATTTTTGGAGAAGGACATCGTAGAAAGACCCTCAACAAGATGGATCGACCCAGTGGCTGCGACAACAAGCTCAAACATCACAACCATTGTGAGGAGGGCACCAGACCGGGCAGTGTTCTATTCTGGGCTACTTAGGGTCTGACTGACTCAATGGGGACTAAAAGCAACAACATTAGAATGCTATTTATGAAAATTATAGGTAATCTATTGAAAGGTGACTTCTACAGAGTAAGATCATGATTAAGCTTTCTTTTAAAAAAATTAACGCACTTTTTTTTCTAGGAAGTCTATATCTAATGTTAAAATATTTTAAAGCAACTGGGAAACATTAGGTTAAATAAATATTTGATTTAGTATGTTGTATTATTTTAATTTATTAAACTATAAGGAAGTTTCATACCTTATTCAGAGTAAATAAAGTATATGCAGCTATTGAGTTCTGCATAAAAATGACTTTTCCTTTTCTTACATTGAACAAGTAGACAATTGATAAACACACCACTTGCAGCCACTGCATGTTTTACTAAGAACAAGATTTATGTATACACTGATCTCAACTTAATGAAGTCAAGGTATACAAATCTGGCTACAGTATATGTCCCCCGAAACATATGTCCCTGGAGAACTTTATGGTATGATAAAGGTCACTGAGCAGTTTAGCCTTTTCTCTTCTTTGGTGATGGGAGTCAGTGAGAATCCAAGTTCTCATGAGCTGAGGTACGGCAATCCTCACTGGAGTTCGCATACTAGAAGCAGATGTGCCATGAGTTTCCCCAGGCGGTTTCTACAAGCCTGCTTCACCAACTCACAGTCCATGTGCAGGGGAGGATTTCCTGACTTAAGAAGACAGTAAGGAAAAATAAATATGCAGCTTTCTTTCAGCATTTAAGAAGTGTATAACTCGATGGAGTGGCTGTAAGTCAAGGTCACTCATTTTTTTTAAATGTGGGGTTTTGCGCGAAGTTGAATTTGAACATCTGGAAGTATTTTTTTAAATGAATTGCTTCTTCACTGAAGTATTAAATGACAATCTTTTGGCAAGTGGTATCTTAGTGTTACTTAAAATGAAACCCTGGCAGAGCACAAACTTAATGCTCTCCTATGAGGTCAACACATGGTTTGTTGTATTCTCAGAATTATTTTGCTCAAGTGATTTCAAGAGTTTGGACCAAACAGGAAATGAGTTTAGGGTACAATGGAGATGACAGGCATGGCAGTTTCTCATAGTAAATTTATCAAGTGATGTTCAATTGTATAACTGCAAGAAGTCATGAAAGTATAGTGGGGTTCAGAATCTTATTCCCACAAAATCATAGTAAAAGTTAAAATGGGTGGAAAATCTTCTCTGGTCGAAGTAAAATAGCTCTGCAGAGAGATACAGGAAAACCCGTAAACACACCCATACTTGAAGGAAAACAGACTAAGTGTGTCAAGACTTTATAAATGGGAACTTTATCTCTCCAGTAAAAATAAAATCAAAACAAAGCAACAATATACCTAAACTCTAGTGTTTTGGACTTCAATTATTTTTCCGTTTATCGTTGGATATGTAGAAAGCGTGGTTGAACACATTTCTCATTGACCAGGCTTATATTTGAAGGCACACTTTTGTGTGTGTCCACGTGTGTATGTGCTTGCATGCGCACACCATCTATAGCTGTAAAATTTTTTGATCAAGCACAAAATGAGAGCCGTAACAGAGCCTTTTTGTGTTTTTTACTGGAAAGAAGAAAAGAAATATGATCTTAAGCAAAATAATAATGCCATAATAATAATAATGATAATAATAGTAATAAAATAGTAATAGTAATAAAACTTACCTAAGTATAAGGTGAGTGAAAAATTAATTGTAAACTAAGGGACCTCTTAGATGTATTTTAGCAAATTTATACACTTTGTTTTATTTGTTTTATTTTATTAATAGTCATTTAAAAGACTGAAGATATTCTGCAGGCTAACATGTATTCTGCGATTTCCTCTAAAAAAGAACTCTAATCAACAAGAGTTATAGGCATTTTCCTGTTTGTGTAGGAGCATTTCTCTCAGGCTTCATTCTGATGTTTTGGTAGCCTTACTTTGAATTGGTAAGAAAATATTTAAGATGGATAAGAACTCGTTTTCTCAGGAAGAAGGACACATTTTCAGAAACTTGGAAATACTCGTTAGGCATGTGTAAGGAAGTGAAATAATATTTCACCACATATGTATCCAATAAGAGACAAAACGATAGCTTGTTCATAGTCAAAAGATGGCAAACAGGATTCAGACATCACCTCTCTGGGGGGAAAAAATCTCACAATTTGAATCATCTGTTCTCCATTCATTGGCCTAGTTCATTTTATTGGGCTGCTAACTGCAAGTTGACAGTTCAAACCCACTAGGTGCTCCATGGGAAAAAGATGGGGCTGTCTGTTCCAGTAAACATTGAGGCTTACTAATCCCAGAGATCAGTTCTACTCTGTCCTAGAGAGTTGCTATGGGTAAGAATGGACTAGATTGCAGTATTTGGTGCAATATGCACAATGATGTGAATTTTAGAATTATGTTCATTTATTTTGATAGCCCTCATAATGTCTTCCTAAATCCATGTGCTACACCATGATGGCTACTGAAGCTTGTTGTGATGCTAGACCCTATGCCACCAGAATGTCAAATCCCAGCAGTCACCCATGGTGGCCAAGATTCAAGGAACCTTCCACACTACAAGGGTCTAGGAAGAAAGGCCCATTTATCTACTTCTGAAATTATACAGTGGGAATCTTAAGGATCACAAACAACAAAATTGCCTGATAGGATTCCCAAAGGCAGACAAACTTATCCGTCTCCTAGTGAGTTTGAACCACCACCCTTTTAGTTAGCTTGCATATCCCTTAATATACTCTTCTGGCAGAGTTCCAATATCCTTATAAAGAGGTTTTTGGGTGCTTTTTTTTTAACTCAGACTTTATTATTGCCCTGGTGAGGCTGTCCAGTAAGTGTTGGCTCTGCTAGCCACTAGGTCAGCAATTCAAACCCACTAACTGCTCCTCCAGAGAAAGATGAGGCTGCCTGCTCTTGTAAAGATTTACAAAGCCTCTGGGACTCTATAGAGGGCCACTATAAATCAGAAATGAGTTGCTGACAAAGAGTGAGTTTGTTTTTGTTGCTTAGTAGGCAGATATTTTATTTCAGGGTAGTATCAAAGAAGTGCCTGGGTGGCACATATGGTCCGTGCTGGTCTACTAACACAAAATGTAGTTATTCAAATCCTCATGGAACAGTGCAGAAGAGAGGTCTAGTGATCTATTTTGGAAATGTCAGCCATGGAAAACTTCATAGAATAAAGTTCTACTATGATACACATGGTGCTAATATGAGACAGTTGACCCAAGGCAACTTTGCTATCAAAGAAGCAGCAGTAACAATGGTAGAAAAGTGAGACAAGGAATGGTGAAAGCCAGTAATAAGTGTGTTAATAAGCTGGCTACTGCTCTAGCCAACAGAGGTCCAGTCCTTTGAGTGACCAAAAAGCATGGAGCATTGGACAGTGAAGGGGTTGGGGCAGTTATCCACTGAATCCTTGCAACCTGTTGGTTTAAGGTTGCTCCTTACGATTCTGATTACCCTTCCCTCTGGGATTCATGTGGGTAGATGGAGAAACACTCTCCATTGCTGCAAATGTCCTGAGGAAACAAAATAGAGAAACATTGGAGTCATGTGATGTGTGACAGACACATATATGGAATGCCTGAGAGGATGTCTCAGAAGTATCGGTCAGAAGGGAACTTTTGGGACTTTCTGACACCGTACAGATCATCCATTTTTAATAAATAGGCAAGTGAAAAGAAATGCTGTAACTAGATCTTACTGTATATTATAAGCATTTGGAAGTCTAATATACTCGGGTCTGAAAGATAAGCCATTATAGAGCCTCACCTAAGGAAGTCATAAAGGCACCTACAAAAAAGAAATCAAAATAAACAAACAGTTCAACAAAAAACAACGACAGGAAAAAACCGACAACCATTGAGTACATTCCAACTTATAATTATCTTTGAGGACAAAGTAGAAATGATGTTTAGGGTCATTTAGAGTGTAACTTTTTTGGTAGAAACAGACTGCCTCATCGTTCTCTGGTATAGCCACTATCAGGTGAAAAGCATTGATCTTTAAGTTAGCAGCTCAAAACGTAAAGCCACTATACCTCTAGGACGCCAGCAGGCAAGATCATTTTATTTTAACATCAAAAAAGAAATTTGGAATTTGCTTCAAAATCAGGAGCACTTAGATGAAGTCAAGTTTCCATGTCACAGAACCTAGAAGTCTTTAAAGGATTTCAAAGGATTTTTGTTAGCTTTAAATAGCATTGGGTTTCTTTTAAAATCTAGATACAAAACCCTTAACAACTATGCCTACAATAGCTAAGTAAGTCTGAAAAACTCAGGTGAAAAATGCGAGGAATCCAATTAGAATATATGGATTTCCGGTGTAGCAGAAGAAAATGCGATCTTATTGAAAGCAAGGAAAAGTGAAAGGGAAAAATATATGTAGATCTCCTATTGCCATTGTTGTTAGGTGCCACCAAGTCCACTGTGACTCACAGAACCCTTAAGTACAATGAAGTGAAACCCTACGTGGTCACGCACATCCTCTCAGTTGTCCTTATTTTTGAGCCCATGGTTGCATCCACTGTGTCAATCCATCTTGTGAAGGGCCGTTCTCTTTTTCACGACCCCACTATTTTACCCAGCATGATATTCTTCTCTAGGGACTGGTCTCTCCTGACAATGTGTCCAAAGCACATGAGGCAAATCTCGCCATCTCTGCCTCTAAGGGGCATTCTGGCTGTACTTCTGGGTAGATGTCTTGATAAACGTAATTAACGGTTTATCTTGGAGGATCATGGGACCAGTATGTGCTCCTTTCCTTGTGTCCATCAATACTCCTACAACTGGTGACTCTCTTACCTTTTATCACTACACATTCATCTCTGCTTGCTGCTACTTACCTTCTAAAAACTGCCTCCTCTTTTCTGACCTTGTGACCCATATACCTGTCTACTTGACAGTTGCATCTAGATATTTAATGATCATATTTCTAAAGTTAAAACCCTGAACACCTTTCCGGAACCTGCTCCACACACAGCCTGCTCTATCTCAGTAATGACAATTCCATCCTCTAACTGCACAGCTCATGCGCTCCCTTTCTTTCATACCCCACACCCATCATAGCCCACTCATCAGCAAAACTTCTTGGTTCTACTTCCAAAATATATCTAGAATCTGTCCACTTTGCTGTACCTCTACAACAAGGACTCATTGCAATGTTCACACAGAGGCTCACACACCATATGTGTAAATATTTAAGTTTTAAGTTCATGATTAATTTTTTTAAATGCCCTCATCCTTTATTGCCCAATATGCTTTCATAAGTATGTGGGAGCACCAGTTCTACACAATGCCAGAATCCCAATGTCTTGAATTTATGTAATTGCCTATGTCAGGAAGTGAAAGGGAGGAGCCAAGCCTCACTCAGGCCCCATTATTCTCCCATCCCCTGACTCTGCCCACCCACTTGATCTCCCTGCCCGCACATGGCCTGCACACGGCCTTCCCCTTCCTGAATTCACCAAACAACCACTCAGCCTCCAGTCAGGCTTTGTATATGTCTACCAGCTAAACCTCTTTCTTTGTTTTATCATTGCTGCAAAATAGGGGAAGATTTATTTCTCTCAGCTTGGTTCATATTTTCCGTGCATTATATTTTATTTCAATTTCCTTTTTACTCTCCTCTTTTACGTTCCTTTGAATTGATCGATTTTCCCCCTGCTACATGTGAATGCTATATATTCTCATTATATTCCGTTTATGTTTGCATCTGACTTTTTCCAGACTTCATTCTTTTCATTCCCTTTCATTGTATTTTCCCGAGGATGGTATGTTTCATTGTCTCGGATGCATGTGAAAGTTGGACATTGAATAAGGGGAACTGAAGAAGAATTGATGTATTTGAAACAGGGTGCTGGCAAAGAATCTTGAAGGTACCACAGACTGCTAAGAGAACAGACAGATCTGTCTTGAAAAAAGTACAGCAAAAATGCTCCTGAGAAGCCAGGATGGCAAGATTATCTCACGTAATTTGGACCTGTCATCAGGAGGGGCCAGTCCCCAGTGAGGGACATTGTGCTTGCAAAAGTAGAGGGGAAACAAAAAGATCCTTGACAAGATGGGTTCACAGTGGCTGCAGAATGGGCTTGACCACAGCAACAATGGGATGGCGCTGAACCGAGCAGTGTTTTGTTCTGTTTGTGTATTGGGTTGATATGAGTTGGAACCGACTCAATAGCACCTAACAACCACAACATTGTGAAAGATAATTAATAGTTATGTCTTTTCCCTGGGTAACAAAAGAACCTCAAGGTGCTTTCATATGGCCAATAAGAGTGCAGGGCTTTAAACTTTGGGAAACAGATACGTATTTCTAAAATATGAAGTGTGTGTTCATGAATACCAAGTCCCCATATTTTGGCATGTGAGTATCTAAAGTTTCTAAGCATATTCTATGAGACTCAGGCAATATTTGTCAGGGCACAAGAAGTAGGTGCTACCTCTAAACATTCACCCTATTCCCGATGAAGACCCATGCCAGGAAATGTGAGGTATTGAAAGGGGCAATCATCCACAAACCCAAATGGGGATATAACCACCTTTCATCTCCTCACACAAACAAACAAAAAGCCAAAACAAACTCATAGCTATTGAGTGGATTTTGGCCCATAGCAGCCCTGCAGGACAGAGTAAAACTGCTCCTATGGATTTTCACTCTTTACATGAATGGAAAACCTCTTCCTTCTCAGTGTTGGTATTTTTGAACTGTTGACATTGCAGTTATCAGTCCAACATGTAACCTGCTACACCACTAAGGCTCCTACTTTATTTTATTTGCTTATTTTAGAGAACATTCTCTGCATCGTATGAACCTCTATATCTTAATCCTGGAATCTTCAGAGCTCGGTGTAGTGGAGGGAGGGGTGGCTATCTCAGTTTTGCTTAATATCACTTCCATACAAACATTTTAAATATTAGAAGTATGTGGTCCAAAGGTATGAAATTACAAAAAACCTCAGACTGTGAGAGTTAATGCCAATTAATGGTGATAGCAATCTCATTTTGAATCAGTTTAAAATCATATGTACTCAAAGAGAGGAAAATGCCCATCCCCAAGTCTCACCAGCAGGACAGAAAATTCACATGTAAGAATTACACTTAGATTAGGTAGGTAAGTAAGTAGGTAGGTAGATAGATAGATAGATAAATAGATAGATAGATAGATAGATAGATAGATAGATAGATAGATAGATAGCTGCTGTCAACTCCAGCTTATGAATGAAATGGTGCCTTGTCCTGGTAAGCTTGAGTTTATCGTTGATGCAATTGAGCCACTCCATCTCAGCAAGGGTCTCTCTCACTCGAATTGGCTCTGGGTTTCACTCAATATAATGTCATTCTTCAGTGACTAGCTCTACTGATATGCCAAAACAAGCAAGTCAGACTATATTTTGTTGGAGTATTATGGGCTACTTTGGGGCAATAGATTGCCAGGCCTTTCCTCCTAGTCTGTCTTAGCCTGTAAGTTCCACTGGAACTTGTATACCTCAGGTGATCCTATTGATATTTGAAATATTAGTGTCATAGTTTCCAGAATCATGGCAACATGCAAACTAGCACAAGGCAACAAAGTGAAACTAGGCTGTGGGCACTCAGATTACAGATCTTGAAATCACTACTGCACAACACCGACAGACCCAGCATCCACTCTTGATAGCAACCCCCAAAATTTCAGTAGCATCATTGACATAGGCTATTCTCAATGGACCTATGAGAAAATGCAAAGTACAGACTTAGGACTTTCTACAAATAGTTATGTAAATGTTTAGTTTTCTCACCAAGTCAAGAATTAAATCAAAAGAAGAAACTTCCCAGATTATACATCTCCCTGGTTAGGTAGGATCACCCCAACTTTTGGAACCACATCATTAGCAATCAAGCATGTACTGCCAGATAAACAGCACCTTCTAAATCATGTCTTTACCAAGTCATTTAAACTGGGTGTGCTACAGAGCATAATGACGTGCCAGAAACAACAGGGATTTTAATTAAAGTGGAATATTCCATGTGGCTCTGAAACAAGAAGTCTTGGGTTGAGCAAAATATCTGAAAGCTTATGAGAGGTTTGGGCTTTTGTCTTCATCAATTGTATGAATATGGGAAAATAATACAGGAAACAGAGGAATAGCATAAATTTTAAAGCCTGGAAAATAATTTAGTGATATTGACAAACCTGGAAAGTCCTGTTTAAGTGCTCGCTGCTGGAACCAACTCGACTCTGGGTTTTATGGTATTGGAAACCTTCATCTGGACGTAACTGAGAGACACTGGACCCAGGTAATGAGGAAGCCCGTTCCCGACAGCTCACAAGAGCTAATTGTTCATTAAATTGTCAAGTTTCTAAGGATTCAGGAGGCAGGTTGTTAGTTTGTGCATACTTTGAAATTAGTTATAGTGGAAGAAATTGACAATTGTTGAAAATCAAGCCTTTTAAAAAAAAAATTCAAAGAAGACATCATCAACTTTCACATTATTGTGCCACATTCCAGGAGAAACCGTGAGAGCTAGAGAATTATTACAGGATAATCCCCTTTCTTGGGGTGGGGGATGTGTTTAAGAGGATGAGAATACATAAGTCCCATCATGGTCAATCTCTTGTGCCAGAGAACTAGATCAGCAAGCAGCAGGGTACCAGGAATAATTTGAAAAGATGCCTGGTCAGGTGTTTAACCCTTCAGATGCTAAGGTTCCATTTCTGCAATGAAATTGGAAACGAAAAGATCCACATTCTATATATTTTGTAGACTCTTATTTCAATATGATGGTAATGCTTTCAGCATAAGGATTCGCTAGGCAAAGTTTGATCTTATAGATTCCAAGAAAAAAAAATTTTTTTTCATGAACTCTAATGTGCTTTCAAAGTACACCCAATGGCTAGCAGTTGCTTCGCGTATGCTCAACACAAAGTACACCCAATGGGAAAGGCAGTACAAAGAAGCAGGCAGAAAATTGCTGACACATAGGAATAGGAAACAACATCTGCCAACAGTCTTGCAGGAAGTACTAGTCACCTCCTGACCAGTTCAGACTCAGCAAGCGAAGGAGAAGCCCTGCTGAGAAAACTGTAAGTCTATGCTAGGCAATTAGGAAAAGAACAAGCCCAATAAAAACTTCCCAGCTGAGATCTGAATCAGTAGAAGCCTGGAATATGCTTTTATGACTCCCCGTCCTAGCACTAAGGCTATACCGTCCCAAGCAGCTAAGAAAAGAGAATGACTTAACCCAGAGGAGAAAATATGGACTCTACAGGAGACAGACAGGAGGATTTCCCACTTAGCTTCTGAACGGGCCTGGTGAGATCAAGCTGGACAGCACACGTGCAATAGTCACAGGAACGTGGACATCAGTAACCCAAGGGAGTGAACAACGTAGATTACAGTGTTCATAACATCAAGAAGAACTCTGGGCTGAAGATGCAAGTAGAGATGTAGAATAATTATGAGCAGGAAGGACGTTGTCTCTTAGACTGAGTGAAGGGCAGACAGATAGTAAGTTACAATCTAAGGAGCAACTACCAAAAGAGCTAATTATTCCATTTTCTCTCTTTCTCAAATGTCTACATCATGAATGATGTCCCGGAGAATAAGCCATCCTTAATCTTAAGTAAAAATACATTGGTTGAGGAACAAAGGAAAGATGGAGTAAATGACTTTTGCAAAAAGATTAAGCATAGCTAGAAAGGAGATATTCAGAGAAAACCTTACCCGGCGCCATCACTCTGCTTTAACTATCAGCTTTATGGATTTGTGTTGATTTATTGACTGATGAACTTTTCCTTGGTACCAAGGGATTTAAAATAAGTATACACTAATTTTAAATTCAATGGAAGAATTCTACCACCATCTTCAGTCAGAAATTGATCAAATATGCAGTCAAGGTGCATTGATAATTATTGGTGATTGAATGCAAAAGTTGGAAACAAAGAGGAAGGGGAAAGTCGTTGGAAAGTATGGCTCTGGTGATAGTAATAAAGCTGAAGATCACATGGTAGAATTTTGCAAAACCAACAACCTGTTCATGGAACATACTTTTTTTCAACAACACAAAAGGCAACTGTACACATGGATTTCCCCAGATGGGATACAAAGAAATAGAATTGGCTACATCTTTGGGAAGCGACCACAGAGAAACCCTACATCAACAGCTAAAACCAGGTCAGGGGCTGACTGTGGAACTAATCATCAATTACTCTTATGTAAGTTCATATTGAAGCAGAAGAAAATTAAATTCACTCTGCAAGAGTCAGAATACTACCTTGAGTCTCTCTCCCCTCAATTTGGTGAACAACTCAGGAAGAGGTTTGATACATGGAATATTAATGACGGAAGATGTAATGATCCGTGTGATGAAATCATGAAAACAACCAAAGATCAGTAAGCAGACAGGAGAGAAAAGGTCAAGATAGATATCAGAAGTGACTTTGACACTTGCTTTTAATTGTGAGTAGCCGAGGCAAATGGAGGAAATGATGGAGTTTAGAGTTGAATAGAAATATTACAAGGACAGGTCAAGAAGACAAAGTCAAATATTATAATGAGATCTGCAAAGACTTAGAATTAGAAAAACAAAAAGGCAGAACACGCTCAGCATACCTTATACTGAAAGGACTAAAAAAAGTTTTTTGTCAAGCCTCAAGTTACAATATTGGAAGATTCTATGGGAAAAATATTTAGCAATGCAGGAAGCATCAAAAGACGATGGAGAGAATACATTCACTGTGTAACAAAAATAACTAGTCGACATTTCATCATTTCAAGAGGTAGCATATGAGCAAGAACCAATAGTGTTGAAAACATTAGTCAATACCAAATCTCCAGCAATTAATGGAATACCAGTTGAAATGTTTCATCAATCCTATAAAGAACTGGAAGCACTCACTCATCGATGCCAGGAAATTAGGAAGAGAGTTAGTTGGCCACCTGAGAGGAAGAGAACCATATTTGTACCCATTTCAAAGAAACATGCCCTGACAGAATGCTCAAATTACAGAACAATATCCTTGATATTACATGCAAGTAATATTCTGCTGAAGATCATCAAACAACCATTGCAGCAGTATATTAATAGGAAGTTATCAGAGTTTCAGGGTGGATTCAGAAGATGTGGAACAAGGGGTATCATTGTTGATGTCAGAGGAATCTTGTCTGAACGAAGAGACTACCCGAAAGATGTTTACCTGAATTTTATTGACTGTGCCAAGGCATTCGACTCTGTGGATCATAGCAAACTATGGCTAGCCTTGAGAAGAACGGAAATCCCAGAATATGCCATTGTGCTCAATTGGAATGTGTATCTGGATCAAAAGGCAGTTGTGAGAACAAAACAAGGGCAAGTTGTATCCTCTCACCA
>NW_022103904.1:11233071-11234765 GCF_000313985.2 Echinops telfairi
AGTCCATAAGTCCAATATCAGCCCATATGTCCAATACCAATCTATAAAATCATCTTCAGACTCTCGCAACACATGCAATGATGCCGAATACAGTAAGATCACAGGCCAGTATGTGGAAAGTTTTGTGGATCCAGTGGTAGTGGAAGCATCTCAGTGCTGACAGGGGTCTCCATGTGTCTCCTTCAGCTCCAGGGCTCTAGTGTAGCTCCATGTGTCCTGTCTGCAGGAATGTCTCGCAGGGAACAAGTCTGTGTCCCACCTCCAGCTAGCTATTTATCTCCTTAGTGCCTCCAAGTGAGGTCATCATGCTGCGACCTGATTGACAGGCTAAACTCTACCCCTTAACTCTTAAGTCTCAAATGACAACAGATTATATAATTACCACAGCAGCCTTTACCAAGAACAACAATGCAATGTAAAAAAGACCAAAATCCTTACATCTGGACAAATAAGTAAGTAACATCATGATAAAAGGAGAAAAGTTTGAAGTTGCCAAGGATTTTGTCTTGCTTGGATGACAGTCAATGCTCATGGAAGCAGCAGTTAAGAGATCAAAAGATGAGCTGCATTAGGTAAATCTGTTGCACAAGACCTCTTTAAAGTATTGACAAGCAAAGATGGTACTTTGAGGTATGAAAGTGTACCTGACCCAAACCACAGTATTTTCAATTTCATCACATGCTTGTGAAAGTTGGACATTAAGGAAGATTGAAGAAGAATCAGTGCAGTTGATTGTGGTGCGAGCGAAAAAGATGGAAAGTCCCATGGACTGCTAAAAAGACAAATAAATCTGTCTGGGAAGAAGTATAGTCAGAGTGCTCCTTATAGCCAGAATGGCAAGATTTCATCTTACATACTTTCGATATGTTGTCAGGAGAGACTGGTTCCTGGAGAAAAACATCATGATTCATAAAGTATAGGGACAGCCAAAAAGAGGAAGACACTCAACACACTGGATTGAGTCACTACAACAATGAATTCAAGCACAGGGTCAATGGTGAGGGTGGTGAGGGACAGGGAAGTGTTTCTTTCTGTTGTGCAGAGCTGATATGGGTCAGAACCAACTCAACGATGTAGCAATATGTTTAGATTCAGGCATGTGAGATTTCTTATCATTAGTGCTAGAGTTGCTCTGGCTTTTATAACAATATTCTCTTGGGATCCATAGCCTCTCATTAACTTATTTTCTGAAATAGATCACCAGGCTTTTCTTCCTACTTTGTCCTTAGATGACTTTGAAATTGTGTAAAATACCAGTGACATGGCTTTTATGATCATAGCAACTTCAGAGCCCTGAGTCCAGTATGACAAACTGACAAATAGTGGAATCTAAAGAGAGACTCTCACATTACAATATTCTATCATTTAAAATGGTGTTAACTTTATTTATAGGGGTTTGAAGAAAGAAAGAAGGAAAGAAAGACAGGACATCTTGAAGCACTTGCCGAAGAAGATCAAGGATGCAGCATGCAGCAATATAAAGACCAAAACTCTTACAACTGGACCCATAGGTAATATGATGAATAGAGAAAAGATTGAAGTTGTCAAGGACTTTGTCTTACTTGGATCCATAATCAATAGCAGCAGTAGTCAAGAGATCAAAAAATAAGTTGCATTGGGTAAATCTGCTGTACAAGACCACTTCAGAGAATTAAAAAGCAAGGCTGTCACTTTGAGGACTAAAGTGTAATTTT
>NW_022103904.1:11236136-11237522 GCF_000313985.2 Echinops telfairi
GATGTTCTGCAAGCCGCATGTGGCCCCCAAGTTAATTTTTTTGTGGCCCATGATGTTCTGAAATAAAATGAAAATAGAAAAACATTGATATGAAGAAAATAGCACTTAGGGGAGATCAAGGAAATATTGTACACACAATTCCCTCATTACATTTTCTTTCAGAGCATTGTGGGCCACAAAAAATTTCCTCGGGGGTTGCATGTGGCCTGCAGGCCACCAGTTTAACACCCTTGAACTAGAGGAATGTTGTGTGTTTCATCAGTGATACACTGTACCCTGGCTGAATTGTCCCTTCTTTGTGAGACCCTTCTGTGAGGGGATGTCCGATTGTCTACATATGGGCTTTGGGTCTCCACTCAACTCTCCTCATTTGCACAGGTATGATGATTTGTTTTGGATCTTCTGATGCCTGATACCTGATTCAGTCAACACCTCGTGATCACACAGGCTGGCGTGCTTCTTCCCTATGGGCTTTCTTGCTTCCTTGGAGATGGCCACCTGTTTAAAATCAAGTCTTTAAGACCCCAGATGCTATATCTTCTAATAGCCAGGCTCCATTAACTTTCTTCACCACATTTGATTATGCACCCATTTTGTCTTCAGAGATCTTGTTGGGGAGGTGGGCACCACATAATGGCAGGTTGTTAGAGCAAGGTGTTCTTGTGTTGAGGGAGGAATTGAGTAGAGGTCCAAGGTCAATCTGCTACCTTAATCAATTTTAACGGGTTCATTTGTATCCTAGTTTGTGTTAGGTAGATTATAGAAACAAATCTACAGAGACTCATGTGTGTAAGATGGAGTCCATAAATTCTCCTCTAGACTCATACAGCACGTGCAATGATGTTGAATGCAGGAAGATCACAGACCAGTGGGTGGAAAGTCTTGTGGATCCAAAGGCAGTGGAAGCATGTCAGCACTGGCATGAGTCTCCACTTGGCTCCTCCAGCTCCAGGGCTCTGGCTCCATCATCATAGCTCCATATGGCTTGTAAGTAGGAAGATGAAACAGAGAGTTTTTCTGTCCTCCGGTGAGCTATTTATCACTGTTGCCCCTCTAAATGAGGTCATCAAGCTACGACCTGATTGACAAGCTAGACTCCACCCCTTCTTCAAGTTGACAGTAGATTATGTAACTGCCACATACTTCTTCCAGAAAGTTCACAATCTTAGGCACAATGATCTCTAATGCCTGTACTCTGATGATAATGCTGCAATCCTTGATCTTCATCAGCAAGTGCTTCAAGTTGCCCTCTCTTTCATTTTTCCTTTCTTTTATAGAGGAATGGATAAACAAACTCTGGTACATCCACACAATGGAACATTATGCAGCAATAAAAAGCAATGACAACTCACTTAAATACCATGACATGAGCAAAACTAGAAAACA
>NW_022103904.1:11238704-11240418 GCF_000313985.2 Echinops telfairi
GGGGTGGATCTTGATGTCAGGGCTTTGGGAGGGAAGAGAAGACTGAGCCAGATATAATTTACTATAAATGCAACTACTAGGAATCCAATAAATGATGATGAGGGCAAAAATGTTGGTTGAGAGGGTAAGGCCCTCAAAGGAGCAGAGATGTTTACATGAGGTTAAGCAATAAGTGGTCTTAAAGGAGTTTAGGCAATAAATGGCCTTAAAGTGACATTGGGGAATAAAAAAGAATGTTGACTTCACCTTCTGGCATGGAGCATGGAAGAATGAACAGCCTCTACTCAAGTTGACTCTGGAGAAGCAGTGTCTTTGGAGAAGAGTCAAGCTGCAGTTTAGGCTTTAGCTCTTTAAGACTGTTAGGATGAAGAGGAGTTTATCACAATATTAGTTTGAGGGAAAATTTTTAATTGCCTAATTAATCAGCTTGCTCGCCATCTCTTTATATTGAGGGTAAGGAATGTACCATATAGACTCAAGTATAAGCTGAGTTTTTCAGCACATTTTTAATGCAATTTTTGTGGTAAAATTAGGTGCTTCAGTGGATATTTGAGTCAGCTTATACTTGAGGCTATCTTTTAATTGTATTGCTACATTGACTCTAGAATCAGACACATAATTTGAGCAAATATTTGTTAGATTAAAAGATGATTGAATTAATGATGAGAAGCAATGACAAGAGGAGACCACTGGCTAGAAGAGATGTCTATAGGCTTACATTAAGAAAGAGGACTAGTACATAACATGAAGATATTCATTGTATCTAAGACTTTAATTAGAACTGATTTAGTGTGAGTAAATTGGAAGCCCATTGAGGGAGGTCTTTTCAGCAGATTCTGAGGCCACCGGCAGAAAGTCTTAGGGTTGAAAATACCCAGCTTCACTTGAAAGCAAACAGAACCCCAGAGCTCTAGTTTGAGCCAATGTTGTAACAGCCATAGCGGGGATGTCTGGTCAGTACTAAAGGCACGAAACAAAGGTGAATTGAGACAGCAACCCAGATAAAGGAAGGCTTGGGGTCTATAAATGTGAGAAGGACTGTTATCAAGTCAATTCTGACTCCTGTCCATTGTTAAGTCAGCATAGAAGTACAGGTACACCCTAAAGGGCAGGTGCGTTCCTGAGATTGTAATTCTTTCTGGGAGTAGAAAATGACATTTTTCTCCCTTGGAGCAGCTGGTGGTTTTGAATTATTGACCTTGTGGTTAACAGTCAAACTCAAAACCACTATGACATCATTAAGTTCACAGGAGGATAACTTAAAAAAGGAATTTTAAGTAAAGGAAAGCAAGATTAGAATGAACAGTTTGGGGAACCAGGAGACTTTCTCTTACTGGGCTGACATTTATGAAAATCTATGGATATGTCTACATGGAAGTAGAATTCTTATAGATGAGGAGAGAGACGCTATGCTAGTTTAGACACAGGTAAAGCACAACTGGGACTGTTGATCCCCTCAGGTTATTTCTTTCTAAGGTCAGTCTAAGGTCAGACCTTAGATCCCACATTCACATTATTAACATTTATAGTCTCATAAAAAAATACTCTCCACCCTACAATAAATGTGCACTGCAAGAAAATAGGAAATCTAAATTTTAAGGTAATATTTTTGTGATTTATTGTTAGTTTTCATTAGGTTGACTCATAATCATGGTAATCTTACGTACAATAGGAGAAACTGTTGTCTAGAAGAATATGTGTGAGTAGGGCCCTC
>NW_022103904.1:11242421-11243551 GCF_000313985.2 Echinops telfairi
GAGGGAGAGGTGTGGGGAGGGAGGGGAAAAATGAGGAGCTGATACCAAGGGCTCAAGCAGAAAGAAAATGTTTTGAGAACGATGATGGCAACAAATGTACAAATGTGCTCGACACAATGTATGTATGTATGTATGTATTGTGATAAGAGTTGTATGAGCCCCCAATAAAATGATTTAAACAAAAACAAACACTCCAAACAAACAAAAAAGAATGTGAAAATATCTTCCAAGCAATTATCCTATTTAACAAAATTTAATTCAAGCCAGTTCATGTTTTCTGATCTTTGTTTGCACAGCCTTTAACAGTCTACTTGACTCAATTCCTCCAATGAACACAATCCAAGTAGGAAAATGTCTTTGAGGTCAGCAATCCCTATGGCTGCTCACTTCTCAAATAGAATTCTGATTCAAGTTCTAAACTACAGTGACCAGTGAATGAGTAAAATGACAAAAATTTAACAACTTTTCATACTTCCATTATAAGACTCTGCTTGATGATTTCTGGCCTTTTGCATAGGGATGAAAGTGCATTGTCTGGGGAAAATTCTACTGAAAATACCTCCTCAACACCTCACACTAATTCAAGAATTCATTCATTTTTAAAATATGGGTATACTGTGATCTTCCCAGTAAATTAAAATCTGTCAGTCATTAGCACCATAACGTGAGTGAACTAATTAGTAATTAAGTTTACTCTCTTCTTTTATGTGATTAAAAAAACACCTTTTAATTGTGAATTTGGTGAAAGTTTACAGAGCAGATCATTAACCTTATAACTAACCATTATACACATTTTGTTTCAACTCAGCCATTGCAATTCTTTTAATGTCCCATCACTTACTGACCTTTCTTCTTGGGTACTTTCCTTCCTCCTTCTTTTGTTACTGTCTGGGCTTTGGTCTTGGAGAAATGCTTCCCTTTTGATCTCCAATGGATGATTATTCTGTCACAGCAGGAGTTCCATTCCAGACCTGAAGAGTTAGTGAAAACCATAGTAACCTATAGTCTCAGGGTTCCCCTGGTCTCTATCCAACCAGTAAGCCTGATCTCACGAATGGTTTTGAGTTTTGTTCCATATTTCCCTCCCACTCTAACCAGGACCTTCTACTGTGATTCTCTTCACAACATTT
>NW_022103904.1:11244622-11246641 GCF_000313985.2 Echinops telfairi
TATATTGGGTAATATTCCATTGTGTGTATCGACCAAAGTGAATTTATCCATTCTTCCACTGATGAGACATTTAGGTTGTTTTCATCTTTTTGCTAATTTTAAATAGAAATTTCCCAACCTTTCGCTCAAGCTGTTGTAAGGGCCTAAGTATCATTCTTTTGAATTTCTTAACAAATAATTCCAATACCTCTTATTCTTCAGAATGGTCCTTTGACTCTATATGGGTCACATTGAGTCCCAGTGTCTTGTTTCTTCATTTTGTCTAAAATTGTCTGTTGTCTCCTAGGTATTTTGTATTTGTGCTTAATTGATGATCAGGAGGGGAGTGGCCCTTACCTGCCAGGTGTAGCTACTGGAGGTATGGGTGTAGCTGAGTTGCATAGGCATGGTTGTTATATTCAGTCAGATGAGACAAGAAAAGAAAAAGGAGAGACAGAGAGAGATGAGAAGAGAAGAGAGAAGGCAGGGTGGGGTAAGGAGGGGAGGGGAGAGGGGAGAAAGAGAGACCAAACTAAATAAATAAAAAAAGAGAAAATAATGTAGAAAAACAAAAATATGCAAACAGGTAAACACCCGGAAAAAAAACATTAAGAAAAAGTAATGTAATAGCTGAAAGTTAAAAACATGAGAAGTATGTTCAACAAATATGGTGAAACAGAAAGAGAAGCTATAACTAGCAAAGCTAGGAAGAGAGAAATGGGGGAAAGGAAAGGAAAATAGTAAAGAATAGAGAAAGAATGGAAGAGAAAAGAAGACAGGAAAGGAGAGAAAGGAAAGATTTAAAAGGCAAAGAAAGAAAAAGAAAACTGTGATGGGCTGGGCTCCGTGGGTGGTATGAACTGGCACCCAGGAAGCTCACAGGTTAGGAGGGGCGGAGTGAGAGGGTAGAAAACGGGCCTTGCCTGGATTTAGCTGGCCTCTGAGATCAAACATGAAGACGATGGTCAGGATGGCACCGAATGGGCAGGGGTTCCGTGTGTCCTACTAGGATCGCTGGGAGTCAAGGGCGACTTGTCAGCCTCTGTCAACAGCGGTTCTTCTCCGACAGCAGGAACCTGGCCAGTGTTTGCAAGTTTCCATGGTAGCTCAGGTAAAGCGATTGGCTTCCAGAGAGGCACTCCTTGGGGCCCTGGGGCAGCTGTGGGCAAGGTGGGTGGTTATGGAAGGAGTTCCTACTCGCACAGGGTGGCCTGCAACGGTTGATTAGCATCTCTGGTTTTTCTGCTGCTCTGATGAGGCCGAGCTCATGAGTGAGCCTAAACCAGGAGCGGATCTGCAAGGCTGGACCACTGCGCTCAGCTGTAACTCGGATATAACCAGCAGCTGGGTAAGTGAAGGGGGAGAAGGAAGGGGCGGGGAGGGGCTGACTGCGCATCGGGTCTCCAGTCTTCGCCAGCCACCTTCGTGCGCCTGTGTTTGCACTGAGCAAGCACCGCTCCTTACGGCTCTCTGCACCAGACCAACCAACCAGCATGGCACGTGTTTATCCTACTCTGGCTGCTCCTGTGCTGCTGCTGCTCTCCGGGTGTGTTTACTACGCCCTTCTCTATCCTTTCCTCTCGGAAGCCCAGGGTGGCCCCATTATCCGCCATCTCTATCCCCGCATGCTGTTTTGTGGTGTCGGTCGGAAGTCCTGCTTCCTTTCTTCCTAACAACTGAGTAAGAGCTGTGGCCTCAGAGAGCGGGAGATTTAAGAGCAGAGACTTAAACTTTTTTTCATGGCACAGACTTAGATAAACTGCTTCCGAGATGGGCTGGAGGTAGGTGATGAGCAGGAGGAAGGACAGGATTATATAGGGAGGGAATATGCAGAAAGGCAGGCTGGCAGTAAAATAATGTTCTATCCTTTTCCGTTTGGGTTAGCATATTTTAGACAATGTTAGCTGAAAGTGGAAATCGTCATTTTGTTTAAAAAAATTATAACCCCACAGTCCACAATTGTTAAAGATGATTTAGGAAACTATGAAAAAACAGCGCTGACCAGCCGCTGCTCAAATTTCATTGAATTTCTTTTTTTTT
>NW_022103904.1:11248015-11257678 GCF_000313985.2 Echinops telfairi
GGCTTTGGGTCTCCACTCCGCACTCCCCCCATCATTCACTATGGTAAGATTTTTTGTTCATATTTAGGCTCTTGTGGACTTGTTTAACTTTTTTCAGCTTCATCTTGAAATTGCATGTGAGCAATTGATGATCTCTTCTGCAATTCATACCTAGCCTTGTACTAACTGAAAAGATGGTGTTTCTCCATTGTTTTGTTTTGTTTTTCCATAGATTTAGTCAATTTGATCTCTGTGTATTTTACCCAGCAAGGTATACATATATATTCAACAAAACTATTTCAATGAATAAGTTATTGGTTTTAACAAAATATTTTATAGAATCGCTGACTTTCTTTCTTTCTCCAGTGCCATATTTTGGAGAATTATTGCTCCATCTTTGTTTCTAAATTTTGACCTCTAATCACCAATAATTATCAATTCATCTTAATTGCATATTGAGATGATAAAAGTTGCAGAAGTTGATAAAAATGCTTACCTTTAGTATTGGTGGTTGATTCCTAAATCTGAATAATAGTCATATTAAGTGTTGTCCATTATAGGCTCATGGATATTATTCTATCACTGACAGCACTGCCTTTGAGGATAGATCTTATTACTATTTTTTTTTCACAGTGACTAGGTTACCATTTATTTTTCAATTTATCATTCCTGCCATAGTAAACTGTGTTACTTTATGCTTCAAATGGGGCAATACTAATCTGTTTTGGCTCACTAACTCCTAAAGTATCTATCTTTAAGTATTCCCTTTCATTTCTGACTTCAGATTTTTCTATATTTATGTTCTGATTTCAATATTTTGCAGCTGTTTCTTCTCACTTGGAATCATCAAATGAAGGTCCTAAAATCTTTACTTCCTCAATATCATTAAAGATAACTCTGCTTTGAGTAGGTAGCTCTTACACAATCATATTTTGAGTACCTACAACTTGAGGGGTTCATCTTCCAGCACTCATACATCAGACAATATTCTACTGTATTCATATCTTTTCACCAATCAACTTAATAAAATACATTCCCAGGGCCTTCCTTCTGGTCTGTAGTTATCCAAGACTCTGAGTCTTAGCCGAGACTGTTCTACAATGAGTGATCCTCTGGGTATTCAAAATAATGTAGGTTGCTTATTTGCGCATTTTTTTTTTTTAAGTTTCATCTGAGTAATCTACCAAGGTTGTTTTTTAAATACATAAAGACCTTCCTCAAAACTCTTCATATAATCACATGTACTTATGTATTACTTCCTTTCCTGTGATACTGTAATGACCAAAATGTTTTGGTGGGCCTTAAAGGTCGCAAGGAGGTTCTGGGTGACCCAAGCACGTAAGTGCTCTCTGCTAGCTAGCCCAGAGGTGCCTTGGAACATAGGCATGGATAACTTCTTCCAAAAAAAAAATCACAGATTTTACAACCCTGTGGGGCAGTTCTACTCTAGACACGTGGGCTTACAATGAGTTGGATTTGTTGGATGACAATTAACCACAACAGAAGCAAAAAGATATGATCCAAAGGAACTTAACCCAATTCTGATGAAAACAGTAATTTTCATCCTAAATTTTCTATTTAGGACAGACCCATTGCTTTCAGTACCTCGAGGAGTCTCTGTTTGTCCATTAAATAACCCCCTCCTCTATTAAAGAGCTGCATAGAAGTAGCTCAGAAAATTATGGTTTAATCATTTAATACTCAGTTTATAACCATTAATCTAGTGAATTTTCACAGGTTGTGTAACATTTTCCAATATTTTATTACTTCAAAATATATAGAGTCTCAGCACACATTTACATATTAATAGACTATTGAATACAGCTCTGTATATTTTCATAGGCATATAAAGAATTAGGCTTGATAATGCTTTAAATATAAAAATCAATGCTTCCATGACTGGTGAAAAAAAGGAGGCTATTTGTAAAGGACATGTACAATGAAGAACACATTTGAGTCAAATTCTAAGAAATACCAATGCAAGTTAAAGATGACATGAGTAAACATTATTGAAGAATTTCTTCTTTAAATATAAAATCTAAGGTCTATCATATAGTGAATTTAAGTGTACATTGTTGTTAAAGAATATGTTTTACCCATGTCTAAGAATTGACTTACAAAATAAAATTGTGACAATTTTTGCTGTTAATTATTCATTGCCATTGAGTTTGATCCTTTTCATGGAGACCTTGGGTGTACCAAACAAAATGGTGTCTGATATCCTGGGCCATCTTCATGAGTGTTTGTATGTTTGAGGTCATTCCTGTGGCTATTGTATCCCTATCTTGTGCTGCGTCTCCCTGGTTTTCACAGACCCTTTGGCTTCTCAAAGTGCACTCTGTTCACAAAACACACGTAGAGTCTGCTGACAAGTGGGTAAATAAAATTCTTTTAGGGATTTGTCAATCAGTATTTTCCAGTGTTTATAGAGATGTGAGGAAGAAAAGTGGCTTCAAACACACCAGAAAAATATTTTGTTCAATAAGAATACTTTGAGGAAAAATTACTATAATATAGTCTTCCTGGCTTAGTATATTTTCAAGAAGAAAATGCCTAGCCATCTATGATGGTCTAAAGCAGCGGTTCTCAACCTGTGGGTTGTGACCCATTTGGGGGTCGAACGAACATTTTACAGGGATTGCCCGATTCATGCCAGTAGCAATGAAAATAATTTAGGGTTGGGGGGGTCGTCACCACCACATAGAGGAACTCTATGAAAAGGTCGCGGCATGAGGAAGGCTGAGAACCACTGGGCTAAAGGGGAAACAATTAAAAGTAGTTCATCTTCTCAGGTTCCTCTAGTGTTTTAACTTACCTCAATCCTTTTTTTAATAGGATTCTTAGTGATGCTACTTCAGTGACAACAAACACCATCCAAAGTGGCAAACCACTCTGATAGTAAATATTTTAATCTGCAAAGTGCCAACCCTGGATTCTTAAAAGGAGAGGCCATTGCATCATTGTGGATTCTCAATAGGTCTCTGAGGCCATTAAATGACTTAGAAAATGTGCTTTTGTATATGTCTATTTTCAGAAAGGCAAAGATCCATCTCAGCGATGTCCTTGACTCTAAAATCTCCTCATTAGGGGCTTATCATCGTGAACACAGGGTTCTACTGAGTGGCTTCAAAAGCCTGCTGACATCTCAAACCTGTCTTTGAGCATGGTTAGAAAGAGCTCCTCTCCCCACTCCTGTGAATTTCTAAACAGAAATGCCCTTTCCGTGTGTTCTGCCACAAAGTAATCGCTTCATCTTCTCTGTTAACCCTGAGCTTGACCCAATCAGCTATGGTAGCATTTGCCGATGTTATGATGGGATTCTGGTATGCTGGACTCCTGAGTGAAATCATAAGCTCCCTTCACCCGACCCCACATTTTACTAGTCTCTGTACCTCAGGATTCAGTATGGATTGTAGTCATTGTGGAAAAATGTCATGTATCAAATGGAACAGGTCCAATCCTTCTCCCCAGCCCTCACTTCATGGGCATCACGAAAAGTCAATTGCCACCAAGATTCAGAATGCTCCTGTGCGTCAGAATAGAACTATGTTCCATAAAATTATCAATGGTTTATTTTTTGGAAGGAGACAGATTTTTGGGGAGACAACTTTTTCCCCCTGAGCTAGACTTGAAATGTCAAGCCCTCTTTTATAGCCAAACATGTTGACCATTTCAACCATCCAAGGAGTCTAGGTATACATAAACTCATCACCATCAAGTCCATTCTGACGCAGAGTGACCCTACAGGACAGAGTAGGACTGCCACCATGGTTTGGGAGGCTGTAAACCTGTATGGGAATAGAGAGCCTCATCTTTCTCCCATGGAGCTGCTGGTAGTTTTAAACTGCTGATCTTACACTTAGCAGCCTGAGCTGTTCATTAAAATCTTGCTTCTGTTCATTATCCCTTATGTAATACATTATAAATTCTAGCATCTGTGCCTGTGTCTATAATCCCGTTTTGGAGGGAGTTCTTTGCTATGCTAATGGACAAGATTACTGTAGGGTGTACTGAGTCATTACCTTGGTTTCCTTGGGTATATGATCCCTGAAAGACAGAAACCACACCTCAAAGCCGTGCTTCTGCATCTAAGAGGCAGCTCAGAAGCAGTAACAGAAAAAAAATCCCAGAATAACAAGGATAAGAGCCACCGGTGAGAACTTTTGAGATTTCTGTCTGAAATGGGTGGAGGTTGAGATCAGAGATTGCAGCATGGAGGTTTTGGAACACAGCTAAGGAGCCTGACTGAGGCCTAGGCCAAGACAAAGCGACATGAGCCAGAACAGAGGAGCAGCCATGAGAGACTATAGGACTTTGAGAGGGGGAGGACCAGAGAGAGGCTTGACTGCTGTCTGAGAAGAGGCAGGGCTGCGGACCAATGTGTCCTTACTGTTGACTGTTCCTAACTTGTGGTACTCTTGTTACCTTCCATAATAAGCCCCCATAATTCTGAGTTTTGTTTATGAGTTCTCTATGGCCATTACAACAACTTACCATATCCCACAGAAAAGTAGAGTGTCGTGGAAGCAGGGTTGGAGTCAGGATTGGGTAAAGTAAGGATGGCAGACAGAGGCAGGGCTGATCTCTGCCTTGTTGCCGGAGAAGTTAAATATGGCTCTCTGCTCCATTTCTGCACAGCCCAATGCAGAGCTCACTGCTCCACCAACTCTCCCTTACATAAAGACCCACAACTTCTGATTGATTTGTAAAGTTCATTCCACATTCCAGAATTCCCTCAACAGCTTCACGTTTTTTACACAGTAACTTTAACTTGATCTTCTTCTTACATATTTAGGGTAATTTTAACAAAACACAGCAATGATGGAGAAAGAAAATATCCAATAATCTCAAATTAACAGAAAGGTTAGCTTTATAGTCTCTATTAGGCCAGGTTGTCAAGAGAAACAAATTCAATGACACTCATATATGCATAAGAACAAACTTTATGTCAAGTAATCTTATATCAAAAGAAAGCATCCCAGCCCAGTCTAACTCAAGTCCACAAGTCTGATGAAATCCAGGGCTCCCTTCAGACTCATGTAGCTGCAGGCTGGTGATGCAGAAAGGTGAACCGGTATGTTAGACAGGGTTCTCTAGAGAAACAAAACCAGGACACTTATGATTTTATATATATTTATATAGATACAACATTAGAAATAAACAGCTAATTAATCTACAGAGCAATACAAATGGTTCAGTCCAACTCACTTCTGTGAGACAACTAATATACTGGAAGTCCTTCAAGTCTTGAGGGCCGCTGGGTACAAGCCAAGGAAGCAGACAGCTGAGTCCTCTTTAGAACAATTCAGGTTATCCGGCCTCAGGCAGCAAACAGCAAGACAGGTCACCAACAGTCAGCCAGATGACACGTCTGACAGTCCCCAGCTCAAGCGATGTATACTCCAGTAGTGTGGTGAAACAGGTCTTGAAGGAACCTCAAACTACAGCGACACAACCCATGGGTTAGGTGTCCCACAGGTAGTGTAGCTCGCAATTTGAGGCAGAGAACCAGCTAAGGCAGCTGCACACTGGTCTGATCATCAGAGAGCAAGAGACCAGAAAGGCGAGGCTCGCCAAGCCATTTATCTCTCCACCCTTCAATTAATCCCACATGTGTTCATTGGCCAGGTTGGCACAATAAACGTACCTATCACAACCGGGAAGCGGGAAGATCACAGGTCAGCAGGTGCAGCGTCTAGTCTTTAGACTCTAGTGGATGTAAGGTCAGTGGGAAAATGGGAAGGCCCTGATGGCTCTCAGTCAGGTGGCCCACACGGGGCCACCTCAGGAGGCAGATAATTCCAGCAGGCAGGAAGGTAGGGTAGCAGGGGAAGAGAGAGAGAGAGAGGTTCTTAGTAGCTCTGCTTATAAGAAGACCACACCCCCAAGGGGGTATCATCAAACTGTGACCTGATTGATAGGTTGGCCTCCACCCCTAACTTCCATAAAAATTCAAGCTGACATAAAATCATATAACTACCACAGTCTGCTTTTCATCCTTTCAATTATTTTGGCACAAATGTCTGAAAAATATCAATAATTTTGTAGTATTAAATGATGCAATAATGTTTTAACTTGAGTTTGGCAGGTATCACTGAAATGCATTCATATTAACTGAGACATAACTAGAAAGACATGTACTCTTGCCAAAGCTTGCTATTTTATGAGTGTGTAGAAACTAATTAAACTGATTGCATTATAAGCATGGCTTCATTTTCTATGTAGTTTTCAATGACAGAAAGGGTTTCAAGTCTAAAATCTGATCTTAAACGAAACTTTGCAATGACATTTACTTTCCTAAACTGCATAGCCAAATTAAAGTTTATACAGTTCTCCCTGAAAGCCAAAAGAAATATAGGTTGGAGTAAAAAATTACCTTTATGGCTCTTGAGTTTGGAGCCCAGGCTGAGTTCTTGAAGGCTAGGAATATCCTGGGGGAACTGATTTTAAATATGGAAAACCATTTCCTTTTGCAGAGCTGTGCTTCAGCCACAATGAGATTATCCTGAGCACTAGACCGCCAAGAATGGGGTTCTGGCATTCCCAAGCGAGATTATACATCCTCAGCACTGTAGCATTTTAATGTCCAGCTGTCTGTTTCTACAGAAATAACAGAGAAACAAGAGAGGGCAGATGAACCAGGATGTGATTATCAGTTAGTAAAATGCCAGACAACATGAATCTCAGAGAATCAAGGATACTTTAGTATGACATTAATGCCCTGAGCAACTGAATTTTAGAAAAGATACCCTGATCTTTCTCAGAGTTTTAACCACTGTGCTTTGGCGAGGAGTCAGCTTGGCCCCATTCATCAACTGAAGGTATGACTCACTTGCCTGTGAAGAACTGCTGTGGAAGATGGCACATGCACCATGGAGACTTTTGTCCTCCAGCAAGCAAGAGATACCACGCCTTTCTTTTCACTTTGTGAAAAGAATTATGGGAGTCACACCTGACCTTGTTAAAGTGAAAATATCAGGAGAAATCCTGAAGATCAGAGGATGTAGAGAATGCATTGAATACCAAGACAGTGAGAAAAGTAATGTGTATCTTCTTACAACTATGATTATATTTGCACTTTAGAATTAAAGGGTTAGAATATTAATATCTAACATCAGTCATCTCCAAGGGTGTCTTATGACATTTAATATATAGGATTGTGCTTTATGTACAACTGGATTCAATTTTAGTATTACAACTTGAACTCGGAAGTTTTCTTGATTGACAAGTTTGGGAGTGAAGTTAGAGTGTACTTTAAGGGTTGATCGTGCTTTGGAAATGTTGATACTAGATTACCTTATGGTTACTTTCCCCTGCATCTTGATGGATTTTTACTGTTTGCTGCCTTCAGGTTGGCCACGATCCATGGTGATCCCTTGTACAACCAAACAAAACATTTTCTGGTTTTGCAGCATCATCATGATGGGTTGTGTATCCGTCCATTGTGATCTGTGGCTTTTTACTCACTGTTTTTCAACGGTAGATTGCCATTGCATTTTCCTGGAGTTTGTATATTTCATTGAAACCAACTCAGCATCACCAGTCTCCAATGACAGATGGGTCAAGGCTGTGCATGAAGTTCATTGGCCAGGAATAGAGCCCTACTCTCCATACAGAGGGTATGAGAATAATGCCTCCTTGATAATCACCATAGAAAAATGTCTCCAATAAATTGGTTCTAAATCTTCAATCTCCTACAGACCTGGAACCTATTATGATGTTACTACTACACATTGCTTGGACTTCAAGTTTCCCTCCACACCGTGAGCAATCTCAATAATCGTTCTCATCATTGCCTTTAGCATTGTTGAAGGTTATTGTCACAGTTCATATGCACTTTCATTTCTTCTAGTGAAACATCTTGTAGGCCTAACGTACTTCCACAACGAAGAGAATTTTGAATTTGTAAAGCATCCTGGATGCCTTTTTTCCCTGAATGTGTGTCTTGGACAGAAAGGATTGAGTGTAGGATTTGTGTCGTCGTCCCTGCTAAAGAATTATGAAAACACGAATGAGATAGTCTGCAATATGAAGGGAAGAGCAGCACGTCTGTGTGCACGCACACCCAGAATGCACTGAAGTGCTGCATTAGCAAAATCGCATGACTGATGTTCAAATGTATTTTATTAACTAAAAACCCAAAGCAATTTCTATAATCCCTTCCACCATGCCATCCCATCCATTACTCTGTGGTTCTGTTACATTTTGAATTCAATGGCAGGCTTTTTATTGTTGTTGTTATGGTTAGGTCTTAGAGAGACCCTATTGGACAGGGTAGAACTCCCCCTGGGGGTTTCTAAGTCTAACTCTTTGTGGGAGGAGAAACCTTCATCTTTTTCCCATGGAGCAGCTAGTGGTTTCAAACTGCTGACCTTGTCATCCCAAGCCCAACTCATGAACCACTATGCCACCAGGGTTCCTCACTCTCAGGATAAGGTCTCTGTGACTTGGAATGAACTCAATGACAGCAAATTTGGTGGTTCCTTTTATTTGTTTGGGGTTTTTTGTTGTTGTTATTACATGCCATTGACTTGATTTTGACTCACAATGTCGTATGTACAGCAGAATGAAATATTTCTCAGTCCTTACAACTCTTCTTATATTTGAGATCTTTGCTGCAGCTATTGTGTCAATCCATTCCATTGAGGATTTTCCTTTTTACATTGACCCGCTACTGTACAAAGCATCATGTTCTTTTCTAGGGGTTGCTATTTCCTGATGTCCAAAGTACCTGAGCCCAAGTCTCACCATCCTTGCTGAGAAAATAGACTGCTCCTTTATGATTTCATTATTACCACCTGATAGTTTCAGACTTGAGTCTATCACCCAGCTTTTGCACTGTTCTCTTTGAAATACATGTGTACATGCTTTCCAGAAATTTTGTAGACATGTTCTTTACTCCAATATATATTATAGATGAAAGTGAATGAAACAGTATGTGAACTTATGTATTAATAGTTGGTATGCACCAGATATTGGTCTGAACATCAATTAAAAAAAAAGATATTAATCTCCATCTTTGTAAAATTTACATTCCAGTACAATGAGATGTACACTGAGGAAAAAAAACATAATAATTCCACCATCTAATAAGTTAGAAGACAGAAAGTATTATGGTTATAAAATAGAGTAGGCATATGGTGAGAGATAATGTGAAAACAGGGACTCATTATCAGAAATAATTTGTTATAAATATAACCTTTGGTTACTGTCTTGAACAACTAGGTGGATGTTTGGGAGACTAAGTAGACCAGGCAGAACATTCTGGGGATAAATGTGTTGAGTTTGGGGTACCTATATGACATCAGCACAGAAAGACAGAAGATGTTCAAAAGTAGGTTTCCATTTTTGAATCTCCTTTTCAAGTCTGCCATGGTCTCTTTCTCATGCTGCCTCCCTTCCTTCTCGTTCTCCTGTTATCCATGCATTTCTGCCGCTTCTCCTCTCCATGTCTCCCTCATCCAATCTCCCTTTTCTCTCTTCTCCCTCTTTCTTCCTAATTTTACTACCTAAAGGTTTAGCTTCCCTCATCAGATTATTCCTAGCATACCTACATCGTTTCTTAGTTTGTGATTGCCAAGTTTTCAATAACATGTTCTAGACATTTCTACATCAATACAAGAAAGTTGTAGATTGAAGACAACATCATATCTTCTGTGGTCAAGTCTTTACTTACATCTGTCA
>NW_022103904.1:11258532-11272288 GCF_000313985.2 Echinops telfairi
CAGGGATGCATCAGGGTAGGTCCATGCAGCTTCTCCTTGGGGATGTCTTGCAGGAAGTGAGCTCTGCCAGCTGAAGCAGGGAACTGTGCAAGGCAATTGCACCCTGGTCCAACCATCACAAAGCAAGAGACCTGAAACTCCAAAGGCGAGGCTCACCGAACCATTTATCTCTCCACCCTTCAATTAACCCCACATGTGTTTATCGGCCAGTTTGGCACAATAAACTAACTCAATCATTAAGGAAAAGAGATACAGAAAACCATCAGGGGAAAAGCACTGTCACTTGTTAGTATAGGATTAACCAAACAGTGAGTGTTGTTAATATTGTTGTTAGAAGCCATCAAGTCAATTCTGACTCATGGAGACCTTATATGGTGTGCAAATTAGAACTACTCTATAAAGTGCTCCAGGAAGCAGATCACCAGGTCTGCCTTTGAAGTACCTCAGGGCAAGTTCAAACCACTAACTTTTGGACTAGTAGGTAAGCAATATATCAGTTGAGCCACCAGAGACTCCAAAGAGTGTTCAGGAGACAGCAAAAATGCATTATGTGTTACTTGGGTTAGGTTTTCTTTTTGAAAAAATATTAATGTACAATGGTATTCAAATAATCTACAAAAGTATTAGAGCAAGAGATGTTAGAGAAATCATAGGTGAGCTAGCAGAAATGTAAAATTTGTTAAAACTTTAAACAATGACAAGATTCTAAAAAGTGAGGCATACAATATTATTTCTCCAAAAGAATAAAAGAGAATTCACAAACTGAGGGGAAAATTATTAATGACATATTGGACAAGGCTCTAATTCCTGAAATTTTTATAAACTTTCAACACCTAAATAATAAGACAGATAATCCAACTTTTAAAATTGAGCAGATGACATGAATAGACGCTTCACCAAAGAAGACATTCAAACATACAATCAAATGAAGAACAGTTCATGGTTATAAATTATTCAAGAAATGCAGATCAATACAACAATAAGAAATCATTTCAACTCGGCATTTATAGAAAAGTTAAAAAAAACAAAACCAAAATGAATGCTCACAAGTGAGTGAGGAGAGACTGGAATGCTCAGTCTAATGCTCAGTCTAAAATGGTGCCACCACCTGGAAAGTAATACAGCACTTCCTCGAAACGCTGGGAATATAAGCACCAAATGATCCAGCAATTCCTCTACTTGGTAGAGATCCTAGAGAGACAAGAATTGCCACAAATGCACAGCTCTGCTTATTGCAACAGTATCCAAAAGAGCAAAAAGGAGAAACAGCCTAAATGCCCATCAAAGGAAGAAAAAATAGGCAAACTATGGAATATACACACGATGGACACTACACGACGTTAAAAAATAACAGTGAGTTTGCAAAGTACTTCTTAACATGAATGAACCTGAGGATATGCTGAGCGAAATTAGTCAAAGAAAGAAGGTCAGATATTGAATGCAATCACTATTTTAAAACATCAGTAAAATGATTTCACACGAAAAGAAACATTATTTGATCATTACCAAGATTAGGAGAGGGAAGGGAGGACAAGTGATGAGCTGGAGGTTAATTATGTGCTACCAAAATTAATTTCACTCAGTTTGATGTCTTTCAGGTTCATCCATGATATATTTTGCCGATTCACTGTTATTCTTTAGTATTGTGTTAGAGAAGGGGAATGGAATATACAAGAGAGTGGGTAGAAATAAATAATGGAAAGAGAAGACACCAGGAGGAGCAAGACTTAGAGGCAGTGGATGTAAATACTGTTATCTATATGTATAAATCAATTATGTTACATGTTCGTTTGTTATATTTTACAAATATATATATGAGGGGGTACTGGAAAAAAAGGATTTTTTTCCAAAGCTACGTATTTAGATTTTTTAAACAAAACAACCATATCACTTTCAACGTACTCTCCATTACACTTAATACATTAGTCAAATCTGTGATTGCATTCTTAGAAACATTTTTCAAACTCATCTGTTTGGATGGCTGACAGCACCTCCCTCATTTTTTTCTTCACCTCTTCTGTGTCTTCAAATCACTGTCCTTTCATATTCCTCTTCATTAGTGGAAACAAAAAGAAGTCACATGGAGCAAGGGCAAGTGAGTAAGGTACATGGGCAAGAGAGGCATGCTGTTGTTTTGTTTTTGCCAAAAAACGGCACACTGAGATGGTTGCGTGAACATGTGCATTATCTTGATGAGAAAGCCAGTCCCCTGTCTGCCACAAATCAGGTCTCTTTTTGACACACACTGTTACACAATCTTTTAAGAACCTCTAAATAGAAAGTTTGATTAACAGTCTAACCTGGTGGAATGAACTCTAAATGCACTACCAGTCAACATTTGAGATTTCACCTTTTTCGAAATGAGAAAACCACTGTACACTTGAGTTTTTCCCATAGTTCTGTCCCTGTAAGCTCTCTCGGCTATACATTCCTGTTGACAAGTCACATGGAGCTATGCTAATGGTAATCAGAGCCCTGGAGCTGGAGGATCCACATGCAGACCTATGCCATCATGAGATGCTTGCACCACCATTGGATCCACAAGACTTTTCACCCATTGGCCTGCGATCTTCCTGCATTTGTCATCATTGCATGTCTTGTATGAGTCTGAAGAGGAATTTATAGACTGGTACGGGACATATGGGCTAATATCAGACTTATGGACTTGATCTGGACTGAGCTGGGGTGTTTTCTCTATTCACAATTACTCTTTGACATAAAGCTCTCTCTTACATACATATGAGTGACTATGAATTTGTTTCTCTAGTCAACCTGGTCTAATAGGTGGGGTTTTGCTTAGAACAGCATCTCTGAGGTACAAGGGGCTTGGGATTAAAGGAAGGAATGTTGGAGATAGGTTGCTATTGGATTGAATCTGATCTCTCTCTTTTAATGCAAGATGTACGTAATAATTGAAATGCCGTTTTTTTCTCCCATGTAATTTTTTAAATTGTGGCAAAAATATTCACAACCATTCTCCCAATTCAACAACTTCCACATGTATAATTCAATGCCATTGATTGTACTCTTCGTGTTGTACAACCATTATTGATATCCTTTTCCAAATTATTCCACCACTATTGACATAAACTCCATGTCCCCTAAGCAACAATGGTCATCCTCTTTTTCTTCTTTTTTAAAAAAAAATCATTTTATTGGGGGCTCATACAACTCTTATCACAATCCATATATACATCAATTATATAAAGCACATTTATACATTGGTTACCCTCACCATTCTCAACAAATTTGCCTTTATGATGACTACTAGTCTCAGAAATGGAGACACATGGAGCCTCAAAATTTATGATGTCTTTCTTCTACTCCAAAGGATAAACAATAGAACATATTAATGACAGGCCAGAGAAGAGGCGCAGGTTGTTTAACGCCTCTCATCCTAACACGATGAGGTTCCTAGGGAACATGCTAATTGAACTGACCTTAGGAAATTAGAACTGAAACTTCTGTTTGCTGGGTGTTCTGCCAAGAAAAGGAAAAGAACACAGAATCTTATGTATCAGAGTTACATGTAAGATGTACTTTGGGATAATATTTTCATACAGAGGGTGATTGTGGCTCATGAAAATTTCTACTTAGAGGAAAACAATGAAAGGTAGGAAGAAACAGTCTGCATGTTTTCCAAATGTTCAACAGTCAAACTTTCCTTTCTAGAGGTAATGTCTAAAATATTTACCAACTGGTCATGTACAGACTACAACCAATAAGGAAAGGTCATATATTAACCATTCGTTTCTGAAAGGAGACTGGGAGGTGGTTGGGTTGAGCATTGGAAGAGGGATGAACTTGGAGTCCTGGAAACTCACCAACCATTTTGAGAATATTTAGTTCAACATTTTAACAGGTATGGTCATGTTAGTACTGAGCAGCTAAATTTCAATCCTAGTCCCTCTTTTCTCCTATCCTTTCCTTTTCCTTTTGGTAGCTGTGGTCTCTCTCTCTCTCTCTCCCCCTCCCCCACCCCCCACCCAATAACCAGTTGTGTTACTTCTCATTCTGTTCATAGGTCACTCCACATGCTTCCTGTCCTAGGTGAATTTACGTATGATGGTGATAGATTTACTTCTTAAATGTGAACTGGGGGAAAACAGACGCTGCTGTAGGATATATCCTGCATTGCCATGGAAGACAGGTTTGTGCCAACCATGGACAAGAGGGTCAGAGAATGGCAAGTGGCAGTAGAGACATTTCTAATGAGGAGAAGGATTTTCTTCTAGAGGCTCAAGCCAACATCAATTCTAGGCCAACCATATGACAAGGAAAATCTATCATTTTCTGAAAATGGGTACACTCCAGGTAGGTGGTCAAGTGTAAAAGGAAATTTCCTTCCAGTTTCATACCTGGAGAGTCCCTCATTGTGTCATGGAAAAAGTCAGCATGGTTGGTAATGATTGGGATTTGGGCTCTGGAGTTAGGTTAGGGTAGTAGTAGCTTCCCACATACTGCTTGAGTAACTTTTGATTACTTCTTGTTCTAAATCCACATCTGTCAAAGAAAGAATGTAACAGTTCTTATTTAATATGGTTTTGGTGTTGATTAAATGAGTTAGTGCTTGTTAAGAGTCCAAGCACCTAGCACTTAAGACAAGTGGCTAAGGCACAGACACTAGTCAATGAGAATAAACCAGAGCCTTTGTACGTACATTCCGTTTCTTTGGCCAGAAATATTCTTTATTATGCTTCTTCACCTATATAATCTCCTTTATTCTTTAGGTCCCTACTACAGTAAAGGGTGCCGGGGGCCATATATGACCTTCTCTGGATCCCCTATTGCCAGGAAGTAGGAGGCAGTCACGCTTCCACACCCCATCCTTCTTTACCTACTCTGATGCTACCTGTTGCTCATACAGCACTCTCCATTATGCTGGGTTTGATAATTCATTGCAATGGCCACACAGAACTCACAGACAATGCTCACAATATGGGGGAGGGGGGTTATTAGGTAATCTAAAAGATTACCATAAGTCAAGATCTGTAGACAGTAAGGATACAGTCACTGGTTCACAGAAATATTCTTTTGAGCCAACTATCAAATATCGTCCTGGTCCTCAGCCTCCCAGCCACAATGATCCCTTTGCCTCTGCCTCATGGAACCAGAAACCCACCCGTGACTCTGTTTCATAGACCCATAATCTCAGCATTCCTCTTCTTGGTCTGTCTGATAGGCCTGGTCAAAGTCACCAACCTGGTGCCTTTGATCTTGGTCTCTCACAGATCTGGAAGGCATTCTTCCCAAGGTCCTGTGCTCTTCTCTCTACTGCTGCTTCAAATATGTTTCCAGGTGTGGTGATGAACAATGACCAGTCCTCTCTATTAGTGTTGCACATGCCCTATTGGCATATTTTTACACAATCATCTGGTAGGAGTTAGAGAGAAAGGGGTAGAAAGAAATTTAGGAAACCTCATGTTAGGAAATTACACTCCACTGCATTCTTGTATATATCATCTCTTCCAAGAAGCCTTCGGCGCCCTTTACCACCGAAGATAGTGTTCTGTCACTTGGATTTGTTAACATCTTAACTTTATCACATCAAAATACCTATCACGTTGCATTGTAATTACTTGTTTTCTTGTCTCTACAACCAACTAGACTAAGGAACAAGTGCAATATATACCTGGAACCTAACAAAATGCCTGAAAAAAGCTGATTTAAATAAATAATTGAATAGATGTGTGAAAGATTTAATTAAGATAAATTCTAATTTGATTTATCCAGTAGAATAATATTGGATTATTCATGATAAGCTATACTTCTCAAAGGTACCGGTATTGCTAACTTTTGTGAGACCACCCAGACCACCCATGAACCCAGCTGCAGCATTGTTTCATAGCAACAGACTCCCTGGAATATATCCCAAAGAAGGCGTGGGAGTGGGAATGGGGAGGACTTTTCTGTGAACTGCATTGATTTAATTAATCTCATCCCCACTGCTTTTCTCATCCAGTCAGATGCATCCATCAAGTTATATGTGCTACTGTCTCCAATTCGAGCTAAGAGAACAGGAAGAAGCAAGTATTCCAGGTAATAAATGGAAACAAAGGAAATATAATAATGCCTTATGGAACATTGGTGATTTCAACACATCCACACTTGTTTTACTCAGTACAGCAAACCTTACTTGTGAGTTTGATTTGCAAAGTAAGGCAAAAAATGTCCTCTTTAAGGAGTAGACAAAACATTTGCATCTGAATACGTTAAACTCCACAAACTCAATACTGTAAAGTAGCAGCTGTGATGTGATGAAAAAAAAACGTTTTGGACCAGTAGCTGAGAGATCTGGGCTTCAGGCCTGGCTCTGCCATTCAGGAGCTCTGTGACTTTGTCCGACTCAGCTGGGCTGGCCTGGGTTTCATCGTCTGTAAAATGAAATGTTGGACTAAATGACCTCTAAACTCCCTAACCAAATTAAGACATCTTTCCTGCTGTGATTTGTACTAGACCTAAATGGTAACTTCAATCATCTTCGCCCTCCTCACTCAGCTCACAGCCCATGGAGTCTAATCGTCCAGGGAGCGGCATCTCTCAGAAGACTTCTTTTGTATATTTCCCCTAATGCTCCGCTTAAATAACTAGCTGTGGCTGAAACATATTTTCCACCATAATATATTTATAAACTTTCATCAATTGTTTTGCTCCACATAGCAAAAAAAAAAATGTATTCTGAGGAGTTACAGAATCAAACAACATTTTGTCTCTGGTTTTGTTATATCTCATGTAAGAATTACTTGTACATAATCTCTCTCCCTTCCAGACAATGTAGACTCCTCTAATAATTGCTGTCAGGGTCATTAGTAGGAGATAACACCTATTTCCTTTACAGAATTTCTATTGTTGTTTCTGAAATGTCATTTAAAATTACATTAAAATTTTTTGCAAGTATAAATGTTCTCTTAAGTAAAAGTAGATACAAGTTAATGATAATCTTCTATGTGCACATTTTGAAATGGAAACTTATCATGTGGCATTATTCCATTGTCAACATGTTCCTCTATATGAGTTTCATTATTCCATCAAACAGATAAGATAACCAAAGCTAGCATACTTTACTTTTACTGTCAAGGTCAAATAAGTGGTGATGCTGATTTTTAAATGTAACTAAATTTAATCTTGGGGTTTCCACTATCTTACCCTCCTTCTGCAGGTCTGGTAGACCTATCAAGTAAGCATTGGACTACTAACTGAAAAGTCTGTGGTTCAAACCCACCAGCCACTCTGTGGGAGAAAGATGAGGCTATGTGATCCTACCAAGATTTACAGTCATTGAAACCCTTTATAGGGATTGGAATCAACTTGATGACAGGAATAATGCATCCTGGAGGTGAGGGCTTACGTTTCTCACTTAATTCCATAATTTTTATTCCTAAATTCTTGTTCTTCTTTATTCAAAGAAGATGCACAAATGACCAATATTTAAAAGCTCTGCTGTTGAGTCAATTCCAACCGGTAGTACTGAGCTTCTGACAAATGTGATGAAAAATTGGATTTGGGTGATAGAAGTTAATGTCACTGATTCATGTGAAAATCTACATGTAAGACTGTTTGGGATGGCAAATGTTTTATTATATATATTTTGCTACAATATTGTTTTTTAATTATATGTTTGACTTGAAACTTATGTAAGAAAAAGTTCAAGCCATGTAATTACATAATGAAATAAATATGCTAAATGTTGCAAAGTGTGGTAAATTGACCATAGAGTATCACTACTATTTAGGAGACGATCAAAGAAATGTTTGTTTTTAATTAAAGACTATAAGAAGGAGCAGGAATAAAGTAGTAGAAGGCTTATGATAGATGAAGCTATAAATTATTTTAGGGAGAAAGTAGTTATGGTATAAAATTTCTAAGTATCTTAAAGTAAAGAACTGCTAAAATGGCTTTTAAATTATTACAACAGATTAACTTGATTTACAGAAATATATATTGAAGTTACTGGTATAATTTCTTCATTACGTGTCTCGTTTTAGTCCCTAAAACCACTGAAAAACAGATAATACATTGGCAGAGGAAAATTATTTTGAGTAGTAGAGACTAATAAAAATTTGGTTTGCTTGATTATAATTTTCATTTAAATTATTAAAATAAATGCTATCACTTCTCACAAATCAATAATATTTTTCAAAAGGATTTATATTTGTGAAATAATGTCAAGCTGAATGCTGACTTAAACCTTACAGAAGTGTCTTGTAATGAGGAAGGCTCAATAGATGAATCTTATTAAGTATTTAATGAGCATTTTACATTGTACCATTAGTCATATTCAGGATATAGCTCATATATACTTTTTTATTTAACAAAATATTTCTTACTTCATGAAATTAAAACATTACAAAAATTGATGAAAATTTAGTAAGCATTACCAACATTGACCTTTTCATAGTGGAAATGACCTCATTGACACTCTTATTGCCAAAACCAATCTAGAACAGATTGTGACCTTGATTTAAACAAAACAATCTGAGGGTAAAAAAAAATTTTATTTGACAGTAGGGAAATTTATAATATTTCTCCTGAATAATCCTAGTATGTTCTTCTTCTGAAAATGAACATGAACTTTGGTTTTAATAATGAAGGTTGTACAAACAGCAATTTCAGAGTGTTTAAAAAACATTAAATATTAAGTATACATGGTATGTAAAATTCATATTTAAAATTTTAGAAATGAAGTAATGGGTAGCTTATGGTTAGTGTGTTTCTGCATCTGCAGGCAATGAAAGAACCCCTGATAGTGAACACCTATAGTGTCTTTCACTTATAGCTTCTTTCCTCAGTTATAATTTGTAGCAGTAACTCATCTAGGTCCATGATGTCCCAGGCCATACCAACACATTTTCAAGCAAATAATGTTTCCTCCTACAGCTCAGTTCCTTTGTTTAGTCTATACCTTCATTAGTCCTTATAAAATATTTTAAAAATTATCTTCCTGTGTGCATGGAAGAAGAATGCATCGGGATTGAAGGAAGGTTTACCAACAAAGTGTGATAAATAGATAAAACAGAACTTGCTGAAAATGAGAGGGATTTGGAACCTTGCTGATGAAGATCAAGGAATGTAGTCTTCAGTATGGATTGCGATTCAATGTAAAGAGAACCAAAATCTCCACAACTGGACCATTGGCAACATGATGATAAATGGAGAAAAGATTGATGTTGTGAGGGATTTAATCTTGCTTGGAGCCAAGTTTGAGCCATTTTAGGAAGTAGCAGATGATCAAGAATGGCTGGCACTGTCTGGCTAGACCAGAGGAGGTACACTGGTACAGATAGGAACTGAAAATACAGGGAATCCAGGACAGATGAGCCCTATAGGGCCAGTGGTGTGAGTGACAAAACAGGGAGGGTAAAGGGAGAATGGGTAGGAAAGAGGGAACTGATTACATGGAACTATGTGTGACCTCCTCCTTGGGGGACAGACAACCGAAAAGTGGGTGAAGGGAGACGTCGGACAGGGCGAGATATGACAAAATACCCATTATAAACTATCAAGGGCTCATGAGGGAGGGGAGAGCGGGGAGGGAGGGGAAAAAATGAGGACCTGATGTCGGGGGTTTAAGTGGAGAGAAAATGTTTTGAGAAACGATGTACAAATGTGCTTTACACAATTGATATGTGTATGGATTGTGATAACAGTTGTATGAGCCCCTAATAAAATGTTAAAAAAAAAAAAAAGAAAGCTAGACAAATAAAATCAACAGCAAGTAAAAAAAAAAAAAAAAAGAATGGCTGGCACTGAAGGAAGACGTCCAAACCACACTGAAGGCATTGGAGATAAATAAGGCTCCAGGACAGGACAGAATACCAATTGAAATGTTTCCACTGACTAGTGCAGTGTAAGAGGCCCTCACTTATCTATGTCAATAAATTCCAGAAGATGGGTACTTTGTCAACCAACTGGAAAGAACCCTTCTTTGTGCCCATCCAAAAATGCTTCAGGAATTACTGAACATATCAAAAGATAACATACAAGTTGAATTTCACTGATTATAATACAAAAATGGTGCAGCGGTACATAAACAGGAAGCAGTCAGGCCAGAGTCAGGAGAGGACATGAACTAAAGGATATCATTGCTGACAGCAGACAGATTTTAGCTGAAAGCAGAGAATACTATAAAGATGTTTATTTGTGAATTTTTACCGTAAAAAGGCATTTTACTCTGTAGATCTTAACAAATTTTGGATGCCATTGTAAAATATTAAAATTCCAGAACATTTCATTGTGTCTATGTGGACCCTGTAATAGACCAAAGGCAGCTGTTTCAATAAAACATGAGGAAGCTATGTGGTTTTAAAACGGAAAAGGTGTGAGTCATAGTAGTATCATGTCTAAGTTTTACCAAACTTATCAATCTGTGTGCTGAGCAAATAATCTGAGGGATTTGCATATACATAAAAGAAGGCAGCATCAAGATCAGAGGAAAGCGCGTCAGCAACCTCGTATTCAGATGACACAGTCCTTCTTGCTAGGGGTGAAGAGAGTTTGAAGCATTTGCTGATGACACTCAAAGACTACAGTCTTTGGAATGGATTACATTTTACTGTAAAGAAAAGAAGAATTCTTAAAAGTGGATCAGTGAAAAACATGATAGAGAAAAGTTGGAAACTTTCAAGGAGTTTCTTTTACTTGAATCCATAGTCAATGCTCATGGAAACAGAACTCAACTCACTGCCATCGAGTCAGTTCTGGCTCAACACGACCCCCTATGGCAGGTTGGAATCGACATTGTGGGTTGCTGACACTGTAAGTCCTTATGGAAGTAGAAAGCCTCATCTTGCTCTGGAGGAGTAGCTGGTATTGTCCACTTGCTGATCTTGTGGTTAGCAGCCCAGTGTGTAAGCCCTGTGCCACCAGGGGTCCTATGTTCACTAGGTAAATCTGTTGCTTAAAAAGACCTTCTTAAAATTTGAAGAAGAAACTATATTACTTTAAGGACTAAGGTGTACCTCATTCAAACAATAGTTTGATTTTTTTTATTCCAATTTCCTTACATGTATGAGAAATTCATCAGTGAGTAAAAACCAGATAGAAAATGAAAGTTTTCAATCATGGAGTTAATGAAATATATTGAATAAGTCATGGATTTCCAAAAGAATGAACCAATTTCTCTTGGGAGAAGTATAGCCAGGCTGCTCCTTAGGTTTAATGATGACAAAACCTTGTCTCGTGTCATCAATAGAGACCAGGAGGACATCATGCTTAGTAAAATGGAAGGCTAGCAAAAAAGAGGAAAATCTTTAAGGACATGACTTGAAACTGGTTTCAAATTGGCTCTCACATAGCAACACACAGAAACAATTGTAAGGATGTCACACCAAGCACGATTTTCTTTTATTGTACGTGGGATCACTGTGAGTCAGAAGTGCGTCGACTCCACAGCACCTAACGACAACGTAACAACACATTTTAGTGAGGAGAGGCAAATCAGAATGGACCGGAAGCCTCATCTCCTTTCCCTTCGGGTCCCGTAGTGGGCAACCTGGCCAGGGAAACGAAGCTAAAGAGAAACCAATACCAGGAGCTGCTGTAACTCACAGGGACTGTGTGGGTGTCAGGTAGAACTGTGTTTCACAGGTTTTCAATGGCTGATATTTTTGGAAGTAGAGCACCAGATTTTTTTTCAAGGTACCTTAAACCCACATGGGCTCAGCATCCAGCTGCATTGGCTCTCCCTCTCTTTATTTAACCACTTCCCTAATGAAGAAATGCCCATTATTACATAGCCTATGGCTATCACCGCCAACAGAGTCCTGCACTTGGTAATTTGACCACAGAGCACACAAATCCCCAATACCTGGCCCAAGAGTACAAAATAACAAGAGATAGGAATGTTGTATATACTTTCTCTGAATGTTTTTCTCCAATATTCTTTATCTTATAAACTGTATGTTGCCACAACAAATAAATAAAAACAATTCACTGTCATCGAATTGATTCAAACTCATAGTGACGCTATAGGACAGGGTTGAAGTGCTCTGTGGGTTTTTGAGACTAACTCTTTATGGGAGTGGAAAGGTTCTTGTTTTTCCCATGAGGCAGCTGGTGGCTTTGAACTGTGTACTTTGTGGTCAGTAGCCCAACATGTAACCACTATGTCACCAGAACTTCTCCACAGCAAATAAATAAAGACAATTCCCAACAGTTATATGTTCTAAATAGAACACCAAACAATTCAATGGAATACAGAGGGGCTGAGGGCTGATTGAGGGCTGCCATGGTCGGGCACCCAGGAAGGGTTTCTTGAGCACATGACAATAGCCCCAAAGCAGGAATGGCCAAGGGAAGGCAAAGAAGCAAAGGTACCGGTACAAAGATTCTGTGCACTGGAAATAGAGGCGCAGAGGTGTAGATGAAAGGATGGGATCAAAGTGTTTGCATGATCGAAAGTCAGGACCACCGTGGTTGAGGGGACATGTACTAGAGGTGCCTTCAGAGTGATAATCAGGAGACCGGTCAGATTATATTTTTACCCTCATCATAGAGAGAATTCAGAGTGTTTGCTTTCTGGGATGGTTGACCTTGGTTCTTGCTTTGCAACACTGAAAGAATTCACGCGGCAGCAGCACTGTTGTAAATCCAAGTAACCCTTATGAGGGAAACCAAGTTTCAGGTGTAACTGTCTCATAAAGCACGTGCTATTTCTGGAAAGCGTAATACGAGGCCATGCGGGGATCAACGGAGGGAGCTGGTGACTAAAGATGGCCACCTCAGAAGAGTGCGAAAAACCACGTGAAAAGAATCCTGGAACAGGAGCTCAAAAGCCACACTTGTGGAACCAAGAGCAGGAAATCCCCAGAGGCCAAGAGAACGCAGGCCTGCAGACACTTAGGAGCCCTGCGTGAAGGAGCGATTCCCACCCTTCGCTTGCAGAGCACACCAGAGCAAGAGAAGAGTGTGGCCTGCCCACAGCCTGCTTCTATCCCCTCATATCCCCACTGGCTGGGGAGGCATAGTTTAGGGTATTGGCTGGTCTTACTGGGTGCATTTAGGCACCCTTGCGTGATGTCATGTAGCTGGTGCCTAGTATGAATGCCCACATGTACCTCCCACCTGGGCCTGGGTGACCTGGGCCTGGGTGATCTGGCCCTAGGTGACCTGGGTCTGAGCATGCCCAGTTCTAGATTTTTCCATAGGTGTCTAATTAGTGTGCCTGATTTCTTTCCAACCCCTTTTATGTGACATGGACAGCTAATTTCGGTTTAGTGTAGGCATTCAGGGGAGACAACCCCTATTAGTCCCCATCTAGCTACCTTCCCATAGGAAAAGGAAAAATGGAGTAGCAATATCGTTCAACAAACACAGTATGCTTTCATTTTTTTTACAGAAGCTAAGTTCTAAAAAGTAATTCAGAACACCGAATTAGTGAATATTGAGGTATTATTCCTAGCAGCGATACAGGTTTAGGTTCCTGCAAGCCTCTGATCACAACATTTTTGTCAGCTAATTAACACATAAGCTTGTTTTATGTGTGCTTCTGCTTAAGGTCACCTCATTGACCCTATATTGTTGACTTGTTAACAGTGACTTCATGGACAAAGTTTTGTAATCCATGCCTTAATGAAGTTGATTAAATATACATATTTTCTTTGTTAGCCACATCCCAGCATTCTTAAACTTAGCAACACCAACTAGTACTTCAGTACTATGCTTGAGAGTTATTTTTAACAGAAAGTTTACCATAAGGATAAAAATGATAAAAACAAAGCACTAAGTAAATGTGAAAACTTTTGCACACTTCTCTACA
>NW_022103904.1:11274898-11275817 GCF_000313985.2 Echinops telfairi
GCCCTGCATAATTTCAAAAAAAAATCAAACACCATATTTTACTGGGCACATCTGCTGCACTGGACCTCTTTAAACTGTTGAACAGCAAAGATGTTACTTTGGTGCCTGACCCAAGCCCTGGTATCTTCAACTACCTCATAGGCATGTGCAGGTTGAATGTTGAATAAGGAAGACCAAAAAGAAGAAAATTCATTTGAATTCTTGTGCTGGCAAAGAATATTCAAAGTACCAGAAGACCAAACAGATCTATCTGGAAAGTAGTACAACCAGAATGCTCTTTAGAAGCAAGAGAGCCTGTCTTCCATACTTTGGACATGTTGTCAGGAGAGTCCGGTCCTTGGAGAAGGACATCATGACTGGTAAAATGGAGAGACAGGGAAAAAGAGGAAGTCCCTCAACAAGATGAATTGACAGAGTGGCTCACACAATAGGCTCAAATATAACAAAAATTACGCGGATGGCACTGGAGTGGGAAGCATTTCATTCTATTGTACATAGGATTGCTCTGAGCAGGATCGGATTAGACCTCATCTGTCAACAGCAACATTTAAATATGTAACCACCACCTTGATCCAGATATAAAACATTCCTTTCCCCTAGACATGTCCCTATTCCCCTTCCTAGTGACTAGCTCCCAGAATCAACCATTCTTTTACTTCTATCACCATATGTGAGTTTTAGTTATTCTTAAACTTTCTTACAAATGAAAGGATATAATATGTCCTTTTTGTTCTTGGATTCCTTTATTCAACATAATGGGATTCCTTTATTCAACACAATGCTACAGAGGTGCATCCAGTTATTTGAGTGTTTCAATAGCCTCTTCTTTTGTATTGGTGTTTAGCAATCCTTTGTAGGAATAGGAACCACATCTTTTCCCAATCTCCTGTTTATGAACTTTGGCTTGTTCCCAGTTTGG
>NW_022103904.1:11277337-11278930 GCF_000313985.2 Echinops telfairi
CATGTCAAGTGTAAGGTGTTAAGAGTAAAGGGGTGAAGTCCAGCCTGTCAGTCAGGTCACAGCCTGATGACACCTCCTGGTGGGCGTGGCCATCTCACTCTCTCTGCCCTGCTCTTCCTGTTGACAAGCCATGGGAGACTTGTGGAGCCCTTCAAGAGCCTTTCTTTCTGCGTCACTTTCCTGCTGTTGAGTCACTCCGAGAGCTGAGGGAGCCACATGGAGATCCACACCAGCACTGCGGTGCTTCTATTGCCACTGGATCCACCAGTCTGTGCACCCACTGACCTGTGATCTTCCTGCACTTTGTATCATAGAATGTGCTGCGTGAGTCTGAAGAGAACATTAGAGACTGGTATTGAACTTATGGGCTATTAGCGGACTTATGGACTCGATCTGGACCAGGCTTAGATGTTTTCTTAACACACAGTCATTCTTTGATAGAAAGCTCTTTCTTATACATATATGAGAGTCTCCAGATTTGTTTCTCTAGGCAACTCAGGCTCACACAGAACTTTTCTAAAAGCAGCTTGAGAAGACAAAGTAAAGTAATATTGAAATGTATAAAGAACTCCAGTTAGAATATCATAAGGGAAGAGAATACTAGAAATTTCTCAAACTGAACTAATTGAAGAAAAAGTCAAGACTCAAGCTTAAATACTGAAGGATCCTTAGAGCAAAATAGGAGTATTAGATGATGCATGAAGCATCAAAGGACAATGGGCAGAGTCAACAAAGTTACTACCAAAAATTGGCCAATTATCAGCTATTACAGAAGGTAGCATATGATTAAGAACCCAGAGTGTTGTAAGATTCTAAGATGCACCGAAGGCATTGGTGAAAAACAAGACACGGGTATTGATACAATACCAATGAAAATATTTCATTAAATGGATGTAGCACTGGAGGTGCTCACTTGTCTATGCAAAAGAACTTGGAAGATAGCTACTTGGACCACCTACTAAAAATGATCCGTTTCCATACCTTTTACAAAGAAAGGTGATAAAATGGTGGAAATTATTGAACAATGTCTTTAATTCCCACACATGTAAATTTTCATTGAAGATCATTTTTAAATGGTTGCTTCAGTACACAGCTAGAAAATCAAGCAGAATTAGGAAGGGGGTGTGGGATGTGGGAGGACAGAGCTTTATCTCAACAAGTAATATCAAAAGAAGGTATCCCAGCCCAGTCCAACTCCATTCCGTAAGTCCACTGCTAGTCCGTAAGTCCCTCTTCAGTCATGTCGCTTCATGTTGGTGAAGCAGAAGTGTGAAGCAGGGGGCTCATGGGTTGGTGGGTTCAGTCAGATGGATCAAAAGTCACTGGAAATGTGGCAGGGCACTGACAGCTCTCAGGCTGTGGCAGCCCAGATGAGACCACCCGGGAGGCAAGCAGGGTTCCAGCAGGTGGAGAGGCAGAGAGAGAGGACGTTCCCAGAATCCTTCACTCTCACACAAAAGGCTACACCCTGAAGGCGATGTCGTCAAGCTACCAATTGATTGACAGGTTTGACTCCACTCCTTGCCAGGAGTGTCTAGTTGACATAAACTCACCCTAGTACCACAGACATTGACAAATAATTTTCCAAAGTGG
>NW_022103904.1:11280383-11283431 GCF_000313985.2 Echinops telfairi
GATTATTCTTTAATTCTACTTCTTTGTTAACTATTTTAAAGCCCCCTTGTATTTAGAATGAATACTGTTTCATTTCACATATGTTGTATGAATAATGCAACAGTATAAATCCATTAATACCCTCTCTCTAGCCTTTTGATATACACATTTATGATATAAAATCAACATGTGTATTGCATTTGCCTATGCAATTGCATAAGCCTTGTAATACAATGTTATATTTTTCTTTGACAATGTCATGTGTACTTAAAGAAATTGAGAGAAAACTTATTTATTTTTATTCTTGTTTTAACCATTTCTAGTGTGTTTAATTTGTTCCTAAAAATACAGGTTTCTCTTTGATATTGTTTATTTTTCTTTAGCCTAAAAAAACCCCCACAAAACCCAATCATACCCTTGAAGAATGACGATGTTGTGAAGACATTTCCAGAAATAAACCAAGAAAATTTACTAACCTCAGATCTGTATACAGGTGAAGCTAAAGATCTCTAGGTTTTTGTTGTTAGATGAATTGGTTTGACTCATAGAGACCCTGTACGCAATAGAAGGAAACACTGCCCAGTTCTGTACCATCCTCACAAGTGCTATGTTTGAGCCTACTGTTGCAACCACTATGGCGATCCATCTCAACAATCTTCCTTCTTTTCTCTGACCCTCTACTTTGTCAAGCGTGATGTCTTTTTTTTCAGGAACTGGCCCCTCTTGATAACAGGGCCAAAGTCCATGAGGAAAAGTCTTGCTCTCCTCACTGCAAAGGAGTCTTCTGGCTCTTACTTCTCCCAAGATAGATGGCTGTTTCTCTAGCAGTCCATGGATTTTCAGTATTCTTTCCCAAGACCGTAATTCAGGCGCACCAATTCTTCTTGGGCCTTCTTGCTTCATTGTTCAATGTTCATTTTTGCCCAGATCAGATTTTTTTTCTTGATGTATATTATTTATTTACAAGTTCCTTAACTTTGTTTCTTTGTTTCAAATGTGAAGTGTATCTAGAAAGTATGATATTTGTTGTTTTTTCCCCTTCCATTCTAGACTGTCCGTTTGGTTCTTACACATAATTTCTTTCTCTGGTGATTTCCTATCTTTACATTCATTAGGAGGTTACTTTTCTTTAATGTCTTAACCATAATGCTAATATCTATTAGTGTTTTGTTTGTGTTTTTATCATTTTATTACGATTTGGATGAAAACTTACTAGGCAACTTAATGTTTCTATTCAACAATTCATACACGTTTTGTTTTGTGACATTAATTGCCAGCCTAACAATGAATAGCACACTTGTCACTTCTTTTTTGTGTGTGTTACCATTTCCGTTTGTTCTTTCTAAGCCCTACCTGCCTTCTAAGCTTTCTCCCTCATCAAAGGCTGCATTTTCAGTCTGGTCCCACAATTTCTTCTAAGAAGTGTATATGCCTCCTTAGTGCTAATTTTCAACTTAGACCGTCTATGGTTTGCCTGAAAGTTCAGCCATGCAGGTGTGTTTAGGTTCAGGCTAATATATTTTTTAAAGTCCTGTTTTCTAATTAAAACACATGGGGTATTAGATGTTGTTCTACGCTGCTTGCCTTTTCTCCTGAATCTGTGTCCCAATTTCCTGTCTCTTCATATAGAAAAAGGCTTCAAAATGCATAGAAAAGTTGAATTATTAGACAATGGCATTTTCTATGCATTTTGAAGTCCCTCATACAAGCTAATTTTGGACTATATCTTAGAAATTGTAAATGGTACAGTATAGAGACTAGTTTCTGTTAACTTCTTCTGAAGGTTATTGATTTTTTTTAAATACAGCAGGATTTAGCTAAGATTAATTTAAACGTCAAACTCTGCCTCTCCTAATGTGAATGGAAGCTGCAATCTCAGATCAGAGCTCTCTCCCTTGGTTGCCTAAATCTGTCTGGAACATACATGGCCCAGGCGCCAGTTGGAAAGCTCGGCCGGCTTTATGGACAGATTTGGTAGTCCTTCTTTCCTGGTTCTCTCTTCCTTGCCAATCTCCTCTCAGTTTTCAACAAAGGAAGTTACGCTGAATTCTATACTCTGGTTCTTAAAAGCAGGCAGGCGAGGTTTCTAGCTGAGCTTTCTCTATCATGTATAGCGTAAACTAGGGATTTCCTTCAGGCTAAAAACCATAAAAACGGGGGAAACGCCTTTCTCCCCCCCTACGTATCAACCCTCTTCTTGGTGCCAAGCACTCTCCGGGAATCCATCCTTTCTTCTCCTACTACTGTGTTCATATGATTAGTTCATAAATTGAAGCCACAGAATAGGGTTGCTATCTTTAGGAGAATTGGCTCAATGAGAACTTCTCTGTCATTATCAAGAAATAGCATCCGAAATGCAAAATCGAAAATAAAATAAGTGGTTTGCATCGATGGTAAAAACCTTAAAGTCGACTGCTGAGCATGTAACTTTATAAACGATAACCAAACCATTTTCTAATATAGTTTTACCATTTTATATTGCCATAACAATAAATGTGAGTTTTATTTTTCACCCTTTGCTGTTTTTCTAGGATGACTATTTTCTGGTGCTTACTAATAACGCGTCTATAGTTTCCTTTTGTAGAAGATCGGATTGACTCCTACGCTGTAAACGCAGTAATCCTAGGTCAACAAGGAAATCCGCAGGCTTTTCCTGCATCTTAGTCAGGAAGCATAGCGTTTCTGCACTGCCCTCTAAAGGCTAAGTGTCTGAATTGAAAATCCAATACGATGGCAGAAATTTAAGTCCCCCAGAGGTAAGGTTACTTTTCAAATCATTCAGTTGGTGAGTAATAAGTTGTAGTAGAGCTAAGTCTTCCTGAGAACAAAGGATCTTACTTTGAATTATTTACCTTTTAAAAAAACTTATTAATAACAGTCACCAGAGAAATAGACTTGAATGCCATTAAAAAGCTTCTGAATTATTTAAAGAAAATAAGGCAGAGATAGTTCTCAGGAGAAAGATGTGGCAATCTTCTCCCAGAAAGATGTAACTTTCAAAGTCTTGTGGAAGTTAGAATCCACTTGATGGTGGGTGGTGTTGGGGGTTGGGACTCTGCTAATCCGAGG
>NW_022103904.1:11283651-11289375 GCF_000313985.2 Echinops telfairi
TAGGTGAATAAACAGACATTTGTATGTCTTGTGCAACAAAAATAAAGTTTAAAAAACTTGTCATAATCAACTTTACAATGTTCTCTGTCTGAGAACAAGGCTATTCACATCCTAGCATGGAGTTACAGGGGACTCCCGTGAGAGGGCCCTGCAGACGGATTTGGGGCTTCCACTGTCATCCACAACCTTTTGCAGCCTGGTTGTTCAAAACTTAAGCCCTGTTATCATTCCCTCCTTCGGATTTGGGTTTGATTACTGATAATCCTAGGATTACACAAGATGCTGTGCTTCGTCCATGTGGCATTAGTTGCTGCCTGACTTAGATGGCTGCTTGTTTTTAAACCATCCTGTAACTTGCTTCATGGTCTCCAGATCTTCAGTGATCTCATCATGAGGGAGTTCTATTAAAATGTAATACTTTATCATTCTTTCTCCTTTTTGGCCCATTTTAAAGTTATTTCAGCTTTTAATATTTTCTGCTTTCTTTTAGATTGAGGTCTCTCTATGTTTTGTTTAGTCATTGTGGTTGGTGTTTTGTTTGCTTACTTGCTTGTTTCCTGTTTGTGTTTCGTGTAGTTTTCTGTATACAAAATCCAGGAGCGGTCGATCTACAGAGACAGTACGGGATTGATCATTACCTAGGGCCCTGGCAGAGAAGGAGGGAGGGGAGTGGGGACAAGAAGAGAAAAGAGTCTTCTGAAATTAATTCTCGAGATGATTGCACAAATCTTATGATTGAACTATTTAATTGTATGATATGTGAAGTATATGACAATCAGACTACTTTATAAAATACCGTGGTGTTTCCAAATGATTAAAAATGACAACTGAAAAAATTCTGCCTATGAAAATAGCTTAATTACAATTTTTAAATTGAGATATTCTGGATAAGTGAAAGAACTCCTCTCTTCCTTAACTATAGTTCTAAGGAAGTGTGCATTTTTACTAAAATACATCTACAAAGTGTGTTTTTATCAGAGCTGGGTCCTGGTTTTGAAATCTCTGTCGTATCTGTCACATATTTTCACATCTCAACAGCTACAGTTGTGGCGCAGTTAGCTGTAGAGTCAGAACCAACTTTCTGTCAGTGGGCACGGTGGTTTGTATCTTAAATACCTTTGGGGACACGGCAGGAACTTAACATCGTTACAGAAGAGAAAGATGAGGAAGGGGAAGGAAACCGAGAGGAGAAGAAGGAGAAGGAGAAGGAGAAGGGAGTGAGGGGAAAAGAGAGGGCGAAGTAAGGAGAGAGACTAGATCAAATACTTGTTAGATGCTTTCTTGGAGTGGAGTCCTTAGAGTAACATCTCCATCTTGTGGCGATTTTAGAGACCGCTGATGAAAGAGGCAGTCTGCTTCTTTGAACACTTCCAAAGGCTCTTGGGGCATTCTGGTGGCACAGCGGTTATGCATTGGGCTGCCAATCACATGGAGGAGTTCAAAACCACAGCCACTCTGCAGGAGAAAGATGGGGCTTTCTATTTCCGGAAGCAGTTACTGCGTGGGAAACCCACAGGGGCAGTTCTACCTCATCCTCTAGGGTTTCAAGGATCAGAAGTGCGTGAGTGTGAAATGCTCTCCAACAAAAGAAATTTGAGGATTTCTTCCCTGATTCAAAGAAAGAAGCACAAATAATCTTTACAATACTGTCTTTGGGATGATTTTCAATCAATAAAGCACATCCTTATATTGCGACTCATTTCAGTGGTCTTTAATAAAATACATCAAGCAGTATAATCAAGAGGTAAAATGTTTCCATCTCCCCTCCAAAGCACCTTTGTTCCTCTTGTTCAGTTACCCATGGCAACCACTAATCTGCTTTCTGTTATGAGATTAACTTTGTTAATACTAGGATTTCAGCATAAATAGTATCTGTCTTTAAATGTAATCTGTGTGTAAATCAGGTCAGAATAAAGTTGATATCTAAGGTCAACTAGTCAAACATTGGTTGGAGCATATATTATATAGTGTACATTTCTATACATAAAAATATTACAGAAACACTTCCAGAAAAGCATCTTTAACCCAATAATACAGTTAGTAGAATGTTTGAGGCATAAGTTAGGATTACAAATAATTTTGTTTGTTATTACAAATAATTCAATGTACCTTGAATTTTTAATATTATAGGATTCATAGGGGTTAGTTTGTAAATACAGATTGCACATAAGTTAGATATTAATAACTCAGGGCCTGCTTATATTGCTTCTTTCATTCTGCAAACAATTCTGAGGTACATTCATTACTGCATTTATCAGTGTTATGGATAAGATTACTATGAATATACGTGTACTAGCATGTACACATTTTTTTATTTCTCTTGCTAAATATGGACTCTGAAATGGACTGCTGGGTCTTTATAAAATATAGCTGAAAGGTTTTCCGAAATGATTTTACTGTTTTATATTCCCATAACAAAAACTGAGAGTTCCAGTCGATCCATGCCACTGTAGTGGGATGTAGTGCTAACTCATGGTGATTTTAATTTACATTTCCCTGTTAACTCATAGGATTGAGTATCTTTTTCTGTGATTATTGGTCATTTGTGAATCTATCCTTTTGTTAAATGTTTGTTCAATTTGTTTGCTGTTCACTGTATAAAAGTGGGTCATTTGTTTTCTGAGTGCTAAGTTACAGGAATTATTTTGTATGCTCTATAGAAGTATTTTACCAGATGTATTTATAAGGTTCTGTTGAAATACATTGATATTATGGGTCTAGTTCATACATGCAAGGGTTTATTTTTAAAAATACTGTTTGCATGTGTGTCGATGATAAGTGAGTGTCTGTAGACAAGTTCTGTTAGTGATACACCTGTCTCCAATCTAAACATTGCCTTCCAAGAGGATCTTTTGGGTCAGTTAAATTCAAAGTAGAGGTCAGCTCAGAAGGTTATGGTAACTTTTTTATACATTTGTTTGGGGCTCCCCAAAGGGTAATCTTGATAGAGTGTCTTTAAGGGCATAGGGCAATCGCAGGGAAGTTATTAGAAGAAAGTTTTATGAAAATTGGAAAACTGCAGTAGTGAGAAAAAGGCCAGGAAAATTGTCCTTAAAAAAAAAAAAAAAGGTACAGATAGGAACTGGAAACACAGGGAATCCAGGACAGATGATCCCTTCAGGACCAGTGCTGAGAGTGGCCATACCGGAGGGTGGGAACTGATTACAAGGGGGAACTGATTACAAGGAGCTACATATAACCTCCTCCTTGTGGGATGGACAACAGAAAAGTGGGCAAAGGGAGATGTCGGACAGTGTAAGATAGGACAAAATAATAATAATTTATAAATTATCAAGGGTCCATGAGGGAGTGAGGAATGGGGAGGGAGGGGAAAAAATGAGTAGCCACCAAGGGCTCAAGCAGAAAACAAAGGTTTTGAGAATGATGATGGCAACAAATGTACAAATATGCTTGACACAATTGATGTATGTGTGGGTTGTGATAAGAGTTGTATGAGCCCCCAATAAAATGATTTTTTTAAAAAGTCCTAACAGCATAAACTAGCTCATTCTTTGACAGTAGAAAGTACCCTCTATGAGACTGTCATTGAGAAACTTTACTGTGTCCACTTATAGCCCTGGGCTTGTCCCTTCAGACTTCTTTTTGTGCCTTAAATTCAAAGAGCACTGAAAAGGAGCATGATTTGATTTTCTCAAAGATGCCAAAATTGTCTGTGAACGTGGTATCAATCCAAGAGCACAGACATCTTTGGAGAGGGGCTGGCGAGATGGAAACGACATCTTCGGAAGGGTATAGATCTAGATAAAGGATATGTCAAGCAACATTAGCATGAAAACTTACTGGACATTCAGGTCAAGGCTCAGAGAGGGGTCATGGATATCTCAGAGAAGGTGATTACATTCGGTTGGTGAGTAAACCAGGTAAAGTGACCTCCTATCTGGGGGAAAAAGAAATGTTTCACAATACTTACATAGAATCCAAGGTGTGTTAGTCTGGGTACTTTAGAGAAACAAATTCACAGAAACTCATGTATAAGAGAGAGTTTTATATAAAGGTTAAGAGCACATCAAGAAAACACCCCAACCCACTGCTGCCCAAGTGCACAAGTCCAACATTAACCCTTATGTCCGACACCAATCCACAAACTCCTCCTCCATCTCACAAAACATACGCAATGATGCTGACTGCAGGAGGAAAGCCGAATCAGTGAATGTGTAAGCATCTCAGTGCTGGCAGAGGTCTCCACAACTGCTCCAGCACCCAGGGCTGCATAGGCCCATGCAGCTTCTCGTCGGGGATATCTTGCAAGAAGTGAGCCTTGCCAGCTGAAGCAGGGAACTGACTAAGGCAGCTGCACCCTGATCCAACCATCACAAAGCAAGAGACCTGAGAACTAGAAAAGTGAGGCTCACCGAGCCATCTATCTCTCCACCCTTCAAATAATCCCACACATGTTTATCGGCCAGGTTGTCACAATAAACCTCACAAGGGAAGAATATGCCTGGTATTATGTTCTTATTTGGATACTTTTGACCTGATATTTATCTAGCCCTTGATGACCCAGGCCATATGCTCTAGGCTACTAGAACTATACACTGGCCTTTTGAGGTGCACAACATCCTTCATAGGATAAACCAGAAGGATTCGATGTGGAAACCCCACTACATGTCCTGGACTTTCATGCAGACCTCTTGCTTTGATAGTGCCCATGAACAGTGGGCCAGAACTACCATATATTTACTATGTTGTCGCTCTCCTTGCTTTCTTATGACATGTATTAGTCTGGTAGGCATGAGTCCTGCCTTTGTGAATGAGTGTTATGGAAAGTTTTGTCCTATCCTCAAACCCCATTGTTTGAGTGACTATTCAGGAGTTTAAACTGTACAAGTTTAAACTGTACAAGTCAACAATTCATGGATTGCAGTCTGAAAAACTGGCCTATACTTATATAACGTTTGCTTCTTGACAGTATTTTAAATTCGAAACCACTGGCTAAACTAATGATACTATCAATAAAATTACTTTACACCCCAAAAACTTAAGAAAACTCACTGTCATTGAGTCAATGACAACTTATAGCAACCTTATAGGACAGAGTACAACTGCCCCAGTGGATTTCCAAGATTATAACCCTTTATGGGAGAAGAGTACCTCCTTGCTCTCATGGATCCATTATTGTGTTTGATATAAGCACTATGCCACCAGGCCTCCTTTATGCCCACAGGGATGCTTTATAGTGTTCTCTATCATAAAAATGATAATGATGTCTCAAAGTGATCCAGCCACATGTATAAACCATAGATATATGAATGGATTTTGGGCTCGTACTTAATTCTAGTCCCAATCTAAAAAAATTAGTTCTTATGACATAGTCCTTCTCAATATTCACTCTCATGAAGAGATCACTGAGGATATGGGTACTACAGTAAAATGTGGTGAAGAAACTACGTAGATAGTGCCTGGCTACCAAAAAGAATAGCATCTGGGGTTTTCAAAGTTTGTCTTGAAAGCAGCAGCTGTGTAAGTGAGGTGTCAGCTAAGTCTGCATGGAAGAAGCACACCAGCCTGTGTAATACAAGGATTGAAAACAATGGAATCAAAAATCAAAGAAGGGGATATCAGAACTTAAATTGTGAACACCAAGTTTTCAAAAGGCTATGGAAACTGTGGAAAGCCAAAATCCATTTGCAAGGTCTCCACGTGGATTAAGCCTCTGGTGAGTTCTCTCATAGTCCAGGATGTGAATAGCCTTGCTATCATAGA
>NW_022103904.1:11289512-11296870 GCF_000313985.2 Echinops telfairi
TTTGGTAGTTGTTGTTGTTTGCTTCCTGTTGCTGTTTTTGTATGATTTTTTGTATATTAAATCCAAGATAAGAAAACGTATAGAGACAGCAACTGGATTAATAATTACCTAGGTGAATGGATGGAAGGCTGGGAGAAATGGAGAAATAACAGTAAGTATGAGAAGAAAATGTCCTGAAATTGATTTTGGTGATGTTTGCACAATTCTTGCTAGTATGATTGAATGATTAAATTGCTTGATATGTGAATTATATGCCAATAAAACTATTTAATCTTCCCTCAAAAGCAATAATGGCATCATATTTTGATGTTAGTATTAAATAAAGTGTTTATGATCGTGTAGTAATACTTTTTGACTTGCCCTAATATGATTGGAATTTTCTAGTCTGTGATTTGCCTTTCTATATGTGTTTAGCGTGTTACTAGAAGAGCAAAAGTTTTTAACTTTGATGAAGCCCAAGTAATCATCAAAAAGTCTTTTATCCTTATATCTTTGTCTAAAATCTTTGCTAATGCTGACATCGCAATTTTTCTTCTTTTCGTGAAATTTTGTTTTAGCTTTAGTGTTTAGGTGGTCGATGATCCTTTTCACGTTAAGCTTTTGCAAATGAAATTAATTAAGTACTGAGTTTTGTTTTGTTTTTCCAAATGGAAATCTGATGATATCAGTACTATCTTGGAAGTCGTAAGGCCACATTGCTCCTTAGAGGCAAGGATGGCAGGACTCTGTCTTATCCACTTTGAGCGTATTGTCAGGAGAAAGCAGTCCCTGGGAAAGGCCATTGTCCAGCTTGGTTAAGTGGAAGAGTAGTGAAAGAGAGGAAGGCCCCTACAGAGCAATGGCCCCGGGCATAGGAATGATTGCCGAGAAGGCGGAAGACTAGGCGATGTGTTGTTCTGTTGTGCGTAGGGTTGGTATGGGTTGGAATGAACTCGATGGCACCGAACAGTAGCAACAATCTCCATAGTACCAAAAGGCCAGGTCTTTCTCCAGCAGTGTGTTCGAACTACCACAGTCAGCAGTAAGCAGCTGAGTGTAAAACAGGTTCGTAACCACGGCTCCTTCGGTAGACAGTGTTAAGAACTGAATTAGTAAAAGGAAAGACTTAAGCTAATCACTGTGGGTGCCGAAAGAAATAAGGTAAAACAATTAAGAGAACATAATTTACAGAGAGAAAATAAACTTAACCAAAATCTAGACTCTTTAAATAGATCAACCAATAGAGCAAAAAACAGTACTTTAAAAGGAACAACCCCCAAGTCGCTGAATTAAATTAAGACTCAAATTGTCTAGAAAACAATTATACAGAATATTTTCATTGCTTGCTATTAGATTATTAGAGAAATCATACTTTAATTTCATAGATGAGACAAAGTAAGAGGGGAAAAAATAAGTCAAATTTAAAGCTAACGTCCTCCTGTCATCAAGTCAGTTCCAACTCACCATGACCTTCGGTTCTTGAGGCTGAAAATCTCCAAGGTAACAAATAGCCTCATATTTTCCCCTGGGAGCACCTGGAGAGTTTCAACCTCTGACTTTGCAGTTATAGTATATTTGAGCCAAGTTTTAAAGAAAAGAAAATGACACCCAATTTTATACCCCCTAAGTCACTAAATGGAGAAAGATGAGGCTATCTTCTCCTGTCTGAGTCGGAATCTACTGGATGACAGTGGGTTTGGGTGCATTTAAGCCACCAAAGGATCAAGACAGAAATCTTTAAGTATGCATCGATTTAGGAGAATAATACCCATAAATGCTTCTTTAAGAAAACCACGAATAATGAAATTTAATTTACCCAGAAATATTCTTTTAAACCACAAAATATAATAATTACACTTCTTTTTCTAAAGTAGGTTTTCACACAGCTCTGTTCTTTTTCTAAAAGGCCAATTATACTTTATAGTAATAGAGAACATTTAATGCTTTTATATTCCTATGAGATTTCTCTCTGTCCAAAAAATGTACTTGCTTGCATTTTAAACATTTATTTTAGGAAGTGGGCAAAAAACAAAAAAAAAATTTGTATCTCATATTTAAAGTAAATGTGATCGGACATCATCATGTTCCATGTATTACTTAAGGCCCAGAAAAGGTCAAATCTCCATGTTTCCTTTGAAGTTGACTGGGTAAGCCAATCTCTGTCCCCCACTTTTGTCTTGGAAAGGCCACTGAAGTGCCCAGAATCTTGGGGGTTGGAGTGGGGAAACTGATTGGTAGGAGAGGGTAGTGGTGCAAGAGTCTGAATGCTGCTTAAGTTGAAGATCGGAGACAAGGGCAACAATGGAACAACTGTTAGGGTGGTTCCTTCTGTCTTCTCGGTCTTAGTTAGTTTTACCTTGTTGTTTTAAGAATAGCATATTTCACCAAGGCAATCATCTCTCGTTTGGGGAATACTTTAAAACAGAAACAAAAATTAGGTGTGGGTGGGTGAAAGTGTGTTAGCTTCTCATAGAAGAATCATTTTCCTATCTAAAGTTAAACCAGTGTGAGAGTGTATCCTTTATAGTAACTGGAGCCTTTCCACGTATGTAAGCCACCTACCTAGTAGAGTTATTGAGAAGGACACATGGGCAGCATTAACAAAGAGGAATTTGTGTGTCACAGTTCAGGAGGCAAGAAATCCAAATTCAGTGCACTGGTTCTAGAGGAAGGCCTTCTGTTGGCTTGAGGAAAGGTCCTGGTCTCTTTCGCATCTATTAGTACAGTGGTTCTCAACCTTTCATACAGTTCCTCATGTTGTGGGGACCCCAACCATAAAACTTGCAAGGTAGAATTCGGATCATGATAATGGGGACGGGGTGGTGGTGGAGGGAGGAAGCATTTAGGAACTAGAGGAAAGTTGTAAATCTTAATGGCAGCAGAAATTGTTAATATATCTCTCTTGAAGAGACTGTTGGATTCAAACAGTTGACCTAGCAGCCCAATGCATAATCCATTACACCACCAGGAATTCTTATTTTGATAGTAGGGGTTTTTATCAATTGTTCTTATCATAATACTCAAGGCAGATTTTTTTAACCCATCAAACTAAACTATTGTTTGGTGTTAAGAAGACTTTACCTATGTTTTTTTGGTTAAAAGATTACATCAGGTCAATATTCCAGGGGTTTATCCAACCCCCATTGCTAAAGAAAGCCTTGAGACCATGAACATTTAAACTTTTATGCTGCATTTTCCTCCTTTCAATCAGGATCCTTTGATAGAATCTTCCATCAAAGATCAGTAAAGATTGTCAGACACCATCCCAGTTCTTATCCCAGAAGCACTTACCCACATATTGCATTTAAAAACTCCCTAAACTCACTGTCATCGAGTCAGTTCTGAGTTTTGAAACTTACGAGTTTTGAAAACTGTAAATCTTTATGGGAATAGAAAGCCTCATCTTTTTCCTGGAGAGTGGCTGGAGTGTTTGAACTGCTGACCTGTGGTTAGCAGCCCAAAGTAATCCACTATGCCACTTCCATTACTGGATCTCTTTCTCAAAATTGTTGTGCCTTCAGTGGCTACCAGCATGCTTTCAGGAACCCAGTCACAGTGAAATGAACTGTGGGGTAGAATAGAAGCACTAAACCATTATTAGGTCAGCTAACTCTCTCACGAAACCCTGGCCCTCAAGTTCTAAACCAAAAAAGTAACCCCCGTGTGATTGTTCATATGTGACCTCAGCAGCTACTCTTTTGTTCCTGTTGCAGCTATATCTCTCTCACTTTTTCCAATTCCATGTTTAACAAGTGCATAACTTATTGATAGCAATTGGATTAATAGTTTGTACAATCTGTCACTTTTTATGTCTTTTGATGAAGGGAAGTTTTAAATTTTTATGAGATCTATCTTATTATTTTGTGTTTTGCTGTTGGTGCTCGTGTTAGTATAGTAGATAGCCCATTGTTAATTGCTAGACCCAACAATATTATCCTGTATTTTCTTATAAATATTTTATGGTTTTTACTTAAGTTCCTAATCTATTTGGAGCTTGTTTTGTGTATGGTATTCAAGGGGGTCCACTCCCCCCGCCAAATAATTTTTTTCAAAGCTATGTATTTAATTAAAACAAACAAAAAACCCCACAACCGTATCACCTTCAAAGTACTCTCTGTGACACTTAATACATTTGTCAAATCTACTATTCCATTCTTGGAAACATTTTTCAAAGCCTTCTGTTTGGATGGCAGACAGCATCTCCCTCGGTTTTTTCTTCACCTCTTCTATGTCCTCAAATCCCTGTCCTTTAATGTCCCTCTGCAGTCATGGAAACTAAAAGAAGTCACACAAAGCAAGGTCAGGTGAGTAAGGTACATGAGGCAAGAAAGGCATGCTGGTTTTTTGTTGTGTGTGTGTGTGGTTTTTTTTGCCAAAAACTGGTGCACTGAGATGGCTGCATGAATATGTTCATTGTCGTGGCAGTTAAAACAGTCCCCAGGCTGCCACAAATAAGGCCTTTTTGTTGCACACTGTTATGCTATCTTTTCATAACCTCTAAATAGAAAGCTTGATTAACAGCCTGACCTGGTGGAACAAACTCCAAGTGCACTGTGAGTCATTAGTTTTGTCCCTGGGGGAAGTTGATGGACTCACAGAATGTTTGTCTTTAATCGACATTTCACTTTTTTTGAAAGAAGAAAACCACTTGTACACTTGAGTTTTTCCCATAGCACTGTCACAGTAAGTTATGTTCAACATCACAACAGTTTCTGTGGCATTCTTCCAGAGCAGGAAACAAACTTGCACAGCTGCATGCTGTTCTCTTAAATTGGCCATCACTAAAAAGGAGGCTTGAGCAAATTGCTTTTTATGAAAAAATTCACTGTGACCAGAGAGTACCTTCGCAGGCCACGCAAGTGGGTGCACTAACTCAGAACAGTTGTTTGATGCTTGCCTAGTGGGAAAAAATGTATACTATGATAGCTCTGCCCAGTGGAGCTTTTCTTCTGTTGTTTTTTTTTTTTGGCGGGGGGAGTACCCCCTCCTAAGGCATGGAACCTCTGTAATTTTTTCTGCATCTAGAAATCTAATTTCCCCAATGTCTATTGAAGAACTTATTTTTCTATTGAATATACTTAGTACATTTTCCCAAATCAGTCAATCATAGATGTGGAAATGCCCTGAGCTTAAGAGTGCTATTTGACAAGATGTGGCAAACGCATAAGCCTGTGTAACTTCCATTACTGTCAACATGTGGAATGTTACCTTCACCCCAAAGAGCTCTCTTATGCTTTATAACCCACACTTACACTTCCAAAGGCAAGCATTGTATAATTTTTTCACCATATATTAGTTTTTGAAGAAGTCCTGGTGGCATAGTGGGTTATGTGGTTAGCTGCTAACCACAAGGTGTGCAGTTAGAAACCACTAGCTGCTCCAAGGAAGAAAGATGAGGCTTTCTACTTCCATAAAGATTTATAGTCTCAGAAAACCACAGGGGCAGTATTCTGTCCTATAGGGTCAATATGAATTGAAAATGACTCAATTACTCTGAATGTATTAGTTTTGCATTTTAATGAATAAAAAAATAATTGAAGCATACAATATGCATACTTTTGTATAAGGCTTATATTACCATAATCTTTGGAAATGTACCCATTTTGTATTGTTGCATTCATCATTCAATTATTTAAATTTCTGAATAATATTTGTGTTACTCTGGGTAGACTAGAGAAACAAATCCATAGAAAATCTATGTGTATAAGACAGAGTTTCATATAAAGGGTAATTGTACTTTAAGAGAGCATCCCAACTCAGTCTGGTCTGAGCCCATAAGTCTGATATTAGCCCATATATCTGATACCAATCTATAAAGTCCTCTTCAGACTCACGAAATACATGCAATGATGCCAAATGCAGGAGGATCACAGGCCAGTGGGTTGGAAGTCATCTGGATCGAGTGGCACTGTAAGCATCTCAGTGCTGGCAGGGGTCTCTACTTGGCTTCTCTGGCTCCAGAGGTCTGGTTGCATCAGGGTAGGCCCATGTGGTTTCTCCACCTTCCAGGGTGTAGCACCATATGTCTTGTCAGTAGAGTGTCTCCAAGGGAGTGATGCAAGAGAGAGGATGTCTCCCATCTCCAAGGAGGAAAATAGAGGAATTCCCGGAATTCTCAGAGGAAGGCCATCCCCACACAGAGGCCTCATTTACTATAACCCGATTAAAAGACTAGACTCTACCCCATTCACTCTTAATCCTCTCAAGTCCCAATTGACACTAGATTATGTAACTACCACAATATCCCCCTGCCAGACTACACCCATTTGTTTATGTGGCCAACTCATGGGTCCCTGAACTGCTTTTAGAAGTTTGGCAAGTATAAATAAAAATGCTATGGGCTCAAAACAACAAAACCAAACCCATTTCCATAGCATCAATTCCAATCCATAGTGCCCCTAAAGGACAGAGTAGAATTACTTCTGCGGTTTTTCAAGATGGGAAATATTCATAGTAGCATAAAACCTCATCTTTCTCCAGAGGAGAAGCTGGGCTTAATCTACTGGTCTTGATATGAAAATTATAAAGTATCATATTTTTAGATACCACTTCACACCCACAAAAAATGTTGAAAATGCTGATAACTCTAAATCTGGGCAAATATATGGAACAAGCACAATTCATATATTTGGAGGCAGAGTATAAATTTGTAGAACCCCGTTGGAAATGGTCTACCAATTTCCTAGAAAAGTAAGCATATAACAACCTGCAATTGTACGATGACTGAAGGGTATTAGACTAGAACTGTATGCTCCACATACAGATGCAGAGAGCCAGGATTTTCTCCCAAGGTTCCTAAAGGTATATTCAAACTGCCAAACTTTCAGTTAGTAGCTGAGTGTTTAAACATTTTTACCACCCAGGGATTCCTACCCTATAGTGCTCACAATTTCAATTCGATATTTACTAAGGAGATATAAAAGAATATTTATAAAAAGACTCATAAAAATATTGATAGCATAAGAGATCCTGGTGGTATAGTGGTTGTCCATTGGGTTGTGTAGCAGTTACACAATTTCCTGTCAACTTGAGTGAAGGGGTGAAGTCTAGCCTGCCTGTCAGAGGAAACCAGCCTCTAACAACTGAATGGTCAGTAGGTGCGATTGTACGTTTATAATATATAAAGATCATAGTAAAGTCATAGAAGATATGAGAGTGAGTAAAATAAAATGAGTCTGACACATTTTATGGTAGCATGCTCACCTCAGTCCCTCTTGATGGTCCTCGTGGAGGTGGGAGAAGACAGAGAGAGGAGAGGGCATCTTCACTATCTTGGGATATTTATAGGTAGCCATAAGACATGCATATTCAGTAGTTACATACATCACAAGGTGGGTGGTAACTGCAGTAAGGTCCATGAGCTCACAGGTGAGGAAAGC
>NW_022103904.1:11299034-11307323 GCF_000313985.2 Echinops telfairi
GAATCCTACCTTGTTTCCCACCCCCTCTTGGTACCCAGAAACATGACCAGTCCTCAGCCTCACTTTCCAAGCAGCTGGTGACTTCTCTCCTTCTTACACAACCCTGTGCTGCCTGAGGCCTCGTGATTAGGTACTGGGTGCATCACACCTGCTTCTGGAGGCACCTGGATAGCTTCATTCAGACTTGGATAACATGCAGTGCCAGGTCAGAGGGTACTGGACAACCTACCCTCCTTATTTCCTTTGTTGGTGGTTTTTTTTTTTTTTGCTTTTCTTCCTCTTCCCTTGCTTCTTATGTTTTCTCTCTTTGCTTTTCTGTTTTTTTCTACTTTCACCCCAGTTTTTCTTGAAATTTTCCTCCCTTTCTTCAATACAACAATAATAGTTTTATTATTTGATTTTTTCTCTCTTATCCCTTTTTCTTTTTTATTTCCTTGCTGTTGTTTGTCTACTTTACCACCATCCACTTTATTATTATCTTTTTCTGCTCTTTGTTACTCTTCTCTTGCTCTTGTAACATCTGATGGGAGAAAACAACCATAACCACAAGGCCCAGCTATACTCAGATCTCCTACTACCCAATCCTCTACCACTTGATCATTATAAAACATTGACAGCCATCGATGTCATCCAAACTTACCTTCAACTGTGCTATACAAACAAGAAACAGAAATAAGTGTACATACTTACATTCTCTATCACATTCATTACCGTATATGCCAAAGAATACACGAATGCGTAATCATCAATTGAATACAGATGTAACAGTATTTCAATGTTTCAGAGAGAAAAACAATTGCATTTCACACAACAAACAGGGCACAGTGGCACAAACAAGTGACCAAAACAGAGAGCCAGAAGATCTTTGTCTGAGGAAGAAATGGCTTTGGAACATCTGATGAAGGGCACAGAAGCATGACCACCCTACTCATTCAACAAATGAGATAAAGATTGAGAACACAGCGGACAAAAGCAAGTGAAAAAGAAAAAAAACCCAGAATTCCAGAAAATACTACAATAACAAAGTGACAAAATAAATGAAAAACTAGAAAGTATACAAAAACCACAAATAGAAGTCCAGAAGATTAACACTAAGATTTTATAAATATGCAATGCATTGAAAGAGTGCAGAGGTGCCATTGAATTATTAGAAGACCAAACTAGTGATTCTGAGTTCTTTGGATAGAGAATCAACGGTGGCCAACAACAACCTGGGATTAACATACATGATAAGACCATCACAGGTCAACCCTGATATAGAAGTGTGCAACATGAAACAAACCTACAATACTGGAAAATGAGACAGATATATATTTGCAATGAAGCGATACAAAGTAAATAGAGAACATAGTGTAGTTATAGATCTTCCAAATGCATTGGAAGTTTAGTAGATTCCCAGATCTTGGAGAGTGAAAGGGAGGGCAATATACAATAAGAGGGAGCTTTGCAAAGAATGATGGAGGTGTATTAAGACACTAAAAGGAGTACAAGAATTGAAAGCAACCAAAATAAGCACAATTATGAAATAACAGGGAGCTACTTATAAATAGATGTGTGTATAGACATGTGGGATCAATGCTATGGAAAGAAGAGTGAGAACATACTTCCCATACAGAATATAACATATATGTGTGTATATATATATCACATACATACACAAACATATATTTGACATAGGATATTTGTAATAGGTTTTTACCTTTGCTGCAGCTATATCCATAGATGTGGTGGACCATACAGGGGACAAAGTTATGAAAAGTTCTTGAACATATCCAAGCCCCTTGGGGGAATGAGGTGGTGGGCTTGGGGTCTCAGGATCATGGCCTTGGGGGGACATCTAGGCCAATTGGAATAACATAGTTCACCAAGTCTACATTCTGATTTGGTGAGTAGTGGCTAGGGTCTTCAAAGCTCTTGAGTAGCCATTGATGGTTCAGATATTGATCTCTCCATGTCTGGAGGAAGAAGACTGATAAAAATAGAAAGAAACATATAAATAATCAGACCAATGAATAACAAATCCACCAGTAGAATGGAATTATGAACCATCCATCTCCAGGACCCTGAGACCAGAACAAGATGATGCCCTGATACTACTATCAACTGCTCTGAAATAATCACCTTAGAAAGTCCTGGGTAGAGGGAGGGGGTAAGGGTAGGGGTAGAAGGGAAGGGGTAGGGGTGGGGGCAGAAGGGAGGGGTGGGGATGAAGAACAAATAACTCAAAACCAAGAAGACAAGTATTGCTGGTTGGATAGAAATTGGTAGAACTCCAAGACTATAGTCCTTGGTCACTGAGCATGGCTCAAATTTGAATCAAAATATAGAGTCTTTATAAGGGTAATATTAACCCTGCTGATATATGAAAACCTTAGCATAATTGACCATTTGGGATCAAGGGGCAGCATTTACCCAAGAATAAAGTTTAGAAGGGTTTGACAAGAAGTAGAAATTGAGACAGGAAACACAGGAGGAGGTAGGATGGGCAGTGTTGCACTGAGGGATTGTGACGAATGAGATGAAACAGAATGTGCATGACTAATTGAATATAAAACTGATCACCTGGTCTGCAAATGTTCATTCAATTCACAATTGAAAATAAAAAGGATGTTGCACTCCAACCGTAGTCTCTTTATTAGCTGTACACATCACATCACATAATTGGGAATCAATAGCTAACTCCCATATTACATTATTATATTAACTGCCAAACTAGAGAATGATGGGCCAACCAAGTTGATATTTATATTTGGTGGGGAGAGGGGAGACACAATTCATTCACTCAACGACAGATCTTTTATTCCTTCATTGATTCTTTTTCTTCCTCTTTGTCTAATTCCATAGGTTCCCTAAAGTGCTTTATTAAAATTTACTTGTTTATAGATTTTCCTATTTATCTTGTTAATTTTTTGTCATGAATTTTGAGGCTTTTTAGTAGAAACAGAAAATTTTGGTTGATATGCTTTCCTGTGAAATTCACCTTTTATCCTATGAAATGCTTCCAGCAACTCCCTCGTTTAAAGTTTCCTTGGTCTGATATTTTCTGGTATCCATAAACCCTAATAACATATTCGAACAGTCTTTTGGTTTGCATTTCCATTTACTTACAACCTTGCTATTTTACAAGTGAATCTCTTGCAATCAAGATAGAGTTGAATCTCACTTTTTTTTTAATCCTCTTTGACTTATCAATGTTTAAAAGAGGTTTACTTCAAGTACGCAGGACCGCTGGTGGTGCCATGGTTAAAAGCACTCAGCTGCTAACAAAAGATGTGAAAGTTTCTTTTGTTAAGATTTGTAGCCTTGGAAACTCTATGGGTCAGTTCTACTCTTGCTTATAAGGTCAATATGAGTTGGAATTAACTACCTTTGGTGTTTGGGTAACCCATTTAGATGTAGTGAAATGATAAGTATTGTTAGATTGTTATACTATTTTACTGTTTTGACTCTTGTTTTTTCCGATATCCCTTTCATGCCTTCTTTTAAGTACTTATTTCATTTTACTATTCTAATACAGAGCTGGCATTTCAGCTACATCTTTGCAATTATTTTAGTGCTTGCATTCTTATCAATCTATTTTACCAATTAACAAAATAGTTTTACATTAGTCTAGCTCTCTTACCTCTTTGTCGTATACCATGGTATGACTACAACACATGGCATTTCCATGATCTCTAACCATAAACTCTGAATTCTAGGGGAAAGTTCTAGAAAGCTTGAAACAATGATTGTGGATACAGAAGTATGTAATCATCCAAACATCAAAGGACATAAGGATTTGGTATAGTGGTTTGTTTCAACTCAAGAGGTTTATTACAGTACATGTGTTGGGGTTATAAGGTTTCTATAAAAGAGAAGACACAACAGAAAGCAAAGAGAGCCACGCCTGGAAACCTTTCACCCCGCCTCGCAAGGGCGGGTCTTCCGGTTGGTGGGAGGGAAGCACACGTCACTCTGCGCCTGCTCACTGCACTCTCCCTGTAAAGGGCCAATAGACGGAGGGGGTGGGCGGGCTATCGGCCGGAGACCGGGTTTCCGGTTCCGGTGGGCGTCTGTCAGTAAGCCGCTGTGCTACGTGTCCCTGGCTTCCTGCGTGGCGGTGCTACAGGTGAGGGTCCTCCTGCTGCGCGGCGTAGGATGGACCGGGGTCGCCGGTCTTTTTTGACTCGCGAAGGGAGCGGGTGGGCTGTTTTATTCGGAAGGCGCTCGCGGGGCGGGCGGTGAGGGCCCGGTGGTCCGTGCTGAGATTAGTGTCCGGTCCGTGCCCCGAACACCCGCTCGGCCTGATGATGGAACCAAGGCGCCGGGGCCACGAACTCCTGAAGTAAGAGCGAGAGGGATTTTGACGGCCGTCGATTCTAACACCCTTAGGGGCCTGGCCCAAAGTTTGGCTTTCGTTGCGTACCCTTTGCCACACCCTGTGTGAACTCCCACCTTCTTGAGGGCGCCCAGCGTCCTGTCGCTGTTGTTAGGGGATCGCCTGCCGTTGGTGCCCCTTAGAGATTGCCTTTAGGGGAAGGGAGGTGTGCGAGGCCTGTCAGCTCTCCCAGACCACTACCAGGGTAGAAAGGAGTTTGCCACTAGCTTCCAGATCGAGAAGTGATGGTGGGTAATTGGGTCCCCTCGTCTAACTTGGAGTTGCAATGCTCTGGGTATGCGCCTTTTGCCTGGAGAAAAGGTCTGTAGCTTTCATCATGACACCTATGGTTACGTATAGTGTAAGCCCATTGGAGTTGAAGCATAAAGTGATTTCACCTGTATGACAGGTAGTGCTGGATTGTAATTAGACTAATCAACTGCCTGCCTTTAACAGCCGTCTTAAAAAAAGTTGATACGTATTAGTAGTACTACTTCCAATGTTAAAATATACTTATACTTTGTATGTAATGTCTCCAACCCCTAAACAAATTAAGATAGAATTTATAGAGATACTGAAAAAAAAATGAAAACAAGGGACAAGAAAGTATTCTTATTGGAATGGAACCGCTGTAAGTGGAGGACTTAATTACCTCTAATCAGAAAACAGGTGTAGCGAGCGCTGTTTTCTTATTTGATAGGGACACCCCAACGTACATACCCTGAGAGGCTCATAGAATTCCTAGTATTTTTAGAGCTTCTCGCTCACTGTCATGGAGTCGATGCCGACTCACAGTGACCCACTAGGATAGTATCAAACTGCCTCTGAGTTTCCGACTGTACCAGCTGATGGGAATAGAAAGCCCAGTCTTTCTCCCACGATTTAAGAGCTTACTATAGGTTATTCCTTTGATTTCACCATTGCCCACACCAGGTAAGGATATAATTCTTATTGGCTGCGGATAGTGAGTCCTGGTGGCAAAACGGAGTACGCATTGGGCTCTTAACCTTATGTTCAGCGGCTGGCCCTAGCCGCTCTGGGAAAAAGATGAGGGTTTCAGTTCCAGTAAATATTCACAGCCTAGGAAACTCCCTGGGGAAGTTCTACCCTGACCTATCGCTCATGGGTCGCTATAAGTCAGAATTGTCTCAATGGAAAATTTGGGGGGGGCTTTTGTTTTGTTGAGGGATAATCAAGCCAAACTCAGCCATTGAGTCAACTCGTAGTGACCCTGTAGGAGAGGGTCTGCCCCTGTGGGGTTCCACTACTGTAACTCTTTAAGGGAGAAGCCCTCTTCTTCCTCCCGCAGAGCCGCAGGTGGGCTCCAGTCACAAGGTGGGCAGCCAACAGGTAATGCACTAGCCATCTGCTCTCATTAGCTCTCATTTTTCTTTCTATTGGATAACCGATTTCTACTGGGTATCAACCTCATAAAATAGTCTTATTTTCACAAAAAGAATGCCTCATCCTGGGGATTTGCATGGAATTTAGCATGTCACTCACATAATTGAAATTTGGCTTAGCCCAGTTGTGGTTTTGATACTTATGTATACACACAAAATCTCTCAAATGTCTTACTGATGTGTTTATAAACCGTTAGATTGAAAACCCCCATTTACCCTGACTGTAGGATTGGCACAGTGCTTACAGCTGGGTTCAATTGTGAGGATAGCTCAGGACCAGGCAATTTTCTTATGTTGTCCTTGGGGTCCCGACTCAAAGGCACCTATCAACAACTAGAATTTTTCAGCACCATGGTTGTCATTTACTACATTAGCCACTTATTTCTGGAGAGTTTAAAATGAAATGAAAATTTATTGGATACCACTGTGTTTTTTTCACAGGAAAAATGAGACTTTAGAGTGGGAAGGAATAGATATGCCTTCCTTTGTTTAACCTCTTAATACATCGGTAAAGCTCATTGAAACTATGTGTTCCTCATTGTAATCCTAGATCAAGCTAACACTGATGACACAGTAGTAAAAACCTGTAGAGTCTCAAGTTGCCTTTGATATGATTAGATGAAATATGAAACAATGTCAATTTAAACATGAGTATTGTTTTGTTTTAATCAATGCAATGGAATTGACTCTTGTTGGGCATGAATTCATGGTGGGTCTCATTTACATCTCAATATAGCTAAGTTAGGAAGTCCTCATTATACTTGGTTTTTAATCTTTCTCCTCTCCCCCTTTTTTTTATAGAACCAGGCATGGATCAGGTACTGCAGTTTGTCGAGCCCAGTCGGCAGTTCGTGAAGGACTCCATTCGGCTGGTTAAGAGATGCACCAAACCTGATAGAAAAGGTACTGGCTTTAAAATCAGAGAAAAATACCTTTCATTTCTAAGTCTTTGATTTACATCATTGTAACAAACAATTGTTGCATTACTTTTATCAACATTTTATTGATTTAAATTTTGTACACTTTGTTGCCTTAAGTTTTCCTGTGTTACATGTTTTTAAATAGGAATATTTGTTACAGTTTCATTTTCCATGTAATATTTGTCTTTGCCATTCTATAGTGTGTCAAAGTGCTTTAACCCAAGTAAACCCAACTGCCATCAAGTTGATTGTGATTGATAGGGAACTTACAGGACAAAGTAAAACTGACCCTTTGGATTTCCAAGCATGGGAAACCCCCTCTCTCTCCTGTGGAGCTACTGGTGGATGCAAGCTGCTGAGCTTGGGGTTAGCAGCCTATTACATAACTCACTACCAGGGTTCCTTTCTTGTGCTTTTGCCCCTTTCACAATTTTTTTCTGGAATTCTTAAATTTTCAGTCCTCTTTGCTCTGCTCTCTTATCCCTTCAAATGAACAAAATTGTGACATGAAACCGTATAGTTAATAATTCATGTGTTTAAGTTTACCAGCATTTGTCTACACTCACTGACTCATTGAATGCTACCTAGGTTGGGAGCTGAGAAAATATAAGAAATAAGATAGTTCTGGTCATAGAACTGCGAGTCTTAAAGAGGGAACAAAACTGTGGGAGCCTTGGAAAGTTCATGGAAAGATACAATTAAAAGATGATACAGCCTTTTGATGAACTTTTCAAAGTCCCCTCATTCCAATTAGAAATTTTATTCTCTGCTGTGGTAAATATTTTGAAAGAGTAGGAAAACCGCTTGAGAGTACATAATAAGAGTATGAATCTACTCTGGATGTTAGGGAAATCTTCCTGGAAGTCACATGAAACTGAGACATTGCCAATTTTATGAAATGTGATTCAGTCTTCTTTCATTTTTCAAGCTTTATCTTTCACTTTGTCATAATGTTGAAGTTAGTGAACCCATTGTATGTAGAAAAAAAGTCTTGATTCTGCTTTTCTAATTTTTATAGTAATGTTATAAACTTAAAAATTACGCATTCTCCTATCTATTCCCATTTCTCTTTGATATTTTGATTAATTGCTAAGAAGATAAAATATATTCACTGTTGGTTAATAGATCCACTTGTGTAAACCTTACTTTAGTTGTGATTAAATATCAGCAAAATATGGAAACTAAGAAACTTGTCCAAGAAGTAGTTTGCTTCTACTGCTCTTATTTATGTAAAATTACATATCTACCCATCGGAAGAAAAGGCATACTGGTAATTTTATGGCACTGTTATTACAAACACTAATGTGAATTTTGTGTTTTGAAATGCAGAATTTCAAAAGATTGCCATGGCAACGGCGATAGGATTTGCTATAATGGGATTCATTGGCTTCTTTGTGAAATTGATCCATATTCCTATTAATAACATCATTGTGTAAGTAAATTTCATAAAATTGGTTTTATTTAGGATGGGGGGGATGAAAATTAAAATAGTTGAGTTGAAAATTGGCCTGCTATTTAATACAGTTATCACCCTTGCCTTTTAAAATACCATTAAATTTTGCTAATATTTATTGAGTGTCTGATAATTAAAAGTTATGTTCCATCTTAT
>NW_022103904.1:11308038-11313791 GCF_000313985.2 Echinops telfairi
TAAGACCATTGGAAATATGTGCTTTCCGATGGTCTTAGGCGACCCTGTTCGACCCCCAAAGAGGTCGAGACCCATAGGTTGAGAACTGCTGACTTAGCATCTCTGCTCAAACTCAATTGCCATTGAGTGGATTCCAACTCACAGTGACCATACGGGTCAGAGAACTGCTCCTTTGGATTTCCGAGACTAATTCTTTATGGAAGCAGATGTCTCACTGTTCTCCCACTAACTGTGGGTGGGTTCCAACTGCTGACCGCATAGTTAGTAAGTTATCACTAACAGATTCTTTTTCTCTGGACCGCAGTTGCCTAATTAGTACAGTAAAACCTGGGAAAGAACTTGTGTAAGACACCTGTACAAAAAGGAAAACTATTAATACCTCCTACTAATACAGTGCTAGAAAATGGTGAAATTGCACGCTCACTGGTGGAAAACTTAGGAGACCCACAACATTAAAGCAGTCCTGTTGAGTGTCACCTCCGACAGAATTCACTGTCAAATATCTCTTATTTCATATCATTCACTGCTTCTGCTCTTCTTGCATTTCATTACATTGTGAAGCAGGTTTGACAGAAAATTCTTTCTCTAAATTGAGGTCTAGTTTGTTTCCTATGGTAATTATCCCTAATTGTTCTTAGTTTTATCTACTTGAACACGTATGAAGGTGCTTCAAAGAGTGTGTGGAAAAATCGAATATAGCTATATGGGGATAGTTTTGTTTTTCACTTGGTAGAATTACTTTTCTTCAGCATCTCAGTACAAAAATGTATATTGGGTTATACAATTTTAATGTATGTTTTTGATACTTAGAAGTTCTTCCATGGAAAAGGTAGTGTTTGTTTTCATTATGATTAAGGCAATTTTCTTTGAGTAATCATGGCAAGCAGTGGTGATGAAGAACCCTCCCTTTATTTTCAACCGTGTAGTCAGCGACAAGGGGTCCCTGAGAGCTCAGTGTGTCAAGGGCTTGGCTACTAACCCCAGGGTCAAATAAGACCGCTCCTGTAAAGATTATCACGGACTCCGGAGCAGTTCTACGCTATTTTTTAGGGTCACTATGAGTCAGAATGGACTTGATAATGTGGGTTTAGTTGATTATATATTAAGGTCCGATCTTAACCACAGACCCATTTGCCACTAAGTTACTCTCAACTCATAGTGGCCCTACCATAGGTCAAGGTAAAACTGCCCTATGGGCTTTCTAAGGCTATAATCTGTGAAGAAGCTGAGTAGCACATTTTCTCTTATGGAGGGTCAGTGAGCTCAAACTGCTGACATTTCGGTTACCAGCCAAGTGCTTAAGCACTGCACTACAGGGCAGCTTTGGCATAGTCATACTATAGTGCAGTTTGTTTATGATCTTTTTCATAAAGGTACTAAACATTTCTAAAATGAGCTTCTGAATTTTAAGATAGTCCTGTTTCAGTAGCCTCACCCCTAATGACCTTTTCAGTTCTAAGATCCTAAAGTTCAATAATTTTCCGCTAATATACTATTTTGGTGTAAAGTTGGGCATGATTCTCAAATAATTGGTTTTCGCTATATGAAATGACAGCATATTGTATTTCAAATAGTACTAATTTTTAAAAATATTTTATATACTCAAAAATGACCAAATACCTTTTCTTCTTCCTTTTTATTTTTTGACAGTGGAGGCTGAATAGCTTTTTGGAAGAGTCTGCCTATCATCTTGGGGATTGGTGAACAAATGAGGGTTTCAGAAGACCATAGAGTAAAGTGTCCTGTGTATTTTGTGTTTGTTTCATTTTCTTTTCCTTCCAAGATGTTTTCTATTTCTAAATTAAAATGATTTCAAAATAAACTTCTCTTTTGTCTATCACATGTATTTTTCAAATTAAATATTAGACTGAGAATCACATTAACCAAATTTTTTTCTTCTTGGGAATTTTGCTTTATAGGAGAAGTTAAAGGGGATATTGGTGTAGTGTGAATGATGCCCTTTTTTGAGTGTGTGCTCCTCTATTAGGTATAGTTTTTCCCATGATGAGAAAAATAGTGCAAGTATAGGATGTTGTGTTAGGCCCGGTTGATTAAAGAAGCAACTACAGGAACACGCATATATGTATAAGAGAGAGCTTTATATCAAGAAGTAATTGTATATCAAGAAAACATCCCATTCCAGGCTAACTCAGTAACTTCCTCTTCAGACTCACAGAGCCCCGTGCAACGGAGAATTTAGAAGATCACAGGCCTGGTAGGTGCAAAGTTGAGTGGGTCCAAAGTTGGTGGAAACATGCAGGCTCTAGCAGCTATCTGTCAGCAAGTAGGAATTCCGGCAAGGCAGAAGGGGAGGTTCCTAGGGCTTGTCTTATGAGGTCATGCCTACAATGGGGCACCATCAGGCTGTGACCTGATTGACAGGTTGGATACGATCTCTACACTTTCACACATCTTCAAGTTGACATGAAATTCTGTTTACTACAGATGGAAAAGATCATGAACTTAAGAGTTGAGTGATTCTACCTTACAAATCTGGCTAGACCAGAGCTTGTGCACTGGTACAGATAAGAGCTTGCAACATAATCCAGGACAGATAAACCCCTCAGGACCAATAATGAGAGTAGCTATACTAGAAGGGGAAGGTGGGAGAAAGGGAACCAGTCACGATCTACATATAACTTCCTCCCAGAGGGATGGACAACAGAAAAGTGGGTGAAGGGAGACAGTGGTTGGGTTAAGACATGAAAAATAGAAATTATCAAGGGTTCATGAGGCTGGGGGAGGGGGTGAATTGTGCTGATACCAAGGGCTCAAGGAAAATGTTTCGAAAATGGTGATGGAAGCATGTACAAATGTGCTTGACAAGATGGATGAATTGTGATGAGAGCTCTAAGGCCCCAATAAAATGATTTAAAAAAATTGAGAGGCTAAGACCTCATACATAGAAAGTTCTTAAAGAAGTTTAGGTATTAATTTGTAATCGCTTCCTCAGTTATAGTTAAAAATTTCAGAGGTCTATCCCTATATAGTCAAATATCCAGGAACACTGGAGTTCTGAATCTTGTGAATTAAATAACTAAGTTTTTTCTAAGAAAAGATAATTTAAAAGTGATAGTTATTCCTGTTTTTAAAAACTATTTCATTCATTGTTTAGTTACTGATTTTTAATTCCCAATTCCAATGTTAAATGTATTTGGTGAACACATATTTGAGTCTGGTTCTTGGTGAATAATGTAAGCAAGTTTTCTAAATAGTGTGTGTGAACTGTAGTCTTCTGTTGTGGGATCCTTATATTCAGAGTGCAGTTTATTTCCTAGAAGTAACAATGTTAACAGTGGTTCAGTGTTGAATGAATTGATGTCTTTAAGGAAGTAAACATAGTGAAGAGTAAGCTGTCTAATAGGGACCCCATGTAGCCACAGATAGTTCCTTAAAGGATCTGCATGTGACGCTATCAAAAAGTTTGTGGAAACATGGAATTAAAAAAATAATGAATTTCCAGTAAATTTTGAAGTCCTTTTGTGCATAATACCATATATATATATATAATTTTGTACATAATACCAAACATACATATATAATGTTTTCAAGGTGTCCTGCTATTTAAAGTTGAAAATCCACTTTAAGCTTTTCCATTTCTGTATTGCAGTTAAGCATTAAAGGAGCAGTGTACATCCCAGTGAGACTAATGTTGCTAAGCTCCTTCCCTGGGAACTAACGCTCAGCATGAAGATGCTATAGCTTTGAACTATGTGAACAACAGATTTTATGAGTTACTTGGTATGATTTGGTAGATTAATTTAGGTCTGAAAGCTCAAAATGTTTAATTATCTGCCAATTTGGCTTATGAAGGTTTCGTAAAAATACTCTGCTTAAAAAATACTCTTGGACAGTGAGAAAACATTGTACATCGATTGGTACATATATGCATGCATAAACATGTTTATGGACATCCATATATACAAGGGACTTCAGAAAGTTTGTGGCAAAATTCTATCTTCATTCCCAAGAACTTTTTGAGGCCCTATTGTGGCATATATTGTTTAGAATTTGTCTTAAATATTGTACTCAGGTTTAGCATAGATGAAGTTACAGAGTTGATTGCAAAGTAGTCATGGAAAGAGGCAAGTAAGATTTTACAACATTCATTTAGAACTAGAGCATCCAAATTCATTAGATGTAATATTGTTAGAGTCCAGATTTCAGGCTTTTACCTTTAATGAGCACTCTTGGGAGGAAGGCTTAATTACAGCTTGAGTTCAGTGGAAGGCCCTTTTAGCGAGGGTCTTCAGTGTACAGCATAGACTGAGCAGTCTTTTGGTCTTCAGAGAGAAGAGTGGAGAAAGATCTGTTTGCTTCTGTTTTCTTTCAATGAGTGAGCAGGCATTTATACACGTGAATTTCTCCCGTGATCTCAATAAGAACAAGTGGCACAAAGACTAGTGTCTTCTCTAAGTGCCTTAGTTATCTAATACAGAAATGCCACAAGAGGGTGGCTTTGAAAGGTATATTTTCTTACAATTTAGGAAGTGCTGCCATGGAAACAGTTCAGTATTGTAGCGAGACTATGGGACAGTAGAAGTGCCCCTGTGGGTTTCTGAGACGGTAAATCTTCATGGGACTGGAAGTCTCCCTCTGAGCAGCTGGTGGTTTCAAACTGCTAACTTTACAGTTAGCAGCTCTATGTGTAACCCACTGCACCTACTTAGGCGGTGAGATATTGAAATCTGGGATGATGGCTGTAGGGGAAGGTTCTCTTCTTTTGAAATCTGTAGGCCAACACTTCCATGTGTCTCAGCCCCAACTTCCCCTGAATCTAGGAGGTGCTCACCATAGGAATCCATGGTCCACAGGATGCACTCTGCTTCTGACTATTCTTGCTTGGTGGTAATCTGGTTCGTTCGCTCCAGCTCTATAGGCCTGGGTAGAACTGCCCCTGTAGCTTTTCCAGACTGCAACTCTTCACTGGAGTAGAAAGCCCCACCTTTCTATCATGGTTTTGAATGGCCAATCTTGGGGAATCTCAATCCCAAGTTTAACCACTACACCAATCCTCACTTGCCAGTATTTTATTTTTCTTACACTGATTTTTAATCCCTATTGAAGGTTGTGGTGTAGTGGTTACCCTTTGAACTGCTAAATGCAAGCTCAGCAGTTCCAAACCACTGGCGCTCCTGGGAAGAAAGACAAGGCTGGGAAAGCCACAGGGCATCTACCCTGTCCTATAGGGTTGCCAGGAGTCAGAATGGACTCAATGGTGGTGAGAATTTTTTTAAACACTGTATTCCTTGATTTGTATCAGGACGTGCTTCAAGCCTGCTTCACTTCTATAAAGCAAGACTTATATGAGGGGGTACCCCCAACTCCCCCAAAGGAAAAAAGCTCTGCTGAGCATAACTTTCACAGTACGCATTTTCCTATTAGGTGCTCATCAAGCAACTCGCTCTGAGTTAGTACACCCAGTGGCGTCGCCTGGGAAGTTTCCCTCTGGTCACAGTAAATTTTATCATAAAAGTTGTTTTGCTTGAACCTCATTTTTTTGTGATGGCCAATTTAAGAGAACAGCGAGCAGCTGTGAAATGTTTCTTGCTCTGGAAAAATGCCACAGAAACTGTTGTGATGTTGGACACAGCTTATAAGGACTGTGCTATGGGAAAAAACTGAAGTACATGAGTGGTTTTTTAATTTCAAAAAAGGTGAAATGTCGATTGATGACAGACCTCGTTCTGGACATCCATCAACTTCCTGAACAGATGAAAATATTGACTTGTGCATTTGGAGTTCATTCCACC
>NW_022103904.1:11315003-11351468 GCF_000313985.2 Echinops telfairi
AACCCTTGATAGTCTTCATTCATTAGTGTTCAGTTCATAAATCTATTCTTAAGATAGTCTCTAAATTTATGTGGGGTGATGGCTCTTGTGGACTTGTTTTAATTTTCTTCAGCTGCAACTGGAACTTGCGTAGGGGCAATTGATTCATAGTCTAAACCGTGTTTCTGTAGTGGTATGTCTTTTTACAAATATGTAATGATTCCTGCCTATTCCATTTTGGAGGTCCCTGTCAGCGGTGGGACTCAGTCAGTTCACACTGCTTTGGCAAAACTAATACCTAATTTTTGTTGAGTTCAGTGAACAGGTTGTGAAATGACACTTGTAATCAGGGTTCTCTCTAATGTGGGTGGCTGGGCATTTACCCAATGTGGAAATCACAAGTTTACATTTCTTACTCTTTTTGAACGTTCATCTGGGCAACAGTGTAGTCTAAGCATCCACCGTAATGTTCATTCCATCCATAGGTATAAAAAATTAGAACTATGCTCGTAATTTTTATTTCTTCATTTCATAAAACTCATTATACTTTTGATGAAATGCTACACTTTATTCCCTTGCATTTGTTACTTCTGTAAACAAATATAGAATGTAAAGAGAAAAGTGCCGAAAAATCAGGTGACTCGCTGTCATTCGTGTGAGATAATAACCTACCTTTTGGTACATCATGTTTTTTGCCTTTCACTTCAGGCTAGACCAGAGTATATACACTGGTAGCGATAAGAGGTCAAGACAAGCAGAATCTGGGCCAGATAAACCCCTCGGGAACAGAAATGGGAGTAGTGATCCCAGGAGGGGAAGGCAGAAGGTGGAGAGAGGAGGGGAAGAAGGGGGAACCGATCACAATGATGGACACATAACACCCCCACCCTCCCTACTCCGGGACCAGCAACAGGAACTCTGGGGGAAGGGAGACAGTAGTTGGTGTAAGATATGAAAATAATAATTTATTATTTATCAAAGGGTCACAGGGTGGGGGATGGGAGGAGGGAAAAATAGGAGCTGATACCAAGGGCTCAAATAGTAAATATTAGAAAAGAATTATGATGACATATATACAAATATGCTTGACACAATTGATATATGTATTGTTATAAGGGCTGGAAGAGTCCCCAATAAACTTTTCTTTTAAAACAAACAAACAAAATGGTCATTAGCCAGTGAATGAGTTGTTAAATTATTTGAATTCCAATATTGGTCCACGTATTAGTTACCATTTATATAGTTAAGAAAATGATATTTGTCATGAATGGGTCATTAATTTGTGATATTTTATCATGTGATCTGGCATGATTTCTAACAGTAAGGTTATATTTTTCTAGCCACTGATTCTTCTTCATTTCTAGTTTTCACATTCTAATCTCGAATGATCATTAATTCATCTTGATTACATGTTTGATCAATTTCAGAGTGTTTAAGTTGGTAAAATAGCTTCCATATTTTTTTGTCATTAGATGTTGGTGCATACATTTGAATAATAGTCCATTAACTGATCTTCCTTCTAGGTATATGGATTGCATCCTTTTACAGACAGTGGTGTTCTTTAGGATAGATCTTTTTTGTTTAGTTTTTTTCCAAGATGGTTTCATTCACTTTTGTGGAAAAAACAAAACAAAAACCAAAACCCTATGGTGAATAATTGCCATGCATCCCGAAGCTCAGTGAAGAAGCATGACTCAAATACAAAACAGACCCATATAGGGTGCTATTTTAGCGAGACTGTGTTTAGTTAATACTGCAAATGATCGCGATGTACTTATGAAAGGAAGACAAGGGTTCAGGGAAGTGGTGACATCCATTAAACTGTGCTCCATAGATGCCTATAGTTTCATTTCAGGCTTGTTATAACCATGCTTTTTAATGGTGATTGGAGATGTATTTTATTTTAGCATGTCTCTTCATTCTCAAGTAAAATATAGTTGATTAATTTTTTTGCTCTCAATAGTTGTTGGATTAAAAAAAAACTTTATTGTGAATCTTTTTAATGCTTTAAGACCAATGACAATATTCCAATTTTAGAAATTATTATATACCATGAGGCTCTTTAACTTAAAGTAGGAAATGAATGCATAGGTAATTTTTATTGGTAGAAAACATGCATAATTGTAAAATAAGTATTTCTGTAAAAACTGTTGCATGGTCAAATACTTAACTTCTTTTAAATTGAGAGTTTTGAATTCAACCGAGTTTTCAATTAATACCCATGGTACATAAAAAAACTATCGCTCTCTATTCTCTCCTTAAATTCTTTTTGACCCAGAATATACATTTTGGGAAAAACTACATTTAACAGTGTAGTGGTTAAGCAGGGTCAGCAGTCCGAAACCACCAGCTGCTTCAGGGGGGAAAGATGGAGCTTTCTACTCCGTCAAAAGTTTACAGCTCAGAAACCCACAGGGAGGCTACTGTTGGAATGGACTTGATAGCAATGAGGTGAATTGGCATGGGAATTGTTATGCTTCTTACAGCTTATCAGCCCTAGTGAGCGGAAGCCAAATATATATATACACACACATAATTTACATATCATACACTTCAATAGTTAGATCATAAAGAGTTGCACAATCGGTTCCTGAACATTTTCTTCCTTCTTGCATCCACAGCTACCTGCTCCCCATGCCCCTCTAACTTCTCCCCCATAACCCAATAAGCCATTAATCCAGTTACTATCTCTAGAGATCCACCCATCCTGGATTTCATATACTGGAAAACATACCTCCGCTTCCCCCCACCAAAAAAAAATCAAATAAAAACAACAAATAAGAAAAAAATGAAATAAACCAGAGAAAAATGCTAATCAAAAAGAAAGCAGGAAATAGGTATGCATATATATATATAAACATTTAAAAAATGGATAGAAAATGATAAGATCTTACATTTCAGTCTAACTGGTTCTGCTGAAATATACTTTCCATTGCACTTTGAATGATAGCAAAGCTATTCACATTCCTGGTCCATGGCCAGAGGGGTTCACTGGAGGCTCAATCCAGATGTATTTGCCCTCCCTCCATTCTTTTATAAAAAAAACATGAAACAGCTTTAAATGGGTCAAAAGTGAGAGTATTTGATTACATTTTATCCTAACTATATCTGCCATAATCCAGTTTGCAATGCTCTCTGTCTGATAGGAAGGTTATTCACTTCCCTTGAGTATGTCAGAAGGGACTCACTGGGAGCTTGATCCAGAAAGAAACCTTGCAAACGGATTTTGGGCCTCCACTTTCTACCATAGCCTTCTGCAAGGTTGGAACACCTTTTGGACCATAATTTTAAACTGTTGCATTAGGGCTTGGTCCACTGTTGAAATTTTCCAAATCAACTATACTGAATCAGAATCTACATGTTATCAAGATCCACAGATCCCTAGGCCATTCTTAAGTACATGGAAGAATCACCTAGGGATCTTTTTAAAACATAGATTCTGACTTAGTTTATTTGTAGTTAAAATACGAATTCTCAGCAGGTGACAGAACCAGAATAAACCCATTCGAAGCCTTACTTTTGACATATTTTTACTTTATGTGAGTATGATTTTACATTTATTCACCAGCTAACTAAACATCTTAAAACAGGTTCAACATTTGAAATTTGAAGGCTTTAAAATCATTTATAAAGAATTAATTTTTTCTTCTATCATAAAACAATTGCTAAATCATCTTTTTTCTGCCTTTATATACTATTCTTTTATTTTGTTATTAAATTTACCCTGTAGTTTAGCACTGTTTTGTTAGCTTTATAGAAGAAAAGGCTCCTCCTACAGTGTCTTGAATCTGCACTTCAGTAAATCTCATTAAGATAGAACATCGGACAACTCAGTAATTATAATTTAATAAAAATGCACATGTATCATCTTCATCCACATACACACACCCCAAATCTAGCCCCCAACTACCAAATCCTTATAGTTATTTTACTAGGTGCCCAATTATGTTTTAAAATGGACAGCAGATCGTATACTGGTCATTATTGGGTAGGTTGAATTGTGTGCTTTATAGGAGTAATCACAGTTAGGTAAAGGTCTAAAGAGCCCTGGTGGTGCAGTTGGTAAGCACTTGGCTGTTAACTGAAACCCACCAGCTGCTCTGCAGGGGAAAGAAGTAGAAGTCTGCTTCAGTAACTTTAACCTAAAAAAGCAAATCCTGTACCTTCAAATCAACTGACTATTTGTTGTTAGGTGCCATCTAGTCGGCAACATAGCAACCCCATGTAACAGAATAAAACACGGCTTAGTCCAATGCCAAGTTTGAATTCACTTTTGGAGCTACTGTTTCAATCCATCTTGTCGAAGGTCTTTTTTTTTTTTTATCACTGACCATATGCTTTACCAAGCATGATGTCCTTGTCCAGGGACTGGTCTCTCCTGACAACATATCCAAAGTTTATGAGACAAAGTATTATCTGCCACACTTCTAAAGAACATTCTGGCTGTACTTCTTGCAAGACAGATTTGTTTGTTCTATGGGCATATGTTTGTTCCATGGTATTTTCAAGATTCTTTGCCAGCATCATAATTCAAATGTACTCGTTTTCTTTTTTCTTCCTTATTGTGTCCAACTTTCACATGCATATGAGATAACTGAAAATACCATGGGTTCAGCAAAGTTCATCTTCATGCTTAAAGTAACATCGTTGCTCTTCAATACTCTGAAGAGGTCTTGTGCACCAGATTTACTTAATGCAATGCCATTTCATCTCTTGACTGTTGTTTCTATGAGCATTAAATGTGGATCCAAGCAAGATGAAATCATTGACAACTTCAATCTTTTCTCCATTGATTCTGATGTCGTCTACTGGTCCAGTTGTAAGGATTTCGGTTTTCTTTACATTGGAGGATGGAATCCTGGATCTTCATCAGCAACTGCTTCAAGTCCTCCTCACTTTGAGCAAACAAGGTTCTGTCATCTCCATATTGCTGGTTATTAATAAGCCTTTCTACAGTCCTTATGCACTCTTTTTCATATAATCCAGCTTCTCTGATGATTTGCTCAGCATACAGATTGAACAAATACGCTGAGAAGATAAAACCCTGCCTCACACCTTTTCTGATTTTAAACCATACAGAATTTCCCTGTTCTTCTAACACAAATGCCTCTTGATCCATGCACAAATTCTGCATGAGCACAATAAAGTATTCTGGTATTCCCATTCTTCTCAAGGGTAGCCATTGTTTGAGCTGACCCACACAGTCAAATGCCTTGACACAGTGAATAAAATACACAAGTAAACATTTTTCTGGTATTCTCTGCTTTCAGCCAACATCCATCTGACATCAGCAATGATATTTCTTATTCCATGTCCTCTTTTGAAGCCAGCATGAAACTCTGGTAGTTCCCTGTCAGTATACTGCTCTCAATCATTGGTAGATGATCTTTAGCAAAATTTTACTTGCATATGTTACCAATGATATTGTTCTATATTTTGAGCATTCTTTTGGGTCACCTTTCTTGGAATGGGTACAAATATGGATTTCTGCTAGTCAGTTGAATAAGTAGCTACCTTTCAAATTTTCTGGCATAGGTGAATGAATGCTACCAGTGCTATGGAGTTTGTTGAAACACTTCAATTGGTATTCATCAATTCCTGGAGTCTTGTTGGTGGCTAATGCTTTCAGTGCAACTTGAACTCTTTCCTCAGTACCATTGGTTCTTTCCCATATGCTATATCTGAAATGGTGGAATGGTCGACTAGTTCTTTTTGGACAGCAACTCTGTATATTCTTTGCATCTTCCTGATGCTTCGTGCTTCATTCAATATTTTGCCCATAGAATCTTTCAGTATGACAATTTGAGGCTTGACTTTTTCTTTAGTTCTTTCAACTTAAGATACGCTGAGCATCTTCTTCCTTTTTTGTTTCCTAACTCTAGGTTTTTGCACATTTTATTATAATATTTTACTTTTTCTTCCCAAACTGACCTTTGAAATCTTCTGTTTAGCTGCTTAACTTAATTTCTTCCATGTGCCTTAGCTACTTACTATACGATTAAGAGCAAATTTTAGAGTCTGTTCTGACATGCATCCATGCACTTTGATATATATATTTTTTTCTTTTCTGTCTTTTTAATGACATTTTGCTTTCTTCATGAATGATGTTTTTTTTTTCCTCCAGAATGTGTTCTCTTTATTTTCAACAGTTTTATTAGCAAGTAATTACATATCATATAATTTAAAAATTAAAGCATTCAACCATATTATGGGGAATTGTACAATCACCCCCACATCAATTTTAGAGCATTCCCCCTCCTCCCATGGTTAAATCGCCTTTAAGAAGATTCAGGAAATCATAATCTCATCTAGTTTCACTGCTCCCCACCATGTCTTCATTAGTTATTTCCGAAATCCCTACCCCACCCCCCATCTTCTCCTCCCCTCAGAATTCCCTGTATCCCCTTGTATCTGTTATCATCATTATGCCTCCACTCCTACTGTGCTTCACAGCAGGGAGACTGAACAGAAAACAATAGAAAAAAAAAAACTGCACTAAGGTGGAAAGGGTAATAGTATACAGACAATAATAGTATGCAGACATAATAGTATAATAGTATTAAAGAACAATAGTATACAGACAAAAATAACGATAATGCATAAGAAGGAACAGACTCCCAACAGTATTCAAAAAGTCAGGGAAGACATTTCTGTCATGGACACAGTAAGAGATATTTGCACCCAGAAAAACATTCAATTCATGTCTATAGGGATGCCAACTGGCCAAGTATAGAGTTCGATACTGGGCTCTGCTTGATAAGAAGGCTGATCTGGACTCTTGCCTGTGGTTAGAGTGGATCTGCCAGTGGTTCAGCCTGACCAGACCCTCCGCAGATGGGTGTCGGGCTCTCACCGTCCCCACAGCCCTCCACAAACTGGGTGCTCATAGTTTTTGCTCTGATGATTTTCTCCTCACCACATTTGACTTTTGTCATTGTCATCCTTGGCTACACAAACTAGTGTGCTTCTTCCATGTGGACTTATTTAACTCCTTGCTTAGATGGCTGCTTTTAAATTGCAAGCTTTTAAGACCCCAGATACTATCTTATTGATGGCTGGGCACATCTGCTTTCTTCAGCACACTTTGTTGTAGCACCCTTATGTTCAGTGATCATTTCATGAAGGTGCGTATCAAGCAGGGCCAGGATATAAGAACTGATCATTCTTAAATTGGGACTAGGATTTACTGTGAGCCCCAAACCCATTCCTGGGTCTATGCCTTACTTCACTTATTTAAGTTAATTTGCTGTAATTCGGGTTACAATAAATATGTCATATCATTTCATATCTCAATCATGTCAAATATAATTGTACAATTTCTTGCATACTTGTACATGTTTTCAAATCATGCTTTTCCTTCCTGGACTTCTTGATATCATCTCCCTCTTGTTTCCCGCTCTATAAGCCCCTTCCCCCAAACCCTGGTTATCTCTTACCTCCCTGTAGGCTCAACATCCCTGGGTTTCATTGTCAAAAAAAAAAAAAAGCTTCAAGAGGGTGAGCCCCAATGGTGACACACTCTGAGATACACTCTAAATCAGCATAAGTAGAACATAACAGAATGGCTGTCACAGGGTTGCTGGGACATGACATGGCTTAGTACAGCATACTGGGCATTGATGTACGAAGGAGTTGTTTGCTGACCAACAGTACCCTGCTCTTGGTACAGCTGTCTTCTTCTACCCTCAGACACCATATGTTTTCCTGCTTCTCAGGTCATGAATGATGTTCTTGATGTCCTCCTACAGCTCATCAAGGCTTCTGTTATTGTGTTCAATGTGTCAAATCTGTTCTTGAAATTCAAGTGGGATAGACTCAAGATCATATTTTGTCTGTCTTGGACTTGTTTAAATTTGCTTCAGCTTCAACTTGAATTTACATATGAGCAATCGATGGTCTGTTCCGCAATCGGTTTCTGACTTGGTTTTACCTGCAGATATTGAGCTTCTCCATCATCTTTTCCAACTGATGTATTCTATTTGATTTCTGTGCTTTACATTTGGAAAAGTTTACATGTGTAGTTGCTATTTGTACTGTTGAAAAAAAAAAGCATATGCTATAAAGAAGCCCTTGATCTGGAAAAATTCTATCATGTGATCTCCAACTTCATTTCAATCACCAAGACCATATTCTCCAACTACTGTTCTTTTTTCTGTTTTCAACTTTTGCATTGCGATAACCAATAATTATCAGTGTATCTTGACTGCATGTTTGATCAATTTTAGACTCAATGTGTTGGTAGAATTCTTCAATTTCTTTATCGCTAGCATTAATGGTTGATGCATTGATTGCATTTCTTCTTTTGTTTATTGCATTTCTTAATAGATTGATAGTTATTATCCTATACCAGCAGTGTACTTCAAGATTTATCTTGAAATATCCTTTTTGATGATAAATTACATGCTATTATGCTTGACTCTGGGATTCATGGCATAGGAAATCATATGATTTTCCAATGCAAAATGGCGAATACCCACCCATTTTAGCTCACTATCACTTAGAATATCAATCTTTATGCATTCCATTTCATTTTTGACAACTTCCAAGTTTCCTAGATTCATACTTCATAAATTCCAAGTTCAGATTATTAATTGATGTTTTCAGCTGTTTCTTCTCATTTTGAGTTGTATTCCATCGGCAAAGAGTCCCTGAAACTTTCTCCCACAGGCTTTGCTCTATCCACTTCATGATGACCGACCCAACTTTGAGAAGGTAGCTCTTCCTCATTCATATTTTGAGTACCTTCTGATCTGAGAGGCTCATCTTCTGGAACTGTCACTGACAATGTTCTGCTTCTGTTCACGAGGTTGTCAGTACTTGACATGTTTTGATGCTATCCATAACATTTTCTGAGGCTAATTCCTCTGGAGTAGACAGCCTATTCCTTCTTTGTAGTGTGTTCTTCATCTGGAAGTCCTGAAACCTGTTAACTTTGGATGACCCTGGTTGTATTTAAAATACTAGTGATGTAACTTCCAGCATCACAGCAACTCATGAGTCACTACAGTGCTACAAACTGACAGGCAACTGCTGGCGGCCTTCTATAGGGTTTCTGAGGCTATAAATCCTTACAGGAACATATAGCCTTATCTTTCCCTTGCAGAGCAGCATGCGAGCTTCCATCTCTGCCTTGCAGTTGTCAGTGCAATGTTTGCCAACAGTACCATCAGCCTTGGAAACCCTATTGGGTCGTTGGACTCTGCACTATAGGGTTGTTATACATTGGAATGGATTTGAAGGTGCACAGCAACAATGACATTTTTTTGAGGGTTGGTGACCCAATGATTAAGTGCTTTGCTTTGGCTGTCTGCTTCCATCAGGATTATAATCTAGAAAACCTTACGGAGTTCTTCTACTCTGTCACCCCTACTTCCACACTAGTGCCATCAGGATTATGGATCAATTCAGCTAGGCTGTGATTCTCAATGATTTGACAATTATGTAATGATGTAATTTGACAACGATATAATGTATTTAACTTCCACTTTGAGGTTTGATAACGGTCATCCTCCATTTTTACCAAATGTAAATTTTCACAAGGAATCCTAGTGGCATAGTGGTTAAGAATTAGGCTGCTAGCTGCAATATCAGCAGTTCAAACACATCAGATGCTCCGTGGGAGAAAGAAGGGGCTTTCTATTCCCATAAGAAGTTACAGTCTTGGGGACTCAACAGGGGCAATCCTAACTTGTCCCATAGGGTCACTTTGAGTTGGCATCAACTCAATGGCAGTGGGTTTGGGTTTGATTTTATACAATTTTCACAAATGATTGGTCTTATATAGAACTTAATCATATAGACAAATGAAGAAAGTGTGTATATGCTTTATCAGTTTGGTTTCTCTTGAGAACCCGGACTAAAGCATTTGGTACCAAGGGTGGTTCTAGAGTGTAGGTTCGCAAACATTCAGCATACTGACCTCTTTTGTTTTTAATTAATCAGCACTCTCTTGGCAATTAAAAACATCTGTACTATGGCCCATAATCCAGGATAGGGTGTAAATATCTGCTTTTGTTGCTCCCGTAGATTGATCCAACACCCCACCTCTGCAAGAAAACACTGTTCTGGAGGAACAAAATCAGAAGGATGAATTTTCTCAAATGGTTCTGAAGTCAGCCTAGACTTAAATGCACTAATGACTGTATTTCTACTACCAAAGTAGAAGCTACGAATCCATGGTATGTGATGGAAATATAAACATGCAAAATATCACCACTTTAGGATCAAATATTTGTGAAAGAAGAGGCTGTGGGTGATTGTGCATGTGATATCTTTCAGCATTCTTGTTAACCTAGAAAGTACAGGGAAACGCATTTCTACTCCAATGTGGGTTTGTTATGGGTCAGCACAAGCTTGACAGCAACTAGTTTATATATATATATGTATATGTGTCTGTGTACATATGTATTAATATAGAAATGAGTATATATGTGTATATATGTGAGTATATACATACATATAACATACCAACATTTAGCATATACAAATACATGATATATTTATAATATACATTTATATGTGATACTTTGGTGATTCTATACTCAGACTTTTTCTGTAAAAAAATCACACTTGCTTCTACTTCTCTTCCACCTTTCATCGTGGTTTATCATCTCACTGATACTGACCCAGGTGGCACTCATGCAGAATAGAACTGCTCTACAGATTTTCAAGGTTATGATATTTGAGATGCAGATCACCAGGCTGTCCTTCTGAGGCTCTTCTGGATGGGTTTGAACCAGCTTTTCTGTGAGTCATCTAACACTTAACGCTTGTTCCACTCAGGGACTTCCCTACACTTATTCTGAGCCCAATAGAGCATTTGATAGGATCAGTAACAGCGCAAAGTAATGACTGCTTTTTACTCTGTTCTACAATTATAAAAGGATGCACAGAGTACAACTTAGGTAGATGGGGCTTTGTGAGTGAACCAGAGACATATATATAAACCAAATATATATGAATGGATTTGGGGGCCACACTTAATTTTAGCCCTGAACTAGACTAAGAATAATTAGTTCTTATGACACAGCCTTGCTTGACACTTGCCCTCACAAAGAGGTCACTGAAGACACAGACACTGTAGCAAAGTGTGGTGAAAAAGCAGATGGTGACAGACTATCAGAAAGAATAGTGAATGGGATTTTAAAGGTTTGCCTTAAAACAAGCAGAGGATCAACTAATTCCACAATGGAAGGAGTACACCAGCCTATTTGATCTAAGGATCGTACATAATCGAATCCAAATCCTAAGCGGAGAATGCTATCAAAGAACTTACATTCTGAGCACCTGGTTTGAAGAAGGCTGTGGATGACAGTGGAAGCTCAAAACCCATTTGCAAGGTCCCCACCTGGACTAAGCCTCCAGTTCAACCTCTCTGAACATAGTCCAGGGATGTGAATAGCTTTGCTTTCAGACCAAGGACATTGGAAAATCCATTATGGCAGATGTAGTTAGGTTAAAATGTAGTACTTTAGTATTTGACTTCACTTTTGACCCATGTTAAAGTTTTTTCAGTGTTTAATATTTTTTCTGCTTTCTCTTTGATTGAAGTGTTTCTCTGTTTTGTTTAGTCATCGTTGCATATTTTTGTTTGTTGTTGGTTTCCTGTGTGCATTTTGTATGGTTTTCACCTTTGAAGCCATTATGATAAAATGAAACGTACATTGGAGGACCTGAAAGATCCGACCCAGTTGCTTCACTTCTGAGAGTCTATTTATAATGGAGAGAAAAGGCCTTGTCTTTCCATATCTAGAGAAGATTACCTTCATAACTGTGAACAAGCTTAAATATTAAATGGTCTTGAAATGAAAAGTGTGTTAGCAGGGTTCTCTAGAGAAACAAAACCAGAATGCTAATAATTATATATATATATATATATAGATAGATATAGATATAGATATAGATATAGATATATATATAGATATAGATATAGATAACATAAGAAGTCAACAGTTAATTAAATTATAAAGCAGTAAAAATGGCTCAGTGCAACTCACTCCTGTGAGACAGTTGTGAGACACTGGCAGTCTTTCAAGTCTTGAGGGCCTCCAGGTAGTCCTCTGTAGAGCAATTTAGGCTACCCAGGCACAGGCAGCAAACAGCAAGCAGGTCACCAACAGTCAGTCAGATGACAGGGTCCGACAGTCCCCAGCTCAAGAGATGTAAATTCTAATTGTGTGGCGAAGCTGGTCTTGAAGGAACCTCAAATTACAGTGACACAGTCCACGGGGTAGGTGCCCCAGAGGTAGTGTAGCTTGCAAATTGAGACACAGAACAAACAAGGCAGCCGCACACTGGTCAAAGAGCAAGAGACAAGAAAGGCAAGGCTCGCCAAGCCATTTATCTCTCTGCCCTTCAATTAATCCCACATGTGTTTATCGGCCAGGTTGGCACAATAAACTAACTACCTTAAAGGATGGTGTTATTTGGACGTATGTTGGGAAATCCGAGGAGGAAACAAATATCTGACCTAATAAATTGTGTGACTGACAGAAAAAATTGGCGTTCCTCTCAGGGTAGAGTAGGAATTGTGGCACAAATGGGGGAAGCTTATGTTAAAGAGCAAGCTCCGGTGGAGCAAATGTTTGAGCACTCTGCTACTTAGAAAGTTAGCTGTTTGATACAACTTTCCTCTAGTTCCTAAATGCTTCCTACACCCCCCAGCCCCTCCCACACTATCATGATCCCAATTCTACCTTATAATTCGGACTAGATCAGAGGATGTACAGTGGTACAGAGGTACAGATAGGAACTGGAAACACAGGGAATACAGGACAGATGAAGCCCTCAAGACCAGTGGTGAGAGTGGCGATACTGGGAGGGTAAGGTGGAAAGGGGGAACTGATTACAAGGATCTACATATAACCTCCTCCCTGGGGGATGGACAAAAGAAAAGTGGGTGAAGGGAGACATCGGACACTGTAATATATGACAAAATAATAATTTATAAATTATCGAGGGTTCATGAGGGCGGGGGGAGCGGGGAGGGAGGGGGGAAATGAGGATCTGATGCTAAGGGCTTAAGTGGAGAGCAGTTGTTTTGAGAATGATGAGGGCAACGAATGTACAAATGTGCTTCACACAATTGATGTATGTATGGATTGTGATAAGGGTTGTATGAGCTTCCAATAAAATGATTAAAAACAAAACAAAACTGTAAGACAACTCATTGGTGAAGAAAACCTCAAAAAAAAAAAAGAAAGAAAGAAAGAAAGTTGGCTGTTTGAACTCACCAAGAGATGCCTTGGAGAACAGATACAGTAATCTGCTTCAGAAAGACGACAATGACAACTAACACCAAAGGTCTTCCCCGTGTCTCCCATAAAAACCACCGCCACAGGGTTGATTGTGACTCAGAGTGATCCTACATAGGGTTTTTCAGGTTGTAAACCCTTTGGGAAGAGACATCCTCATCTCTCGCTCATGGAGTCTGGTCAGATTTAACCACCAACCTTGAGGTTAGTAACCTCACGCTGAACCCAAATTGTCATCAGGCCTGCTTACTGAACATCAACACGTGCAATCTCAGGGTAAATTTCTTTAGTCCCTTTGAGCCTCTTTTTCCTCATATTCAACATGGGGATATTAATGACTAAATTTCAGTGTTGCTGCATTGAGATTAAAATGTATTTGTGAATGAACATCGACCAATATTATTAATATTAAGCCTTTTATTTTAATAAATCTATAGTAGTTGTAAATAATTAAGGATGTAGACATCCCGAGACTATAGAATGTTCAGGTGAAGGACTCACCTCCTTTAAATGAAGAATCAAAACCAAACAGAGGAAACACAGGCCGTCTACAACAGAAACCCTGCTACCATAGCAACAGAGCAAAATGACATTCAAAAACAAATGAAAAACTAAAGCCAATATTTTAGAAATAATGAAACCTGAATTCTCATACCAGTTTTGCTAACTTGATTTTATGAGTTTTAGAAAATGGGTTCCTCATCTCTAACTTCTTTGGGCTGGATGAGTAAGTTCAAAATGCATTGACAGATAATAATAATAATAACAAAACAAACTCCCTGTCATTGAGTTGATTCTGGCTATAGCAACCATATAGAACAGGGTAGAAATAAAATAGAGTTACAAGCCTTTTATTTTTAAGAAAGCAGATGTAAATTGAACATGGCACAGAGCCTAACTATAGGTATGATATGGCACAGAGCCTAAACTATAGGTATAGATTTAAATATTAAATCTTATTTTCTGACCTTTCCACCTCTATGGAAGCATGGCTCATTGATTCAGTCGATAGTTGGTCTTACTCCAATTGATTCTGGCTGGAGTTCTGTTTATCTTCACACGGAACTATCTTATCAAAAGAATTTTAAATATTTTTTGCTTCTCAACCCAGAAATGCAAGAAACTCATTTGTAAAGGTCTGGTGGAAATTTTAATTGAACTTAGCAAATGAATTGGTTGTCTCATACATGCTAAGAAATGTACTAGGAAGATAATTAAGATAGCTTTCTTAAGAGCTGAATAGAAGGTATGCAACTTCTTAACCATGGTTTTATATATATAGGAATGCTAAATTCCCGTTGGTAACAATTCAATCCCCATCCTCAGCCGTCCTGAGCTGGGAAGAATTGTAGCCACTGCAGACATCAGAAAAGGCAAGATGAATTATTTTCGTGAACTGCAAAAGAAGATTCTCAGACATTTAAAATATCTGCCTCTTCTTTAACTTTTTGAGCATGATAACAGTGGGAACTCTCTGCTCTGAGAGATGTGTTTTAAATCTCATTTACACTAGGAGATTTCGGTGGTCCATTACTACAGGGAACTGCCTACACTGTTAGCATTACATATTTACGTTTTCCCTTGCCTAAATCTCAGAACAACTTACTGAGCCAGAGCTGCCTTCCAGGCACGCAGAGTATTGTCAATTGCCATGGACATTGATGACAGGGCAAGCACACGCAAGCACATGCACTCATGCACTAATGCCCCTAGGCACTGCTAGCAGCCCTTGAGATTTAGTAGCCAGTAAACAGACATAATCTCACTTGGCCTTTTTTAGCATTGCTGTCAGCTATATATACTCAAAACTCTCCTAGACACTCAGAAACATATACTTACAAAATCTTCCTTGACATTATTCAAAACCAAATACACCCACATACCCACACCATTTTTACTGCTAAATGAAGAGCAAGAAACAGTGATATTAGGACCCATGAAGCATATTGTACCCAATTTATTTTCTTTAAAAAAGTTAGAAAAAAGTGCCCCTTACAAGATGCAGTTAGCCTAAGGTACTTAATATAGTCTCTATAGACTTTTATAACTCACTAAATGGCTTACAGGCAGACAGGTTGAATGATGATGTCACCTGGAGGGATCTGATAACTCTGAGAATCTTATCTTATTTACCTATTAGTCGTGAAAAGGCCCTACTATCTAGTTAGTCAACCAAGGCATCCTGAGACTGGCCTAAGACTTAAAGAAACGTACTGTTTTATTTGGGTTTTCATAGTCAATAATTATTCCTCATGGTTACCCTGAAACCTGAGTTAATGTAAGCAACTATATGTGATTCCTTAAATTGTGAATTCCAAAGAAAAAGGTATATGTTCTCTGTGAATCCTGGTCTCCAACAAGATCCCACTAAGACAGCCTGTGTTACTGTCATTCCCTTCTCTGGTTTACCTTCTAATAAACTTCTATTTCTTCCTCTAACTTGGGATTGAGTAAATTGGCTGTGCTGTGCCAGGGTACATAACTTCATTTTAAGTAATAAAATCTGTGTTCAAATTAAAAATCACTCCCTAGAGATACTTTACCTATATATTGGTTTCAGGCCTGGCCATAGGTTACTTGGCAACACGTGCACAGAGGGCCTGGTACCTAGAGTAGATCCCATTGCTCAATAGCGTGTCTCTCTCTCCTGGTCACCCAGAACATCTTTGTGTGAAGGTAAGGTTTAGGACTTTCGCGAACCTCTTTCTTTCTCATTACAGGTAGTCTCCAACTTTTGGCAGATTCAAATTACCAGGAATTTCCCTAGCCAGTCCTTTTAAAAATGCTTTGTCTATTTTATATTTTTGTGTATTTTATGTGTATATTAAAACATATCTGTAAGTTCATAGATAATGTTTCCAACCTCTGAAGAAAAATAAAAATTGAACTTCTAAAGATACTACTAATAAAATATACCACTAATAAAAGCTAAAAATGTAATAGTTATTCATTCTAAATGAATCAGAACTAACTTCAACAGAATCATCAGAATATAGCCCAATCATTAGTTAGAAACTACCTGTCTTCTTCTAATGTCCCATTTATTAGCATACATTATTTTCTTTTAGTTTTTTAGCTAATCAGTCTACATAGCAGTTCAGAGAGCTCAGTTTAACTCACTTCCATGAGACAGTTAATATACTGGCAGTCCTTTAACTCACGAGGGCTGCTAGGTGCAAGTCAAGGAAGCAGACAGCTGCTTTCGGTAGAGCAATACAGGCAGTCCGGCCACAGGCAGCAAACAGCAGGGTGGTCACTAACAATTAGTTAGATGATAGGGTCCAACGGTTCCCAGCTCAAGTGATGTATACACCAGCAGTGTGGCAAAGCAGGTCTCGAAGGAACCTCAAACTGTAGTGACACAGTCCACGGATTGGGTGTCCCACAGGCAGTGTAGCTCACAAGTTGGGCAGAGAACTAGCTAAGGCAGTCACATACTGGTCCTATCATCAGAGAGCAAGAGACAGAAAGGCAAGGCTCGCTGAGCTATTTATCTCTTTGCCATTCAGTTAAACTGTGATCTTATTAATCCCACTATTTATTGGCCAGGTTGGCACAATAATCCTACCTATCACAGACAGTTAGGAGGGCAGAGCCTTACTTCCATGAAAAATTATATCTGTGAATAGTATAGATCTTAAGCTTGATAAACTAATATCAGAATGGTTTATTACAATAAGACAATATATTTAGTAAAAAAATTATCCAGAAGGGGTTATGATTAGGATCAATAAAAATGCACACACTGAGTACACTTATATAGGTGTGAAATAAATTTCACATAATACTATTAACCTTTACCTATACTGTTAATCATACTCTATTTCTTTTAAAGTCAAGACTTCTACTTTATGACACAGAATGTGGAAAAAAATACTGCTTCTTACCGTTAATGGCTAATAGGATGGACCAAAGACCAAAGGGCTTTCTGATTGTTCAGGACTGTGGGACCCCTGAGGACCTGGCATCGCCTGGGGCCCCTGTGAGAGAATCTCTACAAAGAGCAGAGCTTGAAGACCTGGCAAGCTATCGGAAGAGGCCTTTGCGCTGCTTAACTGTTGTTAGTGATACAGAAGATGGTATTCTAGTTTCATATTCGAAAATTTATACGTGGTCTATTCTGTAGATATAAACCTTTGCACTCCTTACACACAAGCATTTCGTCAAACTAATAAAGAGCAAAGTTTTAAAGCTAAGTGTAGAGAGTCTTACAGAAAACATCACCCTTCTGTTTCATCCTTTCTTCCCAGTTGTTCTTTCTAGAAACACACTCTGAATTATTTTAGCTCTTTCTTCTGGTAATTATTTTAATCTCAAAATTGTATGTACTTTTTCCATATGAGTCGATTTAGATAAACTGTTGAGCACCCATTTTGATAGATGATGCCCTAGAACACTGTTTCTAAATTGGGTGATACCAGTCAAGGGGGGTGCTGGAGCATTGTGGGGATGGGGGCAGGGTGACAGGAGAGAGGGGCTGCAAAAGCCCCCTGGACTGTGGGCCCCCTTATCCTGGATTATGGGCTGTACTACAAAATCTTTTATTCTTTTTCTCAAATGGGGATAATAGACCAAATGCGTTTGGGAACCTACACCTAGAGTATAGATCAATTAAACCTTCTACTTTTCCTTCCTCATTTTTCCAATATAGTTAATTCACTATTTTAATTTCTAACTAGTTGCTACCATTGTGACTTAAATGATACAGTCAAACCTCTCTTTCTTCTTTGTATCACAGTAGACAGCCTTTTTCCTCTCCGCTTGCAGGATGAGAATGTTTGTGGGCTTGTTTTTCTCTTTAGCTGGCTTATCCCTTATCATCTCTCCATTCTTGTCAGCTCGACTTCAAATTTTCCATGGTCAGACTTGCTAACATTTACCTTTTGCCACTTTCTCCTTTGTATATAGGTGGGTCTAAAAATTTTAAATTCTACATATAGTATGTAAATGACTATAGCAAAATAGATATTGCTAATTTCCCAGTCAAGTCATGCCCGATGATTATATATTTTTCTGATAAGCTTTACGCATTTTGTGTGTATGTTTTATTTGTTTTCTTTATAATGTCTCATTTTACCACTGCCTCTCAAAAATATATAATCTGTTATTCTCTTTTCTACAACCCTTTTATTTGCTCTTCTTAAAGACCACCTTAAATTCTGTCTTCCCATTTTAATTTAGACTGATTAATGTCTCAACCTAATCAGAGCCATAGTTTTGGAAATTTTATTCTCTTTATTTTCTGGGTCCAAATATAATATTTCCTAGATTCCAAATGCTCCTTTTCTTGGAATTCTGTCTTTTTTTTTTTTTGAGAATTCTAGCAAATAACTTTCAAAAGTTAAAAGAGGTTATAACTTATAAAATATATAAGAAGTTAAATTATATTCTATGTAGCTAGTTAAAATTTCTAGTTTCATGCTTGATTGGTATAAAAACCAGCTTCTAAATTATTTAAATGTTTTTCCCTCAGAACTTTGAATATATTTCTAATTAATTGCCTTTGATGATAGAGTGCTACTGATAAGACCCCCATTTCCAGTCTGATTCTCATTCTTTATTATAATAGTAAAACTTATTAAAACGTTCCTAGTCTTTTTCTTTGATAAATGTCATCAGAGTTGCTTGGCTTTGATTTATTTATTGTGCTGGGCACTTAGTAGGTCTAATATATCTGGAGAGTGAGTTGTAGGATCTGCAGGACTTTCTTAGAGTCCTGTATTCTAGAAGTTATCGTTGTGGAGTCCTGTCAAATTCAGTGCCTGCCCCAAAAGGCTGCCACAGAAACACTGTCACTCAGGGCCCTGTCCCTCCCCTCTGGGCCACAGGCATACATGCCATTACCCATATCAAGAAAAGGATTATAAGAAAGAAAAGAAAATTGAGCACATTCTTGCCCCCATTTTTTATATTCTTTTCTGGATTAATTCCTCAGATAATTCTCCTTAGCCTGGAATTGTATTTTCTGAGGAAACTCTATTTTAATAATCATCTTTCATATCTATGAGCTCTATTTTTCATTTTGATTGTTTTATAGGAACATATTTCTTATGCAGGCAATAACATCTCCAACCTCTTTTGAGGAGAGAATCATATTTTACTTCTAGTTCTTTTTCTTGTTTTCACCTCATTTGAATTGTCTTAGATCCTGGGTCATTCTTGTCTTTAAGACGAAGGCATAACAAGACGATGGAGAATGATGTTGGGCTGATCCTTTTACCTGTTCATTGTCCTTTATCAGCCCTGGGCTGTATTGCAGGGGTTGCTTCTTTCAAACTCCATTTTCCAACATATTCTAGAAACTGGCTTTAGATCCTACAACATTTCATCTTTTCTCTTTCAGCTCCACATGGCATTTTCAGCAACAATGGTATCCCCTTTCTGGTTTCAGTTCCTGGGGTCAGTTCCTATTGGTGGGTCTTAGACATTGACCTTATGCAGCGTCACCTCTTCCTATCATTTCCCCATCCCAGTGGTGCTGTAGGTTAGGCATTGGCCTTTTAAACACAAGGTCAGTGGTTCAAATTCATCAGCCATGCCTCAGGAGAAAGAGGACTATTGGCTCTGAGAATGATTTACAGTCTTGGAAACCCTGTGCAGAACCAGTATGCACCAGATGCTTCTCAGTGACAATGGGAAGAATGGGAGCCGTTCCTCGATTTCCCTATTTGGGTTTCCTCTCAAGTTCATTCTTGCCTTGTAAGTCTTCCAAACTCTATGGAACTCTATTAAATATCTTATGTATATTGCATATGTATGGGACTCATATTCTCTCTCTCTTTTTTTAACTTTTCAGATACATTTGGACAGATTCCTTTATATATGGCTATATGCATGGAACTACAAAACAAACAACCTTTTCTTTAGGGTGACTGGCAAGTAATTAGCCATTATGCTTGGCAATATCTAATACTAGGCTGGGAAATTCTTTTCATAGCTGCTATCCAAAAGATAGTCTGAATGCTCCCTGCAGCTTCATGGAGAATGTCCTGGCAGTGTGCATCCATAAATAATAGAGCTGAGGAAATCCTTTGGGGGGAAATTCTACCCTATCCTGTTGAACCAGTATGAGTCCAAATCAACTTAATTACATTGAACAGAAAAGTCAATCGATAAGGTCCTCAGGTGGATCTGATGGCATAGTTGGGCTGTTAATCACAAGGTCAGCAGTACAGAGCCACCAGCCACTTTGGGAGAGAAAGATGAGATTTTCTGCTATCAAAACAATTTTCAGCCTCACAATACTCTGTCCTACAGGGTTGCAATGGGTCAGAACTCACTTAATGGGAGTGTTTCTTTCTCTTTTTTTAAGGTGGTTCTAAGTTTCACCGGACTGTTAACCTAAAAGTTGAAAGTTAGCTGTTTGAACTCATCACGAAGTGACACTATAGATAAAATACTTGATGATCCACTTTTGTTAAGATTACAGTCAAGAAAACCCCATGGAACAGTTCTGTCCGCTCACACACAGGTCCTCCTTGAGTCAGAATTTACTTGATGGCAACTAATGACAGTCAATCAATCACATAAAGCAAAATATTATTGCTCGGAGAATCCGCACTTGCTTGCTTGCTCTCTTTGCTTAGAGTGAGCTAGTAGATTAGGATCCTGTTTATTTTCAGCATTATTCTTCAATAAGGAACATATATTAAACTTGTCTGTGTCATATATTACTCAATTTTTCTTTGTGTTTGTAGTATAAGGGGGCTTCAAAATGCTTGTGGAAAAAGAGAATGAAAAGACAATAAAAAATTTCAGCTAGCTTTTTAAAGACCCTTTGTATGCAGGAGCCTGCAGTAGGCTAGCATGTCTTGTTGCTAGAACTAGTTCGAATTTGATGTTAGAAAGACAACCATAGAAGTAGCTCAGAGGAGTGATACTGAAAAGAAGGAGACTGATGCATTGTCTAATGTCTCAAGAAGCAATGAGATGATACTAAATTAATAACAATAGTAGAGAGGAAAAAAACTATTATGTTAGTATCAGAAGGCAATACAGAAAATTAAAGATTAGACCTTTCAGTATGGATTATACTGTAACATAAAGAAACAAAAAAATCAACCTTACAACTTCACCCATAGACAGCATCATAATAAGTGGGAACAGACTATAGCTGCCTAGGAGTTCATTTTACTTGGAAACACAACCCTCGGGGAACCAGCAGTCAAGAAACCAACACCGCATGACAATGGGTGGATCCGCTGCCCAAGATCTCTTTAAAGTTTAAAGAAACAAAGGTGCCTCCTTTAGGACCAAGGAGCACCTGCTCCAGTCCTGGTCTGTGAAGTGCCTCATGTTCTCCTGAAAGCTGGTCAGTGAATAAGGAATATCACAGAAGAAGGAAGGCCTGTGAACTAAGTTGCTGGCAAACACTACTGAAAGCACTGCGGACTGCCAGGAGAAAGGACCAATTTGTTTTGAAGGAAGGCCAGCCACGAAAAGAGACATGCTTCAATGGTTCTCAGGGATGGGAAAGGAAAGGGGTCACTGGCTAGAGGGTAGATGTGTCTTAACTCGGGTGAGGGGAAAAGTAATATACCACAAGAGGGAGGTCAGTAAAAACTGATGGAGGCAGGGGAAGACAATGACAGGGGTGAGCGAATTAAAAGCAACAAAGGTAAATACTGTTATGTACACAATCCGACACTAGCGGTGATCTATCAGTGAATGGGTGGACTTGAAGGCTAGGTCTGACAGAGAATAGACATACAAGTTTGCCAGAGAATGTTTCTGCGTATGTATTTACCTATACTGCAAATCTACCCATGAATAGGGTGGACCATACAGGATACAGAGTTATGAAAATTTATACATGAGCATACACCTTGAGAAAATGTTACTGGGGCTATGAACTCAGAACCATGGTCTGGGGGGATACCAAGGTCAACTGGCATAACATTCACAAAGACAATATTTTACATTTCACTTTGGTGAGTAGCTGCTAGAGCTTAAATGCTAGTGACTGGTCATCTAAGACATAACTCTTGGCCTCTCCCCATCTGGAGCAAAGAAAAATGAAGAAATTAAAGACACTTGGGAACACATACTGCCATGGACAAAGGGACCACATGAACACCAGCCTCCACAGCTCAGAAGAACCAAAAGTGACTAGCTACCTCTACAAAGTGCTCTTAAACTGATCACATTAGAAAGTCCTGGATAGAGTGGGGGGGAAGACTTTGAAATAAAATTTGAAACCAAAAGCAACAAATTCCACATGGACGAAGCACACCAGCCTGTGTGGTTCATGAGGTGTCGGTGGGACCACGTATCAGGCATCAAAGACCCAGAACAAAAAATCATATCAATGTGAGTGAGGGGGAGTGTGGAGAGGAGACCCAAAGCCCATCTGTAGGCAATTGGACATCCCCTTACAGAAAGGTCACAAGGAAGAGATGAGCCAGTCAGGGTGCAGTATAGCACTGATGAAACATATACCTTTCCTCTATTTCTGTAATGCCGCCCCCCAACTATCATGACCCCAATTCTACCTTACAAATCTGATAAGAACTAGAAACATAGGGAATCCAGGACATATAATCCCCTGAAGACCAAGAATGAGAGTATCAATACCAGTAGGGTAAGGGGAAGGTGGGGAGAGAAAGGAGGGGGTGGAAATCAAAATGATCTACATATAACCCCCTACCAGGGGGATGGACAAGAGAAAAGTGGGTGAAGGGAGACATCAGTCAATGTAAGACATGAAAAATAATTGTATATACTCGAGTAAAAGCTGAGGCACCTAATTTTACCACAAAAAACTGGGGGGTGCGGCGAGTTTTCAGCATTAAAAAATGTGCTTATACTTGAGTATATATGGTAATTTATAAATTATCAAAGGTTCATGAGGGAGGGAGGGAAAAAAATGAGGCATTGATACCAAGGGCTCAAGTAGAATGAAAATGTTTTGAAAATGATGATGGTAACATATGTACAAACGTGCTTGACACAATGGATGGATGGATGGAGTGTGATAAGAGGTGTAGGAACCCCCAATAAACTAATTTTAAAAAATTGAAACCATAAAAATGGACAAGCTTACTGGTCAGATGCTACCTATTAGTCCAGTTGTGAGGATTTTGGTTTTCTTTACATTGAATTGTAATCCATATTAAAGACTAGATCCCCAACCAATACTCATGGAAGTAGAAGTCAAGAGATCAACAGATGAATTGAGTGTGGAAAAGCAAGTGTGTTAGTTAAAAGACTAAGTTGCATCTGACCCAAGCCGTGGTATTTTCACTCATTTCATATGCATGTGAAAGTTGGACACAATAAAGAAGACAGAAGAAGAATCCATGCACTCAGACTGTGGTGCTGGAGAAGCACATTGAATATACTATGGACTGTCAAAAAAAAACCCAAGTCCGTCTTGGAAGAACTGCAACCAGAATGTTCCTTAGCGGCAAGGACAACAAGACTTCCTCTTACATACTTTAAACATGTCCGGAGAGACCGGTCCCTACAAAAGGACATCCTGCTTGGTAAAGTAGTGTCAGCAAGAAAGAGAAAGGTCCTGAAGGAAATGGATTGACAACATAGCTGCTACAGCGAGCTCAAGGATAAGAACAATTGTGAAGACAGCACGTGACCAGACAATGTTTTGTTCGCTTGTGCATGTGGTTGCTATGAGTCAGAACTCACTCCCTGGCACCTTACAACAACCACTGCTCAGATAGACTCAGGGAATCCCAGGACTGGAACAAAACTCCCTCTATTGCCCTCACAACACAGCCCCCTGACACAGCTGCTGGGAAATGCTGAAAAGTCAGTACCAACTTGTAGCAGTTGCTATGTACAACAAATGAAACACTGCCACGCCGGTGCCACTTCGAACTGCTGTTATGTTCCAGTCCACTGTTGGCAGCCACTGTGCCAATCCCTTCCTGGAGGGTCTTCTTTTCACCCATCTTCTACTTAACCAAACATGATGTCCTTTACCGGGACCTGTTTTTTTCCTGGTTATGTATCCAATGTAAGTGAGACAAACTCTTGCCTTCCTCTCTTCTAAGAAGCATTCTGGCTGTACTTATTCCACTGCAGATTTATTGGTTCTTCTGCCAGTTCATAGTACTTTCCATATTCTTCATTAGCACTATCATTCAAATATTTCAATTCTTCTTGGGTCTTGCTTATTCATTGCCTAGCTTTCATGCTTATGAGGGGAATGAAAATATCATGACTTGGATCAGGTGCACCTTCATCCTTAAAGTGGAATCCTTGCTTTCAAACACTTTAAAGGGGTCTTGTGCACCAATTTTGCCCCAAACAATATACTGTTCTTTTTGTTGACTGCTGCTCTTCTGAGCATTGATTGTGAATCCAGGCAAAATAGTAGAGTCAAACAATAGACAGGGAAACAATAACCCTAGAGAGGCAAACAATCCTTGGACTAATAGACCATTTTTAAAAGGGCAGTATTTACCCAAGAATAAAATTCAGAAGGGTTAGACAAGAAGAAGGAATTCAAAAGGACACAGAGAGGAAGTAAAACAAGTGATGTTGAATTGTGGGCAATCAATGAGATAAACAAAATATGAATGAGTTCTTGAATGTACAACTAAGCTGCTCAGTAAAGCTTCATCTGGTTCACCTCACACACAAAAAAGTAGGAGGTCTTGACCCCTCAAAGGATGGTGAAGATGTAGAAGGGATGGTAAACATTTGATCGGCACTCTTGTTAGGTGACACCAAGTCCATTCTGACTCATAGCGGCCTTATGCACAGGATGAAAGACTGCATGATCCTGTACCATCCTCACAATTGTTTCAGCCCATTCCTGTAGCCAGTGTCAACCCATCTTGTTGAGCACCTTCCTCTTTTTCATTGCCCCTTTACTTTACCAAACATGATGTCCTTCTTCAGGCACTGCTCTCTCCTGAAAACATGGCCAAAGTATGTAAGCCTCTGAGGAGCATTCTGTCCTTCTTCCAAGACAGATCTGTTTGGTATTGCTATGAGCTGTCATAAAATTTGCCTTTAACTCATGACGACCCCATGTACTATGAAACAAAATGCTGCCTAGTTCTGTGTCACCCCCATGATGGATGGCAGATCATTCCACTGTGATCTCTGGAACTTTAGTTGGCTGAGTTGAGAAGCAGATCACCAGGCTTTTGTCCTCCATAGTCCATCTGAATTTGGAAATTCCACATAAACCACGTCACGAGTCTTCACTGACAAATGGGTGGTGGGTGTGCATGAAGTGTATTGGTTTGGAATCAAACCTGGATTTTCTACATAAAAGATGAGAAATCTACCATTAACCATAAGCGTCTCAATTTCCTAACACTTGCACTGCGAATTTTAACACTGTCTTTATATGGAATCCCTATTCTCCCACAAGATGTGCTCTAGTCTGATCTTTAATCTGTTTCAAAAATTTCTTTCTGGAACAGGAGAAATCTATAGCCCTCCCCCAAATAGTGTCACAGGAATATCAAGTCTATAATTTCTTTTATCCATTGCCATGCTTCATCCTGCTCCTGTTTCATAACATTTCTAATGTCACTTTAATGCATAAAATTGCATATTGTCCTAAGATTTGCATCTACAATGGGAAACTTGTGACTGTATAGTGGAAAGTACTGTTATCTTTATGTTGCTATACCTATGTCATAAATTTGGATTGATTATCTTTGGCTTAGACTTATGTGATGGGTAATGTTATGTGTCAACTTGGCTCATCTCTGGTGCCACTTTTTTCAATCACTAGTCTATTAGTTGCTATGGCATGTTTTCTATAATTAACAATTAAATAAATTGATTTACATAAAAGAGATTATCCCCTGTGATATGAGTCGATCTCATCTGAGCAAAACCAGTTTTCCTCATGAAATATTCTGCCTCCAGACTATATATAGGCATTCATCCAAAATTCCTTTCTCTCCCTCACAGCCTGTTGTCTGGATCTGGGACATAAGATTGTTGTAATCTCCTACCTGCCACTCGATCCACAGATTTCGGACTTGTCACTTCCAAGAATCATATAAAACAATTCTTTAAAATAAATGTCTATATCTATTATCTATCTATCTATATCTATCTATCTATCTATCTATCTATCTATCTATCTATCTATCTATCATCTATCTTCTATTAGCTTTGTCTTCCTGCTTCTCTTTCTCTAGAGATTCCTTAGATAACCTGCTCAAAAGACTCTGATGCTTGAAATTTATTCTAGCTCAAAATTTAACTTTGCTTTTTTTTAATTGAATACAGCTTTGTTTTAGAGGGAGAAATAGTGCTTTTCTCATGGTTTGGTAGAAAGTGTAATTATTTTACTTAATTGAGTTTGAGCTTTAAGATTTCCTGTGGAGTAGTTGTATCACTGCCAGACCCTTGGTTATAATTAAGCCCAGGGTAATTCCCTAAAATGCACTGTGACACTGAATGGATAACTAAAAGATGTATAAGCCTTCACTATTCTTCTAGTTGTTTAATACCATATAGATATAAATGGCACCTATACTATTTAAGTTAGTAGGAAAGTATCAATGTTCAATAAACTAATAGTAATTTATAAAATAGTTGCCCACACTATCAGAGTCATCTGAACTTTATTTATGCAATGTTTTCTCAAGGTACCTTTACATCTCCTAAAACTAATTTAAAATCTGTATTTACCATTTTATTTATTCTGTTCTGTAGTCTCTCCAGGTGAAGACATTTATTACAGCATTCAGTCTATTGATTATTTACTTACTAGCTAGTTTTACTTAATGTGACCTCTACTTGACAAAAAGAAATAGAGCATCAATAGATTTTTTCATCAATAGGAAACAATTACTTAGGTGAAGCTCTAATGAAAGAACAATACTAAATAACGATATCAATAGAACTATTTTAAGACCAAATTATTTTTTCTAACTTTTTTTCTGTTTCCAAAAGGAACATACCAAAGGTAGGAATTTCATTAACGTGGTACTTAGCAGTAAACAGCAACCCATTTTATCTTCCTGTCTTTTATTTCACGCTTAGGCAATCACCCACATAATGGTGTGGATGATCAATGCACTTTATTTCTACAGAATCAAGTAGAGAATGTTAAATTTAAAGAAAGCAAGTTACTTGCTTTCTAGAAACATTATAGAAACACAGTCATTACCAATAATAAAGCCGAGACCTACTTTATATTCCACATGCTATTTCTACCAATTTGTTCTTTCCTTTATAGCCTCTGCTTTATATACCTTTTGGACAATTTTGTTGAATTGAATGGAAATAGTTTTATCTCTTTGGTCTGGACATTCATTAAAATAGTATTATGATAGAATATGAAATGTGTTATTTTATGTTTGCCATAAAATAGGCTCACAATCCTGAAGTTGTTCTACTGCTCTAAAATGTGCAGACAGAATTTATGAAATGTCAAAGGCATGAAAACTTATCATCTTCATGGTGATTACAGCTGAAGCTTTCATTAAGCATCAGTTCTGGAGTGGGTCCCATTATATTATTTTAAAATGTCAGATTTCAAGACCTAAAAGTAAAGAGTGGAATTCATTTGAGTGTGAAAAGAAAGTCTTTGGTGAGTTTCCTCTATGAAAAAACAGCTTCTTCTAGTTCTTATAAAAGCCCTTATAAAACTTTACTATAATGCACATGTAGTAAAACTAACCTCAAAGTCAGCGAGTCTTTTGAGAAACCACTCGGCAGCATTGAAATGATGAGCCACTCCTCTTTTAATCCACGCAGGTGGCACAGGAGTGAGCAGGTGAGCGTTGCATTGTGCTGTGCACAGGGTTGCTATACATTGAGAACCCATTCAATATCAGCTAACAACAACAACAGAGAAATCACCCACTGTATGGGAGCATTAACAGACAGAGCAAACCAAAATATAGCATTTAAACTTAGTACTTTAGAAAAAAATGCAATCTGAAAGAAACAATGGAACCATCTAAATAATTTAAAAATACTAATTAGTTTTGAATAATTGGAAATGAAAAAATAAGGAATTATAGCTGAAGAAAATAACTACATAAAAGAGATTGAACAAGTTGGGGAGAGGATGAAGAGGTGGAACACAGGGCATTTTTTTGGGCAGGGAAATTATTCTATACGATATTATAGTGGTGAACACATAGAATTATGCATTTGTACAACCTGTACTGTTGTACAAAGGTGTATCTCTTCTAATTGATGTATTTTAGCTCATTATAATTATAATTTAGTTAATCAATTGTAACAAATATATCAGAGTAAGACAGGATGTTAAAAATAGGATAAATGGTGTGCACTTGGAGGGAAGCTACTTGGAAACACTCACACATTCTGCATAATTTATCTGTAAACCTAAAGCTTCTCAAAGATATAGAGTCTAGCAAAACATAAGTAGAGAATTTCTAAAACATGCCCAAATGTGGCTACTTAAATTGGAAATGCAGAGATTCAGATAAAGTCCCAAGGCACTTCTGAAAATAAGACCAAACGACCAGGGACTAAGAGTAATATTAGAATCCTATGATCCACTGCCACGAAGTTGATTTTGACAGAGTAGAATTACTCCTTAGGGTTTCTTAGACAGTCAGTTTCAGGAATCCTAGGAAGTAGTATTAGACAATGGGAAGAGAACACAGTAATGCAGGCATCGGACCTGTCAGTTTAAGACACTAACCAGCCAGTGTGGAGGGATGGGCATTTTTCAAAATAACCAGAACCAGTACCCACGATAGAAATAAGAAAGAGCACTTTTGTGATAACGTTTTGGTAACATGTTTCTTTAAAAGATACAGCCAAAAAAGCTGTGTGGAGTTCAATTCTGCTCTTTAGGTTCCGAGTCACCATGAATAGGAGGCTATGTGGTGACACCTAATGATAACAACAATATTATATATTTGACACCAGGTTTTCACTCAATAAATAAACACTGTTCTAAATAAAATGAAAACCCAAGAAACATGTTTGGAAAGATGATTTTGGTAATTCTTCCCATCTGTTTTATGAATGCTTCCCATTAGGTTGCCACTTTCCCTTTCAGACTAAACCAAAAGTCTAAACTCACTACCATCGAGTTACCGTATATACTCATGTATAAGCTGGGTTTTTCAGCACATTTTTTATCTGAAAAAGTCCCCCTCGGCTTATACTCGAGTGAGTGTCCCACTTACCTGTTCTCCGGTGCAGTGCGGGTCTTCTCTGGTCTCTCCAGCTCATCGGTGGGCGCCTGCAGCCTCTGTGGGTGGTCTGATGACTGCTGATGTCACGGTTCTCCTTTTCTCCTGCACGCCGACAGCCTCTGTGTTGTCCATGCCGTACTGGGCAAAAACCTGTCTGCTTCACTGTGCTGGTCCCTGGGGAGCATCGCATCCTTGTCAGATGATTGTCAGATGCGGCTGCTCTTCTTCTCCTGCTCTTCTCCAGGGCTGTGACCAATGACGTAGCCGTCTTACCCCTGCTTGGTCAGCCCCCTTGCTCCTCACAAGCATTGCTGAATACAAGTACTGGTATAGCTCTGGTCTTGGATATACAGTACGTTTATTGACAGTCCTTAGTCTGCTATATTTTATTTTTTATTTTCTTATTAACCCCTATCTGGACCCAGTGTTGACTATGCTTGCATAGAGCAGCCTGTGTTAGGGCTCATAGTATACACGCTGCATTGTGTACGCACTGTGTTATTGCAGGTGTGGCATTAGCACTTCCCATACATAGGTGCTAATGCTGTGTATGCAGTAACACAGCGCACGCAGTAACAGTGGGTACACAACACAGCGTGTATATTATGACCCCTAACCCAGGCTGCTCTATGCAATCATTGACGTCATCACATTCTGGAATATCATCACACCAAACTCTCCAAACCCTGAATTACTGCTGCTTCCGTGGTGATCCAGCATGTTTTGGGGCTCGTGGTGTCTTTTGAGGGTGATTCGTTTGGGGGTACCTGTTTTCCATGGTGAAGTCTATCTGTCTTGCTGCATTCTATTGCCAATTGATTTTATTTGTTTATAGGTATACTGGTAATTGCCTGGGCACCACCGTTTTTACTGTAAATTGACCTCTTTTAAGAACTATAGCTAGGACTTATTTTTAGGGTGGGTCTTACTGTACAGTATATTTTGAGAACTCAAATCGCTATGGTATGGCATTCTTTATCAAAGTCTTTTTTTAAAGGTTTTTTTTTTTTAATCCTGTTAGAAATGACTCTCAATACTACTAAGCCTGGACCAAAACAAAAAAACGCAGGTCATAAGGAAGCTGGTTTCAAACTTAAGGTTAAGTCAAGAGCAGAAGAAAGCAATAACAGTATTGCAAGTAGGGAATTTTGTGTTGATGAAAAACAAGTGAGGGAGTGGTGGAAAATAAAAGCTGACTTGGAAAAAATTCCAAAGGCAAAAAAGCTCGACATTTAACGACTTCATATGGGGCTCTAGAGACTGAATAGCATCAATGGGTTATGGATGTCATCAAAATGGTTACTGTGTAACACACATGGGAATTCGCTTATGTGCCTTCAAATGGCTAAAGATGACAAATTAAAAGCACCAGGCATTGAAAATTTTGTTGCATAAGCAGAATGGTGTACCCGCTTCATGAATGGGTTTTCCCTATGTTTGCAGCAAAGAACAAAGATTTCACAGTTTCCAAAAGACCTTGAGGGAAAAGGGATGTCATTCCATTCATTCATCATAAAGCAAAGAAGGATCCATAACTATGACCTGGGAGATAATTGGGAATATGGAGGAAACACCTATGACCTTTGATCTTCCAAGCAACAGAACTGTGGCAAGTTTTGGAGACAAGATTGTTTTACTCAGAATCACAGGAAATGAAAAATACTATTTTATAGTCATTCTGTCATGTTTGGCTAATGGAACTTAAGCTGTGGCCTGTCATTAATTTTAAAAGAAAGACCTTGCCTAAAAAGGTCAAATTCCCACCATGAATTACTGTGCAAGCACATATTTAAGGATGAATGGATGAAGATGGAAAAAAAATTGGCTGGAAGAAATTTGGAATGGACAACCAGTAGCAGCCTTAGAGAAAAACCCATCATTTCTACTTAGGGATATGTTCAGAGCCCACATATCTGATGATATAAAAAATTTGGCAAAGTCTTCTCAAGTTACTTTGGCTGTTATTCCAGGTGGGCTTACATCTGTATTGCAGACCCTAGATGTGCATTTAAATAAACCTTTCAAAGACCGTGTGTGAAAGATGGCATGAATGGATATCATGAATGGATATCATCTGGTCAAGCCCAACTAACAAAAGTTGGAAGTCTGATGAAGCCCAACATAGAACTGATAGCAAAGTGGGTTCGTGATGCATGGGAAGAGAGTCCAGAGGACATGGTGTAATGCGCCTTCAAGAAAGGTGTCAGTAGTAATGCTATGGATGTCAGTGAAGACAGCACTTTGTATGAGAATGTGGCAGTGATGGTGATGCCTGTGAACTCAGTGATGATGACAACGTCTATGCTGATAACCTTACACTAAAGCTGAAGCTTTAGCTCTTTGGACATACAGATGATGATGATGAATCCAGTTTTGAAGTATTTTAACTCTTGTGTTTTAGCTTGGTTGCTGATTGAGCTAAGATTTAGGTACTTTTAAAGTTATTGTTGATACCGTATTGTTTTTGTTGACACTTTTTCCCACTTACAGAGCTAGTTTACTGTTTTTCTTTGAAATATTCAAAAGCATTTAACCTACTCATACCTCAATTAATGTAATTTTATTGGTATTTATTTTTATTTTGAAATTTATCAGTAGCTGCTGCATTTCCCACCCTAGGCTTATACTCGAGTCAATAAGATTTCCCAGGGTTATTATTTTTTATTTTTTTTCTAAAATTAGGTGCCTCGGCTTATATTTGGGTCTACTTATCCTCGAATAAATAGGCAATTCTTCTTCAAAGCAACCGTTATGAAGGTTTTTGAGACTAAATCTCTATAGAAATAGAAAGCTTCATCTTTTTAGCAAAAGATCTGCTATAGTTTCTAACTGCTAGTTGTGGCTAGTAGCTGAACTCATAGCTCACTATTCCACCAGGACCGTTTTCCACATTCAAAGGAGGGACTTAATTCTCTTCAATCTAGGTTGACTTTGTTATCTGCTTTGAACAATAGAATGTGGTAGAAATGATGCTTTGTTACTTCCAAGCCGAAATCTCAAGAAACTGAAATTTCTACATAGCTTGGAATACTTGTAAGACTTCAACCCTGTGTACAAATTCAGACTAAACCCCTCCTGAGGGTGAGAAGACCGTATGGAGAGAGGTTCAGCAGTCCCTGACATTTCATCCATCTTAGCTGAAGCCCAGACATGTAATAAGGCTGTTAGGATCCAGTCAGGCTCTGGTTGATCCATTATCTACAAAAAGCATAAGTGAGTCCCAGCTGCTCATAGAACTGCGAGCAAATTAATGGTGGTGCTTTAGGTCACTGAGAGTTGGGAGTCTTTTCTTTAGAGATAATGGATACAACATAGATATACTAAACACAAGCAAAGGCTCAATCTCCTTAGTAGATAAAAAATATTAGTACATAAATAACTTGTTCTCTTTCTATTCCTTTGATAATTGCGTCTGATTCTCATCTAGCATTTCCAGTCTGGATGTCAGTGATATGTTCTCTGACTCTCTTATCTTTTCTTGCATCTTCTTGCTTGATGGTGATGATGACTGTAGGGGCAGGCTTCCATCCTTCATTAAAGTCTGCTGTCACACATCAATAGGTTTGTTGGTTATGGCTTCCCAGTGTATATCAGTGATTTAGTCTTTATTTCCCTAGTAGCCCCCACCTCCCACTTTTAAAATATGAGGGAAAGTTAGAAAGAATTGCTACAGATTTATAGAAAATGTTATTAAACAAAACAGAAATCAGTTTTTTTCTTGAAATAACTCCCATCTAGGTAATATACTTCTCAAGGCAATGTTTCCATTATACTAACTCTGAAGAATTCTGTGCACTTTGATTTTTTGACATCCTCAAGGGACTCAAATAGTGTTACCTTTCAATACTCTTTATGTTTGGGGGCACGAAAAGAAGTCTGGAGGGCTATGTTCAGGGATGTAGGGTGGATGGGATAGAGTTTTTCAAGGAAATTCTCACAGGACAGCCGTTACTACTCAATTGATACGCAGGGAAAATATCATGATACAAAATGATTTCTTAGCAAATTTTGCTGGCCTTTTTCATACTAATACAGTTTCCATTTTCTTAAAACTTTACCCCAATACGCCTACATAATAATCACTTTGTCCTTCAATAAAATGTATCAAGATCGCTTCCTTGGAAACTAAAACCTACTTGTTACTAGAAGTAGGTTCTTGTATTTTACCAAGAGAAAGACTTAGTCTGGTCAGACACTGAGGCAATGCTGGGGAATTTTATTAAAGCCTCTGGAGGTTAGCCATGTCATGACCCAAAAGCTAGGGAGGGTAAGGAACCAAATTGGTGGATTTAAATGTGTCTAGGGGGCATGAGGGCTTTGGGGAATTTCAGTCAAAGCATATTCTGTTCCCCTAGATGACATCAGATGCAATGCCAGGGATTCTGGGGAATACAGTCAACAAAATGATGCCAATTCTTGGTCTTTGAGGCAATCTCTGTGAAAATTAGCATAGAAGTTTTGTTGAATAAGGGAAGTGCTGATACTGGGAGTTTCTCAGAGCTTTGGTCCCACATGGTATACAAGGGAGCCATTCTGGCCTCTGAGTCTGTTCTAGTTATCTCTACTATTACTCCCCTGCCCGATTTCATTCCCCACTGAGATTTCATACCTATAATTCTTTATGAGGTCAGGGACAGAAGACTCACCTTCTGTAGCTACTTCCTTCTTATATGCGGCTTAATATTCTCCTGCCTGGTTTCAATAACCTTCTGACCTGAGCTCAATGTCTTCAATTTAGCCCAGCAGATCCTCCTGGAGGCAGTTATCTTGATTAGATCTTCTAGAAAGCACCTTAATGACCCGAAGACAAGTATATGACCCTGAGAACGTGGCTTTAGTCATCTACGGATCACAGAGACATGCCTGAACATGTGTTTCTGGTGGGGGGTGGGGAATAAACTCACGCATGTGTAAACTGGAGCCCTCATAGTAGCAACACATTTGTTAGGTCGTTAACTTCTTAAAGGAGCCCAGGGCTGACTTCTTACGTGTACAGCTCAATGAATTTGATATGGATTAACCGACATCAATGCTACATCAAGGTAAAGAATTTTTTTCAATTTATTGTCTATTTTCAGGTACAAATATTGCTCTGGATTCTCAATATATGCTGCTTTTGTTGGTTTTAGTGTACATTTTCCCAATATGGCCAATCGTTTGTGTGTGTGTGTTTTGTACTCATCTTTGAACACACAGAGAGCTAAAGATAATTTTGGAGATTATCATATAATTAATCCTGTGTCTGGTGTTATCTAGCATGGAAACATCCTAAAGCTAATTATGGAAGAGAGTGGGATGGCCATGAGACATTCCAAAGAAGGCAAGCCAGGAGAGGGTTAATAAAAATCTGGCTGATGGCTATTGGAGGATGAACCTTTTTCTATGACAACTTAAGATCTTAAATGTATTTAAAACATCAGTCTCTGGATAAGGGACCAAGCCACATGATATAAATCTGACCATATTAAAACAATGCCTAAGGAAAATAAATGAAATAATTCAATCATGATTTTGGAAAGAAAACACTACATTTAAACCTGACTATAGTAAGATTTTTCTTTAATGAAAAAATACCCAGGGTAACCCTAATTTAAGTTCAAGTACTTTAGATTTCTTATAGATTTTGTTTGTGACATAGAGTTATTAAAAACTGCATATTAATGGATATTTCACAGACTCTATCTCACACATTTTTCTCGGTGTGAATGCTTTTTCACACATCTTTAGACAAAATAGCTTATATTTATATATTTTTTCATCTTAACTGAATTGCTCTGGCATTGTGGTAGAGAGAATATTGATTTTTAGGTTTTATTAACTGTCCATTATTGTTTATTAGGTAATGCTTCATCTTCTTTGCCTTAGTTGATAAATACCTACTCTCCCACTTGTTCAGTGTAATTTACTTCTCTTACTCAGCGTGCCTGGCACTCCATAATTAGTATTTCATATAATAAAGCACTTTCTGATCTCAAATTCAAGAGACAATCATTTCGTGCTGAGTTCACTCAGCCAATGAAGTTGTGACTTTAATTTGTGCTACTATTTCTGTGGAAAGAGAAATGGAAGAGATTGCAGCTCTTAAAAACAATTAACCTTGAAGGAAGGTCCTTGGTGTCTCCCGGTTGGTAGTGATGGTGTGCAGGCTGTGCATTGCACAGAATGGCAGTTAAGTCTGAAACTGAGCCAAAGCTCAGGGACCAAACCTCAGTGGCCCCTTGGGATAAAGGGACAGGACTAGCAGAAAAGGGACGTGTTTTCTAATCCATTCCCATGCTATTAAGGCTGTAGCATGGTCTGGCTCCACTGTTTGAATCTTACACTTTTTCAACTAGAAGTTATAGTATGTACTAATGGAATCATGGATTTAAGAGGGAAAGTGATGTGTTTATTTGAATTTGAGTTTGGCTGTTTGTTACAGATTGAATTGTATTCCCTGCCCCGCAACCAGTATATTTTAGTATCCTCACCCAATATCCATGGTGTAGGCTGTTTGGAAATGTGTTACTTGGTTATATTAATGAGCCCCTAACAGTATATGAGTTATAATCCCTCCTAAATGATAAAACTAGCAGATTAGACACAGAAGCAAACAAAAACTCAATAGCCATGCCATGTGATGACTTTCTCTCAGTCAAGGAACCAAGGAATGCCTCGGAGAACAAAGACAAAATCCACATGACCCCAACTTTCACTTAAACTTCAGTTTACAGTTGTGAGAAAATGAATTCATGTTCGGTGAAGCCACCCATTTGTGGTATTTCTGTTACAGCAACATCAGAAAACTGTTGTTTTTGGGTGATGTTAAGGACAGTTCAATTCATGAGAATCAATTTCATATATACAACAGCATGAAACATTGCCTGGCCTTGTGCTGGGAAAGCTTCCCAATCGTTGCTATGTCTTTGCCCATTGTTACAGCCACTACGTCGACCCATTTCATTGAGAGTCTTTCTCCTTTTCACGGACTCCCTTCTTTAGCAAGCACGGTGTCTTTCTCCACGACTGATCCCTGATAACAGGCCCTAAGACAAGGAGACAAAGCCTTGCCACCCTTCCTAAGAAGGAACAGTCTGATTTTCCTTTTTCTAAGGCAGAGTTGCTCATTCTTA
>NW_022103904.1:11352148-11353516 GCF_000313985.2 Echinops telfairi
CTCTCTTATATACATAGGAGTTTCTGTGGATTTGTTTCTCTAGTTTACCCAGACTAACTCAAGCACATTGTCTGAGTTCTTTCTTTCTTTTTGCTTTTAAAACAAGAGTTATTATTATTATTTCTAGGAAGCAAATAGTAAACAATAAAGGCAGGTTTTCAAAGGAGAAAACACCTACCTTTTTCAAATTACTTGTGCCTGTTATTTTTTTTCTTACTTTCATTGTGGATTAGGTGAATGTTTACAGAGCTAACCAGTTTTCCATTCAACAGTTTAAATACGTTCCTTTGGGTTGATTGCAAATCCCAGAATGTGACAACAGTTATCCCATTTCCTCTCTGCATTTCCCTTTTCTATTGAGTCTTCTTTCCTAATTCTTCTTGACTTCAGCTCGTTGTCCTTGGAAAACATTACCCTTTGATCACAAATGGTTTGCTTCTTCAAAGAGATGTATATTTCCCTACTATTAGTGTTCACCTTATAGACTTTTCTATTTGGGGGCTGAAACTGAGCCACAGAGAGTTCCAAGTCTGAAGGATAAAGACCAGTCAAAATTTCAGAGGGTCTACCAGTCTCTATCTGACCCAAATCCTGGTTTCTTAAAGTAATTTGTAGCTTTGTTCCACGTTTGTCCCTCACTTCTTCCAGGATCTTCTAGTGTGATTCTTTTCAGAGCAGTCAGTCGTGATAAGCAGGTGCAATGTAGTTCTTCTGGTTTCACAGCTGTGATAGCTGAGGCTCCAGTAGTCGTGGTTGTTCAAGTCCTCCTCACTTTCAGCAAGAAAGGGTGTGCCATCTGCATGTCTGGGGTTGTTCATAAGCTTTCCTTCAATTCTGATGCCAGATTATTCTTCAGATAAGCCAGCTTCTCTGACGATTTGCTCAGCACAGTGTTTGAATAAGTGTGATGATGGGATACACCTCATGCACACCTTTCCTAATTTTAAAACATGCAGAATTCCCCTGTTGAGTTTGCACAGCTACTTCTTGATCCTGTTCTGGAATTCCCATTCTTCTCTGGTCATCCAAAGTTTGTTAGGATCCGTACAGTATGCCCCGACATACTCAATAAAACACAAGGAAATATATTTAAGGTATTCTCTGATTTCAGCTGAGATTCATCTGACATCAGGAGTAATATCTGTGTTAGTCCAGGTAGACTAGAGAAACAAATTCATAGACACTCTCTCTATTTTTTAAAAATCATTTTATTGGGGGCTTATACAGGTCTTATCACAATCCATACATATATCCATTGTGTCAAGCACATTTGTATATTTGTTGCCATCATCCTCAAAACATTTGCTTTCTACTTGAGCCCTTGGTATCAGCTTCTCATTTTTCCCCTCCCTCCCTGTTTCCCTCTCC
>NW_022103904.1:11354114-11361109 GCF_000313985.2 Echinops telfairi
TGCTTCTTCCAGAGCTTTATATGCAAGAGCAATTGGATATTGAGAAAACATCCCAGCCCAGCCCAGATTAAGTCCATATGTCTGGTATTTGCCCAGGTGCCCCATACCAATCTATAAAGTCCTCTTCAGACTCAAGAAACACATGCAATGATGCCAAATGCAGGAAGATCACAGGCCATTGGGTGGGAAGTCTTGTGGCTCCAGTGGCAGTAGAGGGATCTGAGCACTGGCAGGGGTCTCCGTGTGGTTACTTCAACTCTGAGGCGCTGACCGCATCAGCCTATCTCCATGAGGTCTCTATGTGGTTCATCCAGCTCAGGGCACTAGGGTAGTTCCATATGTCTTGTCAGCTGCATTGTCTTCCAGGGCTTCAGCCAAGAGAGAGTGTCTCCTGCCTCCAAGGAGGAAAACAGGAGTTCCCAGAATCCTCAGGAGAAAGCCAAGCCCACACAGAGGTCTCATTGGCTATGAGTTGATTGACAGCCTAGTTTCCAACCTTTACTCTGAATCCTCAAATTGACACCAGATTATGTAATTACCACAATATCCCTTGCTCATATCCTCTTCTGAATCTGGTTTGAACCTCTGACAGCTTCCCTGTCAATGGTCCTGCTTCAACCATTGGTGGATGATCTTCAGAAAAATTTTACTAGCATGCAGTATCAATGACACTATTCTATAGTTTGAGCATTTTGGGGATTACCTTTCTTTGGAATGGACACAAACATGGATCACTTACAATGTTATCTAGGTAGCTAGCTGTCTTTCAAATTTCTTGGCGTAGCCAAGTGAGTGCTTTCAGTTCTTCCTCAGCTTGTTGAAACATTTTAATTGGGAATCCAGTCATTGCTGTAGCCTTGATTTTGTCTAATATCTTCAGTGCAGCTTGAACTTCTTCCTTCAGCAACATTGTTTTTTCGCATCTAATAGTCCATTGGACAATTGTTTTCCTGAGTCTCTGATTTGGTTCACGCTTTCTTTAAAGGGGGAGAGCCCAACAGTGATACTTTAGCTGGCTTTTCACAACCTTTTAAGAGCCTAATTGCTACTCATCAAATGTAGAACAGTGTCTTTGTGGAATATTTTATGCCAATTGATCTTAGCATCCCCTCAGAGTATGGGCCTGAGTGCCCAAGCCCACTGATTCATTCCTCAATTTTTTGAATTTGGCTAAAATGTTTTCATAACTTTGTTTCCTTAATGCTCCAGTATATTCATGGATCTATCTTCAGAATATGTAAATACATGTGTATAAATAGCCTCTCAAGTCTATGTATAATCATGGCTACAGTCCTATTTTCCTTTCTGTGCCTGTTCTGCTGTGTGTCTCTCTAAACACCCTCTCAGAGATTGCTTTTGCAGGATCACATATATAATTATACTTTTCTCTGTCTCCTTTAATTCTTATACTCCTTACAGTATACCCTCTGCCTTCATACTTTTTTTTGCTCACCTCCCTCTTATTGTATATTGTTATATATTTCCTTCCCTTCACAGTTAATATGCATCTATCCTTTAGTGAGTGATGCTATTTTGAACACTAAGTTGTGCCAGACTCAGATCACCATATTTTTAATCACTTCATATATATGCAAAAACTGGACTAGGGATAAGGAAAACTGAAGAATAATTGATGACTTTTAATTATGGTGTTAGAGAAATATTAATTATACCATGAATCACCAGAAGAATGAACAAATTAGTCTTAGAAGAGGTACAGCCAGAATCTTCCTTAAAGTAAGGATGGAGAAAGTCAAGGATGGAGAATCTCACATTCTCTGGACATGCTATCAGGAGGCACCAGTCGCTAGCAGAGAACATGACGCATCATGCTTGGTAGAGGATCAGTGAGAAAGAGGACAGCCCTCAAGGAAATTCATTGATACAGCAGTTGGAACAAAGTCACAGGACCAGGCTATGTTTCCTTTGATTGAATACCGGGTCCTTATGAGTTAGAACCAACTCAGTTACACCATCACCAAAAACAAAACAAAACAAAACAGAACATCCCCACCCACTCATCCCGACCTCTAGTAACCATAAAAAATGGTTCTTTTTTGTTTGAAAACCTTTTCTTGACTTTTCATTAGTAGTGTCATACAATATTTGTCCTTTTGTGATTGATTTATTTCACTCAGCATCATGTCCTCCAAGTTTATGCATGTGATGAGTTCTTTTGCAGATCCATCATCATTATTTAACATTTAGTAGTGTTAGATTGCATGTATGGACCGTTTATCTATTCAGTCTTCCTTTGATTGGGATTGTTTCTTCTTTTTTTCTTGCTTTTTTAAATAGGGCTGACATGACCATGGATGTGTATGCATCTATTCATGCTGTGAATATTATTTCTTTAGGATGTAGACCAAGTAGAGAATTAACTGAATCACATAGTATTTCTATTTTCAAAATGTTAATGAAGTATCCTAACATTTTACACAATAAATGCACTATTTTACAACTACCCCAGCAGTGTATGAAGTTCTAGTCTCCCCACATCCTCAACTGCTATTATGATTTTCTGTTTTACTGAACTTTGTGCTTAATGCTGGGGTGAGATGATATTCCATTATGGTTTTGACTTGTAGCTCTCTAATGGTTAATGATTATAAATATTTCTTCATATTTTTGTAGGTCACATGTGTGTCTTTGGTGAAGCATTTGTCCATATTCTCTACCATTTTTTAATTAGATTTGTGTGTGTGTACGTGTGTGTGGTTGAGGAGCTGAAGTCTTCTCCACATTGTAGAGATTAATCAGCTGTATAGCACGTCATTGCTAAAATGCCATTTTTTTATTTGTAAGAATCTGGGTTCTCTTTGCGTGTTGGAGAAATATTTTGATGTGCATAAGTGTCTAAGTTTTAGGAGGTCCAAGTCATCTAGTTTTCTTCTACTGCTTGTGTGTTTTCCATTATGGTTGATAGTATATTAATGCCTTGCATTAGGCCCCTAAGTTTGTACTTAGTTTTTCTTTGATGATCTTTAGAATTTTAGGTTTCATATTTATGTCTCTGATCCATCTTGTGTTAATTTTTGTGTATGATTTGGGAGATGATTTATATATCATTTTTATGTAAATGGATATCTAGTTTTGCCTGAACCATTGTTAAAGAGATGATCTCTTCTCTATTTAACAAGCTTCAGCGCTTCACCCAAGATCAACTGTCTATAGGTGGATAAATTTACTTTTGGGTTCTCAGTTATGTTCCATTGAGCTTTGTGTCTAGTGTTGTACCAGTGCCGGATGGTTTAACTACAGAGGCTGTGGAGTAGGTTTGTAGATTAGAAAATATTAAGCCTCCTGTTTGTTCTACTTTAATAGTGCTTTGCTTCTCCAAGGTCTCTTTTCTTACCATATAAAGTTGGGTATTCATTTTTTAAACTAGTTTAAAGGGTGAGTGATTGTGGAAACTGGATTGGGATTACATTACTTTTTTAGATCACTTTGGGTAGTATTGACATTTTCATGTCTCCTGTTCAGGAGCATGGTATATTCTTCCATTTATGAAGGTTACTCGCTTTCTTTTAGTAATGATTTGAAGCTTTCTTTGCGATGGTCATTTGTATTTCTGGTTCTATTTATTCCTAAAAATTCATCTTTGGTGTGGTTATTATTAATACAATTGCTTTCCTGATGTTCACTTCTGAATGCTAATGGTTTTTGTAAATAAATCTGATTTTGGATCTTGATTTATGACTCTGAGAATAGGTATGAAAAGGAAAAAGAAGCATAACCAAGACAAAAAAGAAGGATAAAAGAAAAAGTCAGGAAAAGAAACACAAAAACAAAGGAATGGCAAGAAAATAAAAAAGGGAGGGAGGGAGGGAGGGGACAAGCAGGAAGGAGAAAACAGAGGTGGCTGGGGCATTTAAGTAGTGCTCTTTTCAGTGGAAGTGGCATGGGGTGCTGGGGGTGGGGAGGGATACATAGGGCATTTGGTATGTGTCAATCTACTGTGTAAGCCAAAGAGGTCACTGTGGTCAGCTACCTAGTCTTGTGTGGGATTCCTGCCAGAATATCTGCGGGCAGTCCACCTGCCCTTACAAAGAGTTCCTGCTGACGTGATGGTGTCTGAGTTAAGAGCACCTGGTATCAGAAGACACCATGGTCCCAGAGAATAATTGCACAGAGGTTGTCTGGTTCCTGAAGGAATTTCTGCAGGTCCAGGGGGTAGATAAGGCACAGTATATTCCAAGTTTCCTACCTTCATTCTACATGATTTGAGTTTTGGTAGTAAGTTAGGATATTTCTTTGAGCCTACTTTCACATCTTTACAGATATTAAGGTTTTTATTTAAATGAAAATTGATTTATAATGAAATTAAGACTGTCATTTATTAAACAATTAAAATAATTGTGGAAATTTTATATGTATTGTGAAATATAAATGAAAACATACAGAAAAGAGAAACATGGACCCCTCAGAATTCCAGTAATATATCATGAAGCATTGTGAAATATTTCTAATACAGATAGAGATTTTTAAAATTAAAATCTGAGTATATATGTATACTTACTTATACTTTAAATGCCGTAACTCAGGTTCATTTTTGGTGACTGCATTTTGTTAATATACCAAAACTCATTTAACAAATCATTTATTGTTTAATATACTATATGCATTTATGAACGGAGCCTTGGTGGTATAGTAGTTATGCATTGGGCTGCGATCTGCATGGTTGGCAGTTCAAAACTACCAGCAGCTCTGAGGTCTGAAAGTCTGAAGAACTAGGCTTTCTACTCCAGTACACAGTTACAGTCTTGGAAACCTGCAGGGGGTTGCTATGAGTCAGCATTGACTCAATGACAGCGAGTTTGTATGCATGTATACTTTAACATTTCTTGACTGCGAAACATGCTTTTCAAAGAAAGCCCCTTTACTTTCCTAGTAAATATCACTCTGATTCTTAGATCTATGAAGAATTGGAAACTACTTCTGATTTAGGGGATGGGAATGAAAAATTATGATTACCCATAATAAATGTTCATGGACGACGGACACAATCAAATGAATCCAATCCCTGCCCTGGTATGAAGTGAGCGGCCTCTCTTTAGTATCTGGGTTAACTGTCACTGATCACCTCCAATGACAACTTTCCTTTTCTCATACAAGAGAGTTGGGCTCCCTTTATACTTTAATAGAAGCATTACAACGTATGCATAACACCTGTCCAAAAGTAAAGTAAACCATCATTATTTTAATCCCATTCTTTTGTTCCTTCTCTATTGTAGGTTATAGAAGCCTGTGGCACAATTTCCTTTTCATATCAATTTTCAAAGACTTTAAATTTAAAAAAAATTAAGAAAAATGACATATTTTTCCCCATGCAAAATGGCCCATGTCCTTTTGTGTTAAGGAAGGTTTTTCTAGACTCTCTGGCGTGTTGTTTTAGGTACTGTGGGGTCAGTTCCAGCATATTGTTCCAACCGTACGCACAGCAGAATGAAGTACTGCCCGGTCCTGCACCATGCTCACAATGGTTCTGTGCCCGAGCTCATGGCTGTAGCTATTGTGTCAATCCATCTCCTCGAAGGCCTTTATTTATTTCTTTTTTGACGCCCGTTCAATTTACCAGGCATGATGTCCTTCTCCAGAGAATGGTCTCTCCTGACAACATGCCCAAAATATGTAAGGCAAATCTTGCCATCCTTGCCTCTAAGGAACATTCTGACCATATTTCTTCCAGGACAGATTGATTTGCCCTTTTAGTAATTCCTAGTACTTTCAATATTCTTCTGCAGCACCACAATTCAAATGCATCAATTCTTCTACCTTCCTTATTCAAAGTCCAACTTCCCATTGCATGGTAAATTGCAAATGAAAATTTTCAGGATACCACTTGCTTTTAAATTATTTTTACATTTTACTTTTCTAACTATTTAAATCACGCATTATATGATATATAAAATTACTGTGTATAGTCTTTATCTTCATCAATTGTTAACTTTTTTGTGTCCTCTATAGATAATCTATGTGACCATATACTTATCTCTCTATATTTATATATCTATCTCTAACCTCTGAATTGCTTTCTTTCTATGTATGGATCTATCTACCATCTCTCTCTATAATATATCTAACTATTGCCTATCTATCATCTATCTTTCTCTTTTCTATCAAATACGTAATTCAACTGGCTGAATTGATTGTAGGGCCTGACAAGTTGAAATTTCATAGGTTGAGACAAACAGGAAAGTTCTGCAGGTTTGTGCTAAAAAATATGTACTTCAAGTAATAACAAGAGTAAAGAGTCAAAGGATATGGGAAAATGTCTACCGATAATCTGGAGACAAAAATACATTATAATATAGCTACCTTTCACTTTGAATTTTTAAAAGAGATTAATTGAAGTCCTTCTATATTATGGAAGGTAATTTAATTTATTTGTGACTGAATAAATGAATCACATAAAACAACAGCTAAATTTATTTTACCAAACCTCTGGGTACCATATGCTGAGCAAGTTGACATGTAATTAAGCATCACATTGGCATTTTTTCCATATTTACTCTAATATGTTCCCTATATCTATATATCTCTGAACCATTTGAAAATACATTACAGATATCATGAAATATCACTTCTAAATCCTTGAGCAGTTACTTCCTACAATTATTGAATACACATTCTATATATACATACAGTAAAATTATTAATAATTGTTTTATCATATATTTTATTTAGTATATATTTAGTATCACCTAATTTACAGCTGAATGTGACATCTAAACATTCACCTTTTTAAGTGTTAAAGCTCTTCAATTTTTTTTTAAATCAATTTATTGGGGCTCATACAATTCATCACAATACATAGATCAATTGTAAAAGCTCTTCAATTTTAAAAGATTTTTTCTTTAACAATATGCCTTTGGAAACTTCTCTACTTCAAGAAAAATATTTGGCTTTATTCTTATTCTAAAGCGATCATTGTCTTTCATTTTCACTTCAGATCTATCAAGAATTCATTTTGATAAATAGTTTAAGGGAAAAAA
>NW_022103904.1:11361964-11363564 GCF_000313985.2 Echinops telfairi
CTTCCAATTTCATCAAAGCTGTCTATTCCACCCTAATCTTCTTCAACAGACTGACTGCTCAAGCAGATCCATTGATGGAGTGGGTTACATTTTATTACAAAGATTTAACTGCCCAATATCTGAGGATCCTGGGCCAGCCAAGTTGACACAAAATCTAACTACCATACGTGTTTAAGAAATATTTTGACATGAGGTAAATAGTATTGATATACTTTCATGTGCCAAAGTACATGTAAGTTTCTTTTAAAATATATATTATATCTAATTTACACATACATATATTTCAATCTGAATGTGTCTTGCTCATCAATACCTTTTACATAGAGTGTCTGCTGCTTTGTTCATATTCAATAAATTGTTTTTTGAATAACTAATGCATAGAAAAACAGATATGAATTGTATTGAAACAGAAGATAATCAAGGTAGTAAAAACCTACCTGAAAATAGAAAACATATGAGAGTAAAAAACAAAATAAACTCAAACTAAATTTAAATCTGGAAGATATGATTTGGATAAAGTGTGAGAAATTAATGGCTGAAAAAAGTATTATCAAGATAAAACTTTTCACAGGACCTAAATTACTTATTTATTTAATGCAATTTGAATGTAAGTCTCATTTTAAAAATTTAATTCAAGACTTTTAAATGTCTACCAGACAAAAAATAAGAAAACAACAACAGATAAAAGTAGCTAAATCTATATAGGACAAAAATATTCTCACTGTCATCTAGTTAATTCCGACTGATAGAGATCCTATAGGGCAGAGTAGATGTTCCTCTTTAGGCTTTTGAAGATATAAATATGAGAACACAAAACCTCATCTTTCTCCTATAGAGGGATGAATGGGTTCAAACGGTTGACATGAGGTAAGCAATGCAATACGTAATCTACTATGCCATCAGGGTGCCTAACTTTTAGTGCAGTAAGATTATAAAGCACGAATAAAGTCCAAATAGACCCAGTATGACTAAGCATTATGTGTAAAACAAATGCAGCAGAGAAAGACTACTCAATATGTGTGTATGGAAAACCTGACTAGATGTTTGGATTAAAAATAACTTTCTCTTGATATACCACACAATAAAAGAAATAATTTGAATGCAGAATAAATATTTGAATTTAAGGTGGAATAAAATATCAAATAATACTTGCAAACCACCTCTTGTTTTCTAAGGTTGTGGGTACAAAAGAGAAGAGGGGGATGAGTGAGTTTGCAAATTACAGGGCAGGATGATAAATGAAATTAGAGACATCAGGGGAGTTATAATTGCTTTGTGAAGAGGAGACACAGTGAAAGTATATGCATATGTCTGTATATGTCTATATACATATACACACATATATTGAGCGAAAAGGTCAGAGAAAGAGGGGAAGAACTTAGGGAGGGGGAGTATGAGAGAAGAAAAGGACTAAGGAAACCCTGGATGAAAAATCACTGAAATTTTGAAAGAGAAGTTTTAGAGGAAGAACTTCTTGTTTACCGTACATACTCAAGTATAAGCCGACCCGGATATCAGCCAAGGCATCTAATTTTACCACAGAAACTGCATTAAAAATGTGCTGGAAAAAACCCTCAGCTCATACTTGAGTACATATGGT
>NW_022103904.1:11364675-11365568 GCF_000313985.2 Echinops telfairi
CATTATCAATATTCTTCACCCAATGTTATTTGAAATATATTTCAAATGCATCTGCTCTTTTTCAGCCTTTCTTACTCCTGGCCCAGGTTTCGTAGTCAAAGGTGATTGGAGACACCATGGCTTGGGCTAGGTAGGCCTTAGTCCTCAAAGTGATGTTTGCTTTTTAATATTCAAAAGAGGTTTTTTGGTTTGTTCAGTTTTTGTTTTTGGGGGGCGTGGTGGTAGTAGTAACAGATTTGTCCAGTGCAATATGTTGCTTGACTTTTTGATTGTTGTTGTCATGATCTTTGGATATGAATCCAGGTAAAACGAAACCCTTGATAACTTTAAATGTTCTCTATCATGATGCTGCTTCTTGGTCCACTTGTGAGTCTAAACCATACTGAAAGGGGGTGGTGTTTGATCTTCGTCTGTAGGTGCTTCCAGTCCTCTTCCCTTTGAGGTAGCAGAGAAGATGGATGCTAAAACACCTGGAGGTCTCCAAGGGAAACAGAATTCACAGGTTTGAAAGAACACAATGACTGTCCCCTGGTGCTGGCAAAGAAAGAAAGCCTGTCCCTAGAGTGCTGAATTTGTGCTTTTCACTCCAAAACTGTGGGAGAATAAATTTTTGTTTATTAAAGCCATATACTTATGGTATTTCTGTAGCAGCACTTGGTAACAAATAATTTAGTACAGGAAAGTGGAGTGCTTCTCTAGGCAGATATCTAAAATGTGGTTGTGATAGTTAGGTTTATTGTGCCAGCTTGACCAATAGGAACATGAGGGATTAATCAAGTTGCAGTTTGATCGGAGGACAAAGAGATCAATGCTCTGCAAGGATTGCCTCCGTGTCTCTTGCTCCCTGTTTAACCTGAGCATGCTCCTGCTTTAGCTAGTTCTTTGCCTCTACC
>NW_022103904.1:11366513-11373966 GCF_000313985.2 Echinops telfairi
AGAAGTAAAGCAAATTACCTCCTTGACTTGCATAGGCCTTTTCTAATCCATCTTAATTGCAACAAAAGGAGTATTCTTTAGAGTATATTGTCTCCAGACCTCCCCTCCACCCCCCACCCCCCACCCCCCAAAATGAACATTAGCCAGAACCACCCACTCCTCTCCTCACTCTTCTTGTCACTTGACCTATGGATTTGGGACTTGTCAGCTCCACCAATTGTGTAATCCAATTACTCATCATCTTCTCTCTTTCTCTTACTGGTTCTGTTCTTTTGGAGAACCTGGAATAAGGATTTAGACATAGACTTGAACCTAGACTTTGCTTTTAGTCCTTTGGCTTACAGCTGGGCTTGTCCTATATGTTGGAACTAGACGTCAGCTCTGGATTTGACCTTGTCATTAGACCTAGTCCATGTCTTCTAACCAAGACCTTTAACTTGGACCATAAACTTTTCTGTGAACTTGGATTTAACCTTGCACATGTACTTTGGACTTGGACTGTGAACATAGATTTATCTGGTCTTTAATCATACACCTACATATTTACTTTGGGTCTGGGACCTTATTCTTAAACTTCAGACCTGAATTTCGAACCTGGACCTTTTACCTGAACCTCACAGTAAAAATTGGGCTTTACTCTTGGGTCTTGGTCTGTTTTTTAGATCTAGTTTTGGACTTTGGGACATGAAATCATATCTTACACATGGCATTAAATTTGTCCAGGACCTTGGACTTGTTCTTTGCCATGGTCTTCATTATAGAACTAGCATTTCAACATTGATCTTGGATGTGGATATCTTAATTTATGCTTCTACCTCTACCTTGGAATTGAACGTCAGGATGGAATCATGGGTCTGGAATTCGAACTTGGACCTAGACTCTAGAACTAGTTTGTGGATCTGCCCTTCAACCTGGACATTGAAATTGGATGTGGGATATTAATTTTATCTGAACTTTGGAACTGGGCCAGAATCTATACATTGTTCTGAATAATTATTCAGGATCATAAAGTTGACTTTACCGAGGGCAAATGAGACAGTCCTCTCTAAAGAAATGTTTCATTGTCTGTTAGAATAAACAGAGACGAAAGTATAGTTTTTATAGGGAAAAAGCTCACAAAAACATTTTTCTCAACTGTACTATCTTACTGTGAGTTAGAGTCAATTAAAGAATCAAAGTGACATTGTAAAGATAAGAAATACAGTATTAGACATGTCCTTCCACATTCATTCGTATTGCAGGGTAGAGGAAGCCTAGTGTGCATGAACAAGTAAGCAGGGTCAGAATCAGACCTGTCTTTGTAAAATTTCTCTATCCCTCTTAGAAAAGTGCCAAATGGGGGAAAAAGTCAGAAACCCACCTTCATCTCAAACTACTTTCTCCCTATTGGAGCAAGGTAAAATGAGTGTGAGCAGCCTTTGTAGAAAGCTGTATTAAAAGAGCAAACAGAATGTGAGAGCAGAAGCATGCCCCTGACATTCTTTTCCAAAATAACTTATTTCCTAAATGAATAAACTGAGATGGCCCTAAGCTTTAAATGAGAGAAAAATAAAACACCCTCAGAAACACGTATTCATCTGTGAAACAGTTTCTTTGTGTGCCTTAGAACAAGTTAAAATAGATCATTGTAATATATGTGAAAACAAATTTAGATTCACATAGTACCTTCTTATTGAAAGTCAGAGTAAATCTGGATAAAAAGATTATGCATGTGTACAAATTGACATTATAAGAAAAAAATGAGCTCAGAATCAGATGTTCATTTCTAACAGAAACTTCTACTGAATGTTAGCCTATATCAAAGTCAAAGTTAGCTGCATTTGTACAAGACACTGATAAATCCATTTTCTAGTTAACTACACTTTATTTGACCTGTAAAACCTTAACTCAAGTCTCTAAACCTGACAGACCATCGTCATAGTCAATGACATTAGATTTAGATCGTGAAGCTGAATTTGCCCAGTTCCTTGGATTTAGCATTAGACCTGGTCTTGAATCAGGACTTTGACTTTGGACCTGAACAGACCTCAACATTGGAACTAGATATATCCAGGATTTGGATCTGACTTTCGACCTGACTCTTTGTCCTAGACGTGGACATGAAATTTGGACCTAGATCTTTAAATCCTTCTTTAACTTCACACCTGGACATAACCTGAGTTCTGGAACTTGGACCTAGATCGCGATCCTTGACCTATCCTACGGACCTGGACTTTGGAGTAGTGCTAAATGTTAAACACTATCTAACATAATCTTCAATTGATTTGACCTCTTGAGCCTGTATTAGTCTGGGTACTTTAGAGAAACAAATCCAAAGAAACTTATGTATAAGAGATAGTTTTATATAGAGGTTAAGTGTACATCAAGAAAACATCCCGACCCAGTGCTGCCCAACCCCACAAGGCCAACATTAGCCCATATGTCTGACACTGATCCACAAAGTCCTCCTCCATCTCACAAAACACACACAATGATGTCGACTGCAGGAGGAAAGCCGAGTGAGTGAATGGGTAAACATCTCAGCTCTGGCAGGGGTCTCCACATGACTGCTCCAGCACCCAGGGCTGCATCAGGGTAGGTCCATGTGACTTCTCCTCAGGAATGTCTTGCAGAAAGTGAGCTTTGCCAGCTGAGGCAGGGAACTGGCTAAGGCAGCTGCACCCTGGTCCGACCATCACAAAGCAAGAGACCCGAGAACTAGAAAGGTGAGGCTAACGGAGCCATTTATCCCTCTGCCCTTCAATTAATCTCACATGTGTTTATCGGCCAGGTTGGCACAATAAACTAATTACCTCAGAGCCCTACTACTCTGTCTTCCCCTCTTGTCCCATATTTTGGCAAGCTGGTAAGAGTGCATATGTTTCCTCCCATTCCCCTGGCAGTGAGTTCAAACCAAAATCAAGTTCTGGCCTATGCATAGGAACCCTCACCTTGGCTCCTTTCCTTAGCTATCGGAAACCTCACAAGTCCTTTGTCACCCTTTACTCTTAGCTATTTTCAGACTAGAGTGGGTTTCTTTTCTTCTCTCACGAGAGGACCTCACTATATAAATAATAAACATCTTTGTACTTGTTTTAGTGCACATATGGCACCATCATTCTTGATATTTGAACCAGTTTTGCATGTGGGGTTCATAGTTAATGGCACATGACCTGAGTCTAAGGTTCAGGATGAGTTCAAGTCCAAAGTCCTCCAAAAAATCTGAGTTCAAGGTCCAGGTTTGGGTCTAAGATACCAGAATGTGGTCCAGATTTTAGATTTGATGCCCAGGTCCAAGGTTTAGATTCTAGGTTTAGATTTCAATTCAAAACCTAAGTCCCAAGTGAAAAACAAACAAACAAAAAAACCAAATGTCTAAGTTTAATTATCATGGTCCAGGTCACAGCAAGTTCCAAGAACAAGAACTATGATCCAGGAATTGGTTCAATTTCTGAGTCTAAGATCAAGTCTAAAGAATAAGTTAGGATCTAAGGTCCAGTTTCAGATGTGAATTTCATGTTTGGGGTTTGGGTTGAAGAACAACAGTTAGGACAAAGATACAGATTTGAGGTTTATGGCACAAGAACTAATTTCTACATTTAAAGTTCAGGTACAGAACTGGTTGGAAGTTCTCATCCAAAGTCCAGGCACAATGTCCATGAAAAATTTGCTTCAGGACTAGTTCAAGGATTAAAGTTAAAATCTAGGTTTAAAGGAAATATGTTCCAATGTCCAGCACAAAAGAGCTATGATCTAAGATCTAGAGCCAAAGTCTAAGTTTCACGCCCAATGTATAGTTTCAAGTCCAAGTTCTTCCACTGTAACCACTTACTACCAACCCCCACCCCACACCTACTCCTTGTCCAATCCTGCCTAAACACATTGAAAACTTTGTTTCTCCCTCATACCACTCACAACTTATCCGATGTGTCCAAAGGATAATCCTTATTTAATCATTCTTTCTAAATCCATCCATCTGTCCAAATATCCGTTCATCTTTTACCCAGCTTATACATCTATTATGCTTAGTGTTTTAATGGGAATTTGGAAAAGGGCAAGTCTAATTATTTTCTTAACCAGAACCCCTATCATATAGTTATTTATTTAAAGGTGCTTGTGAATGAACACAGGAGGGATATATTATTCTTGTTCTTCTCTTGTAGTATGTGGGTCTCATGCACACAAACTCAGCCTATGGGCAGAACCACACTCATAATTTGTGGATTCACAGGTGAAACATATTGTAGCCTTACTTTTTAAATTGTAAGAAAAATTTAATATTTCCACATAAAAATTATTTAGATTGAAAAAAATCTTGTTGTATTGTTATCTGCATTGTAAATTAATGACTGAAATATCCTTTTGTTTAAATTTTTGGTTATTTTTTGCTCGGTCTTAAGACATATTGCTGGAACACAGTGTCATCATTCGGAGGCCTTATTTTAATTATGAGAGTCAAAAATCTAAAGGATCCTTGGTGACACAATGTTTAAGTGTTTGGCTCCTAATCAGAAAATTAGCTGTGAACCCACCTAGGCATTCCTTGACAGCAAACAATCTAAGGACCTGGTAATCTGCTTCAGTGAGATTTACACCTTAGGAAATGAGCTGACACAGTTCTCTGCTGTGTGGGCTTACTATGAGTCAAAATCCACTTGCTGGTATCTAACAATAGGAAGAAGAATTGAGGCAGTATTTCCCCTTTGCTCCAGTAACTGAAGTTGTTTTAAAGTAAGATAAATTGACACAGATATTAAATATCGCCTTTTATCTAAGTATTTTTCCTGAATTATTGTTTTAAAATAAATTTACTGATTTCTATTTCTTTCTGCCCCAAAGCCACTTTTGGCTCTTGGTAACCAAAATACAGAAACTTTGGTAGAGAAGATCCAGACATTTAGACTCGAATGGCTCATGAAAATTGTGCTTCAAATGTTTCATCTGCCATTGCCCTCTTTCTCATAGGTTGTACAGTGTTATGTTGGTGGAGGGATTTCTTGTTAATACCATTCATATAAAAATGTTTGCTTTTGAAAGGAACACAGGCTTTACATGTCCAATTCCCATGCAGCCATTTCTATGCAAGAGATTTTAAGTTCACTCTTTTAAGTTAAATTCACATTTGATTATTTTTTAACCTAGGGCTAGTAGCTCATAACTATTAATTCATAATTTAGAGAAATTGATCCCAAAGCCTTTACACATGTCCACAGATTTTATAAAAGTAACATTTTACAAAAAAGGTTATAGTCATTTGCAGATGTATTTACCAGATACAATTCTCATATTGCTGAGTTAGTTTATCAAATGTAAAATAAAAACGGAAATATTCCTGTCAAGTTAAGGGGAATTCATTTTTTTTATACCTGTTCAAAATAACATGACATAAGCCCTCACATTTGACAAGCTAGATTATAGTTGATTGCTTTATCCTGCACATGCTTGGGGTATCTTTATGCGTTGTTCAATTTTGTGATAGTTCAGTGATTCATCCATCCGCTTCTTAATTCATTCACGACACATCTGCTCCACGGTTTTGTCCTTCAGTTTCAATAAGCATTGCCACTCCAGGGCTCACATTGCTCTTCAACTTCTCATTCATCTAGTACGCATTGGTTACAAACTAAAAATATGTCCTTTTTAGTGCTCCTGAATAGTGGCGTTGCAAACAAGAAAAATCTATAGAGCACAATTTCATATTGCTTATATTATTTTTGGTATAAATCTATAAAGGATATACAAAGGTTATGCAAAATTATGAAAATGCACACTTCCAGACCATGCTGACCTCTTGGATTTAAAAAAAATGATCATTGAAGTAATATTTTCAAATCAACTTTACACAGTGCTAAGATAACAATGCCAGCAAATTTGGTTTAGATTTTCCTTAGGAAGCTAGAACTTGTGTATAAAGTAACCAACCGTGTCTGTTTCCTTAAGATTGTTGTTTGCTGCTATCTATTGACTTCCCAGTTTCATTTCACAATCAGTGCTGAACAGGGCAGAAGATAAATCCAGATTCTTCATCCGTCCATCTAGAGATACATCAAACCAGAATCAACTGTGACTCTCTTCAGCTCTCAGGATTTTAGAGTGGCACTGTGCTTCACTGTCTTTAAACCATCATTTATCTAATTATTTTTTTAAACAATGCCCTTGGATTTTTTCCTCATATGATTCATACGTCAGTTCCTAGAAAGAATGTTAAGGCTAAAAGCATTTTTGTAGTGTTGTAGTTTTCCACATTGCATCTTAGCTTTTTAGTGCTGCTAGCCATAGCGTGGGTGGCTTCCAAGCAGCTGGCATCACATGCCTCACCAGAGCAGCTGTTCGAGCCATCACAGTGTTGTCGTTGTTGTTGTTAGGTGCTCTGCAGTCAGTTCCAAGTCATTGTGACTCTGTGCGCAGCCGGAAGAAACCCTCCCTGGCCCTGCGTCATCCTCACAATTGTTCTCATGCTCCAGCCCACTGTGGCAGCCTCGGTGCCCATTCATCTCATCCAGGACCTTCCTCTGCTTCACTGCCCGTCTGCTTTACAAGAATGATGTCCTTCTCCAGGAACTGGTCTCTCCTGACAACATGTCCAAAGTAAGCGAGACAAAGTATTCTGACTGTACTCCTTCCCAGACAGATTGGTTTGTTCTTTGGGCAGTCCCGGGTACTTTCAAAACTCTTGGACAATGCCGCAATTCAAATGCATTGATTCTTCTTTGGTTTTCCTTATTCAAGGTCCAACTTTCACATACACCTGAGACCATAGACTTGGGTCAGGTATGCCTTACTGCTCAAAATAACACCCTTTCCCTGTCAGTTTGCCACAGTGGTGACTTGTGAATTAGTGATGCTGAAACCTATGTCACTGGCATTTCAAATACCAGTAGGGCCCCCCAAAGTGAACAAGTGCCAGCAGAGCTTCTAGACTAACAATAGCTTACAAAGAAGGACTAGTCTGTCCACTTCAGAGGATTAAGCTGCTGAAAATCTCAGGGATTTTATTGAAACCTTGTCAGGTAACACATTAGGAATGGATTAACTAACTGTTTGACAAGTCTGGCCCACGTATGAGGCAATAAATATCCTAATGGCCCCTTGGATATCCAAAACGGTTCCCTACCCATGCTTTTAAAGAATAGGCATTTATTTTCTGCCAGTTCTTGAGGCTGAAAACCCAAATCAAGGTATCTTAGTAAGGTTTTTAAAGGTCAACATTCGGGGGGGTGGGGGAGGGCAGTTATTTATTATTTATTTATTTTTATTAAATAATATTATATTGGCACATCTTACTCATCCCAATATATCCCTTCGCTTCCCATGCAGTTCTGTTGTTCAGTTCCATGGTGTGTGGTTCTACAATCATCAGTGCTATGAACTCCCCTTCCCTTCCCTTCCCCTGCCTCCCGTCCCCCACCCTCAGGGAACCCTTACTCCTGTTACTGTCTCTGAGGCGTCATCTAGCTGGAACCTCGACTCCCAT
>NW_022103904.1:11376248-11377129 GCF_000313985.2 Echinops telfairi
CCCCCAAATAGTTTCAAGGATCAGCTCTGACTCCTGGCGTCCCCATGCGCTTCAAGGGGGAGCTGTGCTGCATTGTGTTTGCAATGCCTGCGCCTTTGCCAAGGGCTGAAATTACTTCATGGCAACAGGTTGAGCTGGCTTTTTGTCTTGACCCTTACAACAGTTGATCACCAGTCCTTTCTTCAGAGGGGCCTCTAAGGATGCAAATAATGAACTTTTCATTCAATTAGCAGTGAAGTGTATGAACCCTTTGTGCCACTCTGGTGTTCTTCCCAACCTTTGTCCAGTCCGTCCTAAATCCTTTCTCATGTCATTCTTACTGCTGGCAAAAGGTTGCGCTGACTGTCATGATGATGATATTTTCCTTTTATTAATTCTTTTTTTAACTGAATCTATCACAGAGGCAATTTTACACTTTAATTTTTATGCAAGAGGGAAGTACACATTTATCAGATTAAACCAGCAGCTGAAATAGATTTAAATTAATTTAGCATCCCTACCTGTTTCCTCAATGTCTTTTCACCGAGTCTCACAATGTAATGTAGGATAAAATGTAGAAACGCACTGGGTATCTTCTGACTCTTTGATACCTTTGTAACTGCTTTTGTGGATTGAGTGTGATAACAGTAGTTGTACGTTAGTGTCAGGAAGTGTTATATTTCTTCTCTCAACTGGAGTTCTCAGAGTATATATAAAATAGAAAAAAGCAGTGTAAAACTAGCATTACAGAATGGAGGCATGCTTTATAAAAGGAATTGGTAGTATTGTCAGCTACGGAGAATCTTAGGCACAGTCCCATCAGCAGAGGAAGACAGGAAACAGCCTCGAGGCTTGCTGAGGTCGGAGTTCTTGTGTTGCTTCCTGAGGATGGATAAATAAGA
>NW_022103904.1:11377878-11378865 GCF_000313985.2 Echinops telfairi
TAAATTAATGCTTGGTACATCCCATATTCTAAACCCCGAATAGATGAAATATAGTAATAGATGAAATATAGCCAGAGGACAAAACAAAACAATGTTGGTGGAAAAGATTGCTTGACTGTGGCAGTGAGTAAGACAATGGTGCATGTGTAGAACCTTTGGATAAAGAGGGATCCCAAATCTGCCTGGGGCTGGGACGCTATTGAGTCTTCTTGTTTAAGAAAGAAGACAGAAACCATATAAATATAATATTAATAAATTAATATTTAATCGAAGACCAAGTCAATATTATTCTCATAAAATATGATTCAATCATATTTAAGGAAATAATATGTTATTGCATTAATTAATGCTAAATTTTAACATAAATGCAAGCTAAAAATCATAGATTTATAAGAACATTTCAGCCTAGGTAGGTAGGTTCACAAAAATTCAGCTTCATTTTCACAGCGAACCAAATTGCCTTTCTCCCTGATCATTATCTCCAGCATGAAATCTCACCCGAAGGATTGCCATTGAGTTCTTTCAGACCCATACTAGTCCCACAGGCCAAGACTGTTCCATGGAGTTTCTGAGGCTTGAATCTGTAAGGAATCAAATGTCGAATCTTTTTCCCTTGGAGTAGCTGGTGGATTTGAACCTCTGACCTTTCAATTAATAGCTTGTACTTTAAACACGGTAGTACCAGGAATCCTTTCATAAAGGATTAACCAACCAACCAAATTCACTACCATTGGGTCAATGCTGACTCATTGAGATGCCAGAGGCCAGAGTAATATGCCTCTGTGGGTTTCCAAGATTAGGACATTTTTTTCCAGTTGGAAACCTCATCTTTCTCCTGTGGTTTGGAACCTGAATAGTTCTGTGTATTTTGCTTTATGTCTCATCCAAATGGAGGAACCCTTGTCCTCTTCCTTTGAAATGCTCTTTACATTTAGGAAAGAAACAGTGTGTTAGTCTGGGTACTTTAGGAAACAAATCCACAGAAAT
>NW_022103904.1:11380649-11382749 GCF_000313985.2 Echinops telfairi
AAAACATTTAACCTACTGATGCCTCACTTAATGTAATTTTATTGATATCTATTTTTTTATTTTGAAATTTACCAGTAGCTGTGGCATTTCCCACCCTAGGCTTATACTCAAGTCAATAAGTTTTCCCAGTTTTTTTTGGTAAAATTACATGTACCGGCTTATCTTTGGGTTGGTTGATACGCGAGTCTATATGGTAGACTACTCTGAGAACTATGGTGCGCGTGGCTTAAGCCATGTTTTAAAAAATTAATTGTTAATTAAGAGTTAATACATATATCATTCCATAGTTCAATCAGGTAAAGCAGTATTGTACAACTCTTACCACAATAAATTTCCAAACATTCATTTTCTACCTGGACTCCTTGACTTCGGCTCCCTTTTACACCCCCATCATCACTGTACCCCCACTCTCACCCTCCCAGAAACCCTTATTCTACTTGCTGTCCCAATAGTTCCATCAACTCTGGGTTTCACATAGCAAAAAACAGAAAAACATAACACAGCTTCAAGAGGGTGACCCCCAATGACATAGCACCTCTGAGATAAACCCTAATGTGAAGAAACAAAAACAAAACAAAAACACAGAAAATGTTGAAAACCAGATCAGGTGCAGCATGCAGCAAAGTGGTATCAAGTGACAATGTTTTAACTATTCAAGTCAGGTTTTCTGTTTGATCTTCTATACTCATCTCTCCAATATACTCTGTTCCATAACCCCTTTCCTCTCATCCCTCAATTGTGGATAGAGGGAGATCACCAGAGGCGTATTTCCTATGTAGTTCCCACTTGGACTTCCACTGTCATCCTTAGCTGATTTTGGATTATAGGATTAACAGTTCTTTGATGCAGGATAATGGTGTGCTTCTTCTATGATGACTTAGTTGACATCTCATTTAGATGGCTGCTTGTTTGGAGACAATCCTTTAAGATCCCAGATGCTATTTTATCTGATAGCAGGGCACCATCTAATATCTTCACCACACTTTACTATAGCACCCATACCTTCTGTGTTCCCTTCTTGAGGGCAAGTATCCAGCAGGGCTGTGATAAAAGAACTAATTGTTCTTAAGTTGGAGCTAGGATTTAGTGTGAGCCTCCAACCCATTCCTGGATCTATGTTTACTTGTTTGCTTGTTTTATCAGCATTTGACTCCCTTTCAAAACTTCCTTGTTAATTCATGATAGAGAGTCTTATTGATCATTCCCCTGGGGCATAATGAAGTTCCATCAATATTGTCTTGGATTTGCCTTGGCATTAATATATTTTTAAACCCTGTTGAGAGGGGGATATTGAGCCAAGGTACTTGAATTGCTAATATCACCGTACCTGGATTTTTCCATACCACGGTAGCTGAATTATTCACTTGTACAGAATGAATCCTTTCATGACCAGACACTGTTTACACAAAAAGTGGGGGTTAACTATCAGGGAAATTTACACTAATAATCACTGATTATGTTTATCACAGCTTTGCTGAAATAATACATATCTTAAGTGCAGCATAGATGGCCTTGATATAGAAAGACCATGTTTGTTTGCCTACCAACAGTTCACCAGTCTTGGTGCAGCTGTTGGAAGGTGCCTGAGCTACTGGAAGTCTTCCTGAGACACCATGTATTTTCCAACTTAAACTCTCAGGTCACAAGTGTGTCTGAGGTAGAGTCCAGTTCCCCCAGTGGGGTTTCTGTATCAGATATCACTGATGTAGCCTCTGGAAGATGCCGTGCATCCTGAAGACCCAGGATTCAGTGCCCCAGTGTTCCATGACACCCAGCCTGGGTCCCCAGGATGCACCCAGAACCCTGAGTTAATGTGACCCATTTGGTGCTCCCCCACTAGGGCCCTCAAAAGAATTTTCAGTCATCTTTCCCTGCAAGTGGAGGTCGGCCCTCCAGCTTTTCCTACTGAAAGACATGCATTTGTGTCCCCAGATGCGTTTGGTACATTTTCCGTCTTCTGACTTGGTTTTCTCATCAGTGCCCCTCATCCCTCTGATAGAGGGGGCCTCATCACAGCTTTACGTGAGTCACTCAGTAGACAACATCTCTTTCCCCTCCCTTGACCATTTGACCCCAGCCAATGTGAGATGCCCTCCAGAA
>NW_022103904.1:11382849-11384009 GCF_000313985.2 Echinops telfairi
CCGTCTTCTGACTTGGTTTTCTCATCAGTGCCCCTCATCCCTCTGATAGAGGGGGCCTCATCACAGCTTTACGTGAGTCACTCAGTAGACAACATCTCTTTCCCCTCCCTTGACCATTTGACCCCAGCCAATGTGAGATGCCCTCCAGAAAAGTGACCTCCAAAATAGTTCCCTCGAACTGATGGTGTAGGGCTCATTGTCACCGTTCAGGCTCTCTACCGGGCTGTCTGGACCCCTGGCCAGCAGACTACATGCCCTAAAAGCCCGAGCTTGTGCCTGTTGGGCTGCTTGTTCTACAGAAGTGGACTCATACAGTATTTGTCCGTTGTGAATGACTAACTTTACTCAGAATAATGTCTTCCAGATCACTCCATGTCTTCAGGGATTTCATAATTTCATCACTATTTTTGAGGTATTCCATTGTGTGTACATATCAGAGGATATTTTTAAATCCAATTTTCTACCGATGGAGATTTAGGCTGTTTCCAGCTTCTTGCATGTGTGAACTGCAATGAACTACATTTGTGCTGCAATGAACAGGGGGAAGCGTATGTCTGTTTGTGATGTTTCTCATTTCTTTTGGGTATATTTCCACTAATGATATTGCTGGGTATTTCAATTGCCACCTCTTTTAGGAATCACCATATTGCCTTCTACAGTGGCTGTGCATATTTACAAGCCCACCAACAATGGATAAGAGTTCCAATATCTCCAACATTTGTTGTTCACAGTTTTTATTTTTTCAATTGGGCTGTAGTTATTAGTGTTAGATGGCATCTCATGGTTGTTTGGCCTTGCATTTCCTGGGTATTTTTAATTACCTCATATGCCTTGGATTTGGATATTGAATAAAGAAGACTGAAAAGAATCAGTGCATCTGAATTATGGTGCTGATGAATAATTTTGGAAGTATCATGGACTGTCAAAAGAACAAAGAAATCTGTCTTGGAAGAAGTACAGCCAGAAGGCCCTTTAGAGACAAGAATGAGGAGACTTGTCTCACATACCGTGGGCGTGTTGTCAGCAGATAGTAGTCACTGGAAAAGGATAGCATGTTTGCTAAAGTAAAGAGACAAGAAAAAAAAGAGGAAAATTCTTCATAATATTGATTAATTGACAATCATCCCACCTCCACATCTTCTCCTGCTAGTCTTCTGTGT
>NW_022103904.1:11384109-11385709 GCF_000313985.2 Echinops telfairi
AGCATTTGGGCACTGGGCAGCATTGTCCCAGACATAGCAGTTGGTATGGAGTGGGAGTCTGATGAGCTCATCTCTGCCTTCGTCACAATAGACCCTTTCCCATAATTAGCAACTCTCCTTCTGTAGCCCATGGGAACTATAGCAGGAAGTTTAGGGGTGACACCTGGTGCTCATGCACCCCATCCCTCTGGGTCCATATCCGAAGCTGCCCAGTGTCATCAGGGGACAGTCAGATATTTGGGGCTGCACTTTGGGAAGGTCATCAACCTGCCAAAGCCAAAGGGGAAGAACCAGGTTTCATTGAGATGAATAAGGAGCAGGTGGCCAACACCATTGACAACTTCTGCACCTTGGTGACAGCAGGCTGTGTGGCCAGTCCGTCTAAATCTTGTTCTCCAAAACCATCCAAACAAATGGCTCACCCAACTAGGTGCACACCCCAACTCCCTTGCCGGCCTATAACTCGGTCCAGTTGGGAAAATTGACCCTGGTTGCTATTGACGCAAGCTTGGCTGTGGCTGGCCATATGTCCATGCTGCACCTCATCATGGAGAACCTGTTCTAGACTGTGATACCAATGCAATCGAAAAGACCTTCTCCAAGAGCAACCAGTTCCAGGTGCTCCTGCAATGCATGAATCCTGTGAGTGCCCAGCACACTGAGCTCTTCGGCATATATTCAGGAACAGTTAGACATCTCTGGACCAGATCATGGCCACTGCTTTCAGTACGCATGGTATAAAATATCCACCTCTCTGTACACAGGAGTTGGTTTCCTTTCCACCTTCATCATACCTCAGGCTGCAGGCCTCTCCTTTTCCAATGTCCGAGCACTCTGGCTGTTTTGACAACCAGGGCCTGAGTCAGGATCCCCTTTCCATGTCTGGCAAGGACAGGGAACTCAAGCCCCCTGAGCACCAACCTTAACCCGAGAGAGTTCCACCCCAGTGCCTCTTCAGTCTTTATCGACATGAACTGGGACATACAGTAAAGAAGGTCGTGCTCAATAAGAGGGAGACCATCCTGGGCAGACAGCTGATGGCAGCCAGGCTGCGCTAGCCATGAGCCACCTACCTCATCAGGAAACAAGCCGCTAGGGAAGCCTGTGTTTATCATGCTATCCACGGACCAGAACATACAGCTGCCCTTTAAAGGCCAGGAAGACCAGGGCCCGACCAAGGACGACAGCACTCTAAGAGTGGAGTGCTTTGAGAAGCTGGGCCGCAACAACCTTCCGAAATCGTCCTGCCTCAGCCACCTCTCAACCATACCGCCTTTGATATTGGCAGACCACCTCAAGATTCTCTTCCCCTGGAAGGGCAGCAAGGTCAAAGTGTTCAAGCTCTGCCAGCAGGACCTCAAGGTGGTGCTGATCCAGATCGGGGGAGCTGGCTGTCCAGGCTGTGAGGGAGTCCACGGCACCCAGGGCTGTGGGAGAACCATCACCTGTAGGTATCTTTCTCCGAGTCAACCAGCTAGGGCCAACAACCTCTGTAATTCTGGGACACGCCACTTTAAAATGCAGCCAAAGTGACCTTAGCACAAGAGATTCTATTTCTTAAAAGAGTTTATTATTTGTTAAAAACAGCCTACCTGAATTT
>NW_022103904.1:11386399-11387789 GCF_000313985.2 Echinops telfairi
TGTGTGTGTGTGTGTGTGTGCTTACATCATGTCAATTATAGATTGTGTTAATCTGGGTAGATTAGAGAAACTAATTCAGAGACAAGCCTGTGTGTATAAGAAAGAGCTTTATATAGATAAGAGCAATTGCATATTGATAGAACATCCCAGCCCAGTCCAGATCAAGTTCATAATTCCAATATTAGCCCATATGTCCAATGCTAGTTCATAAATTCCTCTTTAGATGCACACTGCCATGCAATAATGCTGAATGCAGGAAGATCACAGCCGGTGGGTGGAAAGTCTTGTGGATCCAGTGATGGTGAAAGCATCTCAGTGCTGGAAGGGGTCTCCATGGGGCTCCTTCACTTACAGGGCTCTGGCTGTGTCAGTGCACCTCCATCAGGCTCATTGTCAGTGATGTGTGCCACCTCCAGGAAGCTAGTTATCTCCTTAGTGCCTCCAAATGAGCTCAACAAGCTACAATCTGATTGACAGGCTAAACTCCACCCCTTCACTCTTAATATTCTCAAATTGACACCAGATTATGCTACCACATATATAAAGTTGCTGTGAGTGTTCTTGGACAAATCTTTTTAGCATATATGCACTGATTATATTTAGGAGGTAACTGCAATGTAATAGGGTAGCTAGATGATTGTTTCAGTAAACATTCCTGGTTTTCCAGTTATTTACATAACCACCACCAAAGGCTACTGGTTATTTCCCCCTCCTTTATCACCTGGCTCTACCAGGAGACAGAATTGCATGTCTGATTTGAGCCTATTCCTGTAACAATCTAGAAGTGAAACCATTTATTATTATTATTATTAATTCTGGATCAAATTTGAGCTAACATCATCAAAACTGGTCACTCTCTCACTGTGGATGCCTACCCAGCATAAAAAGGCCACATCATAGGTGACTCTGCATAAAGGTTTTCAACAAAATTTTGAACTGAATCCAGTCAAGCTCTATTGTCCTTGAAGAATGTGATCTATCCAAAATCAGTGCAGCTTTTAGCTGCTGATAGCCTTCCTCAGTGAATATTGGAAACTCCTGTTGGAAGAGTTTTATCATCAAAGCACACAATTTGGGAGTACAAAGCTTCCCTCCCTTGAAATGACAAATGACTGCATTTCCCACCTACCAGAAATCTTACCATTCAAAGTCTCTCTGCAGTTTCCCTGTCCCATAAGTGATATTACCAAGGGTTTCAGAGGTCTGCACTGGTGAAAAACTTTCTGTACCAATAAGTTGGTTTACAACCTTCTGGCCTGCTGGCTACTGCTGGCAGAGAGAATTCAGCCAGAGAGATGCAAACACTTCATGCTGCAGTGCTTGAGTATCAGCTAGCCCTACCCAACGATATATGCAAGTTTGGGGCTGTGGTGATGGTAGTGGAGTGGGT
>NW_022103904.1:11387889-11389141 GCF_000313985.2 Echinops telfairi
CACAACAATGAAGTTTATTGGGGTAGTTAACAGGATGCAAAGCAGAACCACAGTGGAGCAGGACAAATAAAGGCAAGAACAGGTAGAAACCAGCAAGAAAGATAAAAGCAACAGTAGGGGACTACAGTGTCATTTTGGTCTTGTACCTCCACATATAGGTCACACGGAGAAAGTTCAATGACAGTCATACCTAAGCTTTGTCAGAAACTCTTGTAGTTCACTAAAACATAAGGCGGGGAGCAGCCTCCTGAGAAAGGGTCTAAAGCGATTGCTTCCCTCTCTCCCTATCTTGCAGGAGGCTCTGCCATGTATCCCTGATTGTAAAAGAGCATAGGTGTCCCCTTTATGTCCCTTCTGGGTACAGCAGCAGACTGTACCCCATTACAAACTTGTAAACTGAAGGTTAGAGTAGGAGTTGGGGGCCCCCCCCCCCCGACAAATATGCATTGCTTCCTGGCTCTTGGGTCTATTAACGTGATCATGTTCAAAATAGGATTTTTCTTGTGTTAATTTATTATGACTGATCATATGAGTGTGGGGCAAACCCTTATACCTAATCTGTTTGGAACGATAAAAATGCCAGAGTACACAGGAAGGCACGCAGAGGGAGAAAACCTGCCAAGAAACCCCAAGGAACGTCAAGGAGTGCCAAAGATGGCAAGCACATACCCAAACCTACCACACAGTGGGGATGGAAACAGCTGCGCTCGTGCTCTGCACTCCTAGAGCTCTTAGAAAATAAATTGCTGTTCCTTAAACACACCCACTTGTGGTATTTGTTATGCTATCACTAGGTAACTAAGGAAGTTGGCTTCCTCAACAGTGAAGGGACTGCCACCCTGCTCCTAGTTCCATGTATCCTTTGGTTCAGTGTTTTCCTGTGGAATTAGGGACATACAGAACTTGCTTCAGGTTGTCCTTCATTTGCTGTAAATAATCCCCCCTGTGAGTTCTTTTCGACTTGTTGGCTTCTTATTAGCCAGATTGCTGAATGTTTGGCAAACGCAACTAACAGATGCAGTGGGGATACTTTTGGCTCTGCTACCTCCACATCACTGTACAGTCTGCCTACCCTCTGACGACTGCTCTCGTATGTCTTAACGTACATCTCAAACCCAGGTTTACAACTAAACTGATCTTCCTCTAATGTTTATCTTCTGTATTCTCCTTCAACTCTCTAAAGACAAGTTTCATGTGCTGGGTAGTTTAACTCACAATAAAAATTTGCTCTTTGTGTGTGTGTGTGTGTGTG
>NW_022103904.1:11389241-11390174 GCF_000313985.2 Echinops telfairi
CTTCAGGTTGTCCTTCATTTGCTGTAAATAATCCCCCCTGTGAGTTCTTTTCGACTTGTTGGCTTCTTATTAGCCAGATTGCTGAATGTTTGGCAAACGCAACTAACAGATGCAGTGGGGATACTTTTGGCTCTGCTACCTCCACATCACTGTACAGGGACGTCTTGTTTCTTTGTCAGTAACATGGATCAACAGAAGAAGCATGATCTCCAGAAACAGTGACAACATTCCTATAATTTGTTGGCTGATTTACTAAACCTCTCTGAGACTTAATACTTTCATTTTCTAAATGGGCACAGTCAGTGTGGCTGCAAGAAGGGAAGCTGATATTAAATTGATTGTGTCTAGGATAAATTGACAAAGGAACAATTCCAGAGGTGGAACTGGGAGTCAAATAGTGTGAGATTTATTTTGGACAAATCATTTTTCTGAAAGCATGTTGGTATGCATTCTTTAAAATAACCAAACATTTGAGGTAAAAGCGGCATCAGTTACCCCACAACCTAGTTGTGAAGGATTAAAAAGAAAAGTGGAAAACACCCCAGAAAATATAGGAAGGAAGTGGAATAAATGATGTTACTAATATTATGTTGATTGTAATAAAATGACATGAAGCAAAATGTGTATGAATTATGAATGGAAAACTGATTTGCTTCCTTAAATTCTAATCCACTTAACAAAAATATATTAAAGGATACAATAAAATAAAAAATGTAACGTGAACCTAGAATACATATCTAATTTCATGATGATCACGTATATAGGATGTTGATATCATTTTTCTGCTTTTATTCTCCTGCTACTTAGTGAAAAATATTCAGTTTTTATTTAATTTGTGTTTTGGTTATTATTAAGAATATGGATTTCTTTATGTTTTGTTTGCTATTTGTAATCTCTATTCAGTTTCATATGACATGCTTGATGGAATGCTAA
>NW_022103904.1:11390274-11392214 GCF_000313985.2 Echinops telfairi
ATAATATTAAAAAGTGCCAAGCTTGTTATTTGAATTCTGCCCTATATAACTTGTGAATATGTTAGAGTCAAGTATGTTTGCTTATCCCTATGTGACTTCTATTGTTTCAAAACTAAGATTACTCTAATGATAGAGCTTTGAATGATACTCTATTATCTTGCTTATAGATTTCTCTTAAAAAATCATTTTATCGGGGGCTCTTTCAGCACTTATAACATTCCATACATCAGTTGTGTCAAGCATATTTGTACATAAGTTGCCATCATCATTTTAGAAACATTTGCTTTCTATTTGAGACCTTGGTATCTACAGATTTCTCTTAGATCTTAAAGGCTTTAATTTTTGTTTGACAAAAAAAATCACTTTGTTTATACTTATCTTGAATATTATTACAAATTGAAAGGCAGTAGAAGTACTGTATTATTAAATGATATATTTGTTCTTAACATTCTATTGAATTAAGTGATAAATTTAAAATGATACATTTAAAATTTTCTAAGCTCTCCATTTCTATGTGTCTACTGTCAAATGACCAGTTAGAAAAGTTAATTGCTTTGATTTTATCACAATTATTAATATAATAGCTCCTTATTTATAGAATCTGTACAAAATACAAGAGAGACAAAATAAGGAACCTCATGATCTAAAATATAATTCTTTGTTGACATTTTTTATAGTTCATTCCAATTTTTATTTATTAAGTTCTACTATAAAATGAGGACTACTAGTATCTACTTATGGAATTATGATGATTAAACAAAATTAAATGTATAAAACACTAGACATAGTGCTCAGGCCTTATGTACATAAATGTCTGTTATAATTCTAGTTACATGATTGTACGGTTTTGTATCTTGCTTGTTTCTATGAACATTTTCCCATTTAAATATGGACAATTTTGCAAAGGAATTTTAACATGGTTTTAATTAGACTCATAGTAGTCTATTGTGGGTGTAGATGTACAAGGAGTGATGAAATGGCATTGGAACCGCATCTGACCTCCTCTGGATCTAGTCGGGAAAAAGAAAACTAAAGTTCACACCAGCCCAAGGCTGATTACCAAAAGACCGAGATGAAGCATCCCTCCACCCTCCATTCTTTACTGTAGTCTGGCACCATCATTTCCACAGAACTCTCCTTCTCTGCTGGGTTTGACAAATCTTTGCGATGGCCACACATAATTCATAGACGATGCTCACAACAATGAAGTTTATTGGGGTAGTTAACAGGCTACAAGATGTTAAAAATACAATTCTTTTGTCCATAGCATCTCGTCTCAGTCATACCGGCAGGCATAGCTCTCTGGTCTTGTTCCATGGACCAAGAGGCCCATTGCTGTGCACTCTGATGCCTTTCTGCTGCCCCCATTTTAGGCAGCCTCCAGTGGTGGTGCTTCTTGTGTAATGGTCACATGATTCTCTCTCTGTGCTTCTAAACTGGCACTGCCATGCCCAGAGGAATGGCAAAACCGACCAATTTCCTCTATTAGTATTTCACACTTTTTTCGGGGGTTCCACCAAACCATTTAGGGAGTTACAGAGAGAAGGATAGAAAAGGTATACTTATGTTGAAAATTTCAGTTTTCTACATGGAAGCTTCAAAAAGTTCGTGGAAAAATTTCATTATCTTTCAATTCCTTTTCCCCCCAAAAAACCTATTAAGCAAACTTTCTTCACAAATGCACACACATATGACTTAATCTGTCATATATGTATCTATGCTATCATTTTAATGTTATATATTTAGATCTTTATTGAGTTGTTTGTTTGATGTTAAAAGCTGTGTATATACAAGGATTTTAAAGGTATTTCTACCAAAACATAGAAACCTTTATTTCTGCACTTGAAAATAATCATTTTATTGGGGGTTCATGCAATTCTTATCACAATCCATACATCCATCCATTGTGTCAAGCACATTTGTACATTTGTTGCCATCAT
>NW_022103904.1:11394777-11405921 GCF_000313985.2 Echinops telfairi
TCCTAATAAACTTCCACCATTACCCAGTGTCTTTCGATAACATCTATCAAGATTACCCACTTTAGAATCACCCAAGTAATTGTTGCAACTGTCTGATCTTATTTATCTCCCTTGAATGTAATTGGGCCAGCAGAGTCTCTCAAAAGCTACTGCTCTGCTTTGGACTCTGCTCTCTGAATTGTACCAGTAAATCCAAGACTGTTCCCGCTTAAGATTTGTTCCATGAAATGTTCTTCATTTGCTTTGATCTTGCTTAAAAGGCTCATGACAAGATCAGCTCTTTGAATCAGCTGATCTTCATGCAGCACTTTTGAGACTCAGTGAGCTGAAAGTTTGTGGAGGCCAGAATGCTTGCTGAATTGCCATGGCCAAACCATGTGAGAGCCCAATTTCCATGGCTGTTGCATCCAGGGCGGTCCTGCAGTCTTCCACCAGTCTCTAGTTTTCAGCAACAGTTTCTTCAATTTTCGAGATGGATGGTATTCTCTCTCGATTCAATATTGAGATCTTCCTAACCTTTCTTAAATGCTTGATCCTTCTAGACAGCATTATTTTAAACTCATGGCAACCTTTAGCAAATGATTCATTTAGATTGCAAGCCTACTGAGCAGGTACTGTGTCCGATGTTGTGTGTGGCACCTTCTATGTTGTTAGAGTTCAATAAATGTTCAAGAGTAAAAATAATAAACAAATAAAAAGAAGTTATTTTAAAAACATATCGTTCAGTATTTTGCCCATAGAATTCTTTAATATGGCAACTAGAAGACTTAATTTTTTCTTTATTGTTTTTGAGATATGCCAAATGTGTTTTTTTCTTTTATGAATTTCTAATTCCAAATCTTTTCACATTTGATAATAATAATCTACTTGGTCTTTTTGAGTTGAAATTTTCTGTTCAGCTCTCTTACTTCATATAAATATCTATTTTTCATTTCCTTTAGTTAGTCTATATTCAAGAACAAGTTTCAGAGTCTCTTCTGACATCTACTTGATCTTGAATTTATTTTCTTTCTTTTTAATGATCTTTTGTTTTCTTCACACGCGGTCTTCTTGATAACATTCCATCAAGTCAGCCCAGTAGCCCGTCAACTCATCAAGTCTTCAGTTATTAGTGTTTAATGCATCAAATCTCTTCTTGAGATGTTCCCTAAATTCAGATGTACCTGGGGTTGTATTTTTGATTCTTGTGGACTTATTTTAATTTTCTTCAGCTTCAACTTGAGCTTGAATATGTGCAATTATCTGTCTATTCCTCAATTTGCCTCTGCCCTAGTTTTGGCTGATGATATTGATGTTTCTCCAAGTCTCACCTGCAGATATTCAATTTGATTCTTTTGTATTCCATTTGACAAAATCCACAGGTATAGTTACCATTCATGTTGAAAATGGTATTTTCAATAAGAAAAGTTGTTGGTCCTACAAGATTCTATCATGTTATCTGAGTTTCATTTCTATCACCATGGCCATTTCATTCCAACACCGCCCCAGCTTTCAAATCACCTTGATTTCAATCCCCAGCCCTGCTTCCAAAAGGGCAATCAGTCTCAACTTTCTTTTAGCTGATTCCACTGGGATTTCTCCAAAATTTAAAGTACGATTTATTCTTTTCCTTAATTTATCAATATTAGGTATGTGCATTCATTTCTTGAATGGTTCTACTAAAGTTATGTTACATTTTTTGTGATATTAGTAATTACCACTTACTGTATTATGAAACTGTTCTTTTTACTGACATAGTAAGACATTCCATATGTCATAAAATTTAATATCTTTCTAGTATTAGTATTCCCTGTAATCTTTTCATGTAATTTTCTCCCACATACCCGTAGTAGCTATTCTAAGATTACTAATTTTTAAGATAACTCAACTACATAGTATAAATATCATTTTATTTTACTCTGTAGACTTTTCTATATTAATTTTCTATGGCTACATATAAAATTATTGCTGATTTAGCAGTTTCAGATAGCATTTGTTATATCACAGTTCCTATAGATCAAGAATGCAGACATGGTCTAATAGTTTACTTAATATCTCATAAGACTATAATGGAGTTGTTGGTTGGCTTATGATTCTTTCTAGAGCTCATAGTTTCCTTACAATGCATGTGATTGTTGGCACAACTCAATTCTGTATGTGCATTCACTGTGATCTTTCTCTTTGATTTGTCTTCTTTCCTTTGAAGGACCACATCGTTATTTAGAAAAACTCCTGTACTTTTTGTTCTAGTAGAAGTTTCCTTTAATTTCCCCTTTTACATTTCACTATCTTATCTATCAGGAACCCTGGGGGGACAATGGCTAAGAGCTCAGATGCTAATCAAAGATTTGCTCCCAGGAAACTTGCCTTACAATCTGTTTCCATAAAGACTGCTGCCTAGGAAATCCTTAGGGGCAGATATATTCTGTCCTATAGGATCTCTGAGTAGGTACCGACTTAATGATACCCAACAATATCATCTGATCTATCAGTTCTTAAAGATATAATTTGATTTCTACTTCTTACCTATACAAAAATTGTAGTTTCTTCTTTATCTTCCTATTTTTGTCTGCTTTCTTACAACATATATGTACACCATTCTTCTGTTGTTGAGAGCATGCAGGAAACCTATGTTAGCTTCCTGATGATTCATCTCGTACATAGCCACCACCTACCTGTCCGTGGATAAGAGCATGCTGTGAGGATGTTGAACAGATTGCAGCAGGGTTTACAGACTGACATGGATGAGTAAGAAAGCCTAGTGATTTGCTTCTGAAAATCAATCAAATCCAAGAATCACAATGGTTTACCCAAACAATCCTGGGGTTGGTGCAGAACTGGCTAAACTTCGGGAACCAGAAACATTCCAACTTTGCTCTGCTCTGTTATGAATCATAAAGAACTATAAATCCCAGTATGCCAGTTCTCCCTCTTATGTTACAAAGCAAAGCAGAAAGAGTTAGGGAATAGATCTGGGAAAGAATCTTCCATATACATTAAGAAGGATCCTTCCAAAATGCAAGCTAGAGTTTCTCTCTGTGCTATTCAAAGTTCTCAAGTAGCCCTTCAACTCATCCAGTTGGATGTCAAAGTGCTTATCATCAATTACCAAAGAGTCACACAAGATCTAGGCCCCAGTGCTTCTGACATCATCTTCTATGGCTCTGCTTCTTACTTTCTTCTTGCCATACTCAGAGGGAAGTAAAAGGAAATAGAGAAAAGAACCAGGAGGCAAAGGATATTTCTAGAGGTCTAAATACAGGAATGTACATATGTAAATATATTTATATATAACAATAGGAAATAGATCTATATACATATATTTATATGTTAAGTATTAACATAGCAAACAGATACTGGGCCTTACTCAAGTACTCCCTCAATGCAAGAACACTTTGTTCCAATAACCCAGCATTCTGTGATGCTCACCTTCCCTGACATGATCGCTGAAGACAAAATGGATGCATAAGCAAATGTGGTGAAGAAAGTTGGTGGTGCCCGGCTATTAAAAGATATAGCATCTGGTGTCTTAAAGACTTGAAGATAAACCAGCAGCCACCTCTCTGAGAAGCAACAAAGCTCACATGGAGGAAGCACACTAGCCTGTATGACCATGAGGTGCTGATAGGATCAAGTATCAGGCACTAAAGAGCCAAAACCAAAAAATCGTATCATTGTGAATGAGGGGGAGTGCATAGTGGAGACCCAAAGCCCATCTGTAGGCAATTGGACATCCCCTTACGGAAGAGTTGCAGGGAGGAGACAAGCCAGCCAGGGTGCACTATAGCACCGATGAAACATACATATTTCCTCTAGTTCTTTAATGCTTCCTCCCCTCCCCACGATTATGACCCCAATTCTACCTTACAAATCCAGCTAGACCAGAGCATGTACCTGGGTACAGATAAGAGCTGGAAACACAGGGAATCCAGGACAAATAACCCCCTCAGGACCAATAATAAGAGTAGCAAAAGGAGGGGAAGGGAAATCTGAGGGGAGAAAAGGGGAACCAATCACAGTGATCTACAGATAACCCCTTCCCAGCGGGGAAAGACAACAGAAAAGTGGGTAAAGGCAGACAGCGGTTGGTGTAAGACATGAAAATTTTTTTTATAAATTATCAAGGGTTCATGAGGGAAGGAGGGTGGGGGAGGGGGAAAATGAGCTGATGCCAAAATCTCAAGTAGAAAGCACATGTTTTGAAAATGATGATGGCAACATATGTACAAATATGCTTAACACGTGGATGTATGTAAGAATTGCGATAAGGGCTGTAAGAGCCTCAAATAAAATGATTTAAAGATAGTAATAAAAATAGAAATAGAACGTCCCACACCCTGACATGGTCTATCCTCCTTTTCCTACCTTCTTTCTCTCTTTACTCCAAATGCCTTGGTGGTGGTGTTCTTAGGTACTGAGTTGAGTCACACGTTGTTAATATGCCTTCCTCCAGTCCTGATGTCACGTTCTTTTTTGTATTGTGCACCTTCTCTGATGATTTGCTCCACATGCAGTTTGAATACTACGGTGAGAGGATCCAACCTAAGTGCACACCTTTCTTGATTTTAAACCGTGCTGTAGTCCCTTGTTCTGTTCATACAACTGCCCCTTGAACCATGTACATATTTTTCAGCATGAAAACAATGAAGTGTTCTGGGATTCCCATTTTCTTCAAAGCATCCAGAAATTGTTATATTCCACACAGTCAAATGTCTTTGCATAGTCAATAAAACACAAGTAAATATCTTTCTGATATTCTCTGCTTTCAGCCCAGATCCATGTGACATCAGCAATGATATCCCTTTTCCACATTCTTGTCTGAATCTGCCACTTGTCTGTCAGTTTGTCACGCTGTGGTGGCTGGTGGCTTGCTATGATGCTGGATGCTAGGTCACTGGTATTTCAAATACTAACAGGGTCACCCAAAGTGAACAAGTTTCAGCAGAAGCTCCAGAGTAAGAACAGACGATAAAGAAGGAATCAGCTGTCAGAGTCCGTGTTTATTGGGACATTTATGACATTGTCATTCTCTCACAAGGATTTAAGTCCAACAAGGGAGAGCCATGTTTAAAAAAATTACATTATCTGTAGCATCCAGGACAATGTGTAGAATATTGTAGGCCATCGTTTAATACATGTTCATTGAATGAAGTTGTGTCCTGGTTAAAGTATCCAGCTGCTAACCAAAAGGTCAATGGTGCACACCCCCAGAAGCACCATAGGAGCAAGCTATGGCTGTCTGCTTTCTTAAAGGTTTAGAGGCTTGGAAACCCTCTGAGGCAGTTCTGTGAGAAACGTAGGGAAGAGGATCGTCACTAGGAGAAGCTCACCCTGTCCAGGAAGCCTTTGATCTGCCTGGCTCTCCCTATGCATAAAATCAGGGGGAAATAGATATCCTGCTTCTACTTTTACAGGATTGCTATAATTTACTTAAATGCAGACCTACAGCCTTATCTCCCTCTGGATTGCTCTAAAACATTCCATTTTAAAAATCAGTCAGTATAAGTGACAATTGTTTCCTCTGAATAGTTATGGGAAAAGTGAAAATCTTTCAAAATGCAGAAATAAGAGAGAACCAAATATACATTATAAACTAAATAATATAACCTATTTGCTCAAGAAGTTTCTTCAACCAATTTGTGAACTGATTATGAAAACATACCATTGATTTTATATTTCCTTTATGTGTTGTAAAAGGTAGGAGACCATAGATAATCCAGTGTTACAGATATTATTCCAAGTACTTCTGCGATTACAACCAAAGTATACAGTAGAAGCAACTCTAAGAAAACAAACAAGCAAAGTGAACAGTATTTTCTGAGACTATAACTATTAATATTTTCTTATGTATTTTCTCACTTCTGCGCTTGATTTCTTACATTCATGCTTTGCCTCAAAACTTCATCAGTGTACACACACACATACAGCCATAACCCTATAAGGCACAGGTCTTCAAAATTATGCTCTAATATTTCTCTAAAATGACAGTAATCTAAATAATCTGCATAATAAATGTATTAAGCTGTGTTCTCTCTAGAACCCAAACCAGGACATTTTTAAATGTATAAAGGTAGAGAAGTTTATATTAAGGAAGGAATTTATCATCGGAAAGCAGCCCATACAGCTGCAGTGAGAGTGAAAGAGAGCCCAGTCAAACTCACTGTCATGGGTGAGTTGAGGTGTTGAAGGTCTTTCTAACTCCCTGAGCTACCTGGACCAAGGGTCAAAGGGGCAGGAGGTTGAAGGGTGAGGTGTGGTTAAACCTGGTGGGCCTGGTAGCACAATGTGGCAATGCAAGTCAAAGTGGGTCCTCATGGTGTAGAAACATATCATGGCGTGGTTCTGCGCGTGGTGGGGGGACCCAGACCTTCGTGAAGGTAGTCATGTCATAACTGCATTGCTGTAGTTTACCATTTACTTTAATCACAAGGCATAGTAGTACTCAGAGATGATCCAAGGAATCTCCTGGATTCCAGACAACTTCCTCTTTACCTACATTATGTAATACAATCCAATTTCTCTTTAGAACTCAGGGTCAACCATACCACTCTGCACAATAGCAACCCTCTTTCCCAATTTATCCACATGTTCAGGAGGCATTCTTAGCTGCCAGTTCAATGGACTCAGTGCTATATTTCCAGGTTGGAGTAAACTGCTCCCCCACCCCCCACTAACCCACCCACTGCCTTTTTGAAACTGGGCCCCCCAGACCTGAAGAGCAGAGGGTGACTGTGCCAGGAAGCAAAAAAAAAAAAAAAAGCTGCAAATGAATCACAATTAGTAATAATTAGTGGTTCCACTCCCATTTCCAGCCCTTGGTTCCTGGACCTGTTAATTTTGGCTATTCTGTTTGAGACTGCCCCACAGAGTGGCCCCTGGTTTAGAGCACATAGGGCCGCCTGCAGCACATGCCTCAAACCTGCCAGGTATTGCCATCTAGCTGATGCCATCATTGTATCGTTAGAGGGCCGTTCTATTGTCTATGCAGCCAGCTGCTCTGGATGGTGGGAAGCATGGTACAAACCGTGAATTAAGTGGGCATCATTGCTGCATTCATTTGCTGTGGAGTTGAGTTCCTTGATCTGAAGCAATGCCGTATGGGATACCGCCCCAAATAGATAAGTCATTCTGTAAGTCCACAAATGGTAGTTTGGGCAGAAGCATTGCACACAGGGAAGGCGAATCTAATCTATATCCAGAGTAAGTATCTATCTCAGTAAGAACAAAATGCTACGCTTTCCGTGATGGAAGTGGTCATATGTATTCAACCTGCTGCCAAGTTGCTGGTTGATCTCCCCAAGAAATGGTCCTCTATCTCGAACTCAATGTTGGTCTCTGCCGCTGGTAGATGAGGTCCTCAGCAGTGGCAGTAGCTTTGTTGAATGGAAGGCCATGTTACTAAACCCACACATCACCACCACCCCTCCCACCATGACCACTTTGCTCATGCACCTGTTGGGTAATGACAGGAGTGGCTTGGGAAAGAATTTCCATAGAATGTGTTATCCTAGCCACTTGCTTGTCAAAATCCTCCTCTGCGGAGGATACTCTTTGGTGATCACTCACATGAGAAACAAATATCTTCACTCTTTTTGGCCCATTCAGGGAGGTCTAGCCACACACTTCTTTCGCACACCTCCTTGCTACCAATTTTTTAATTATACTCTTTCCAAGTCCCTGACCATCCAGCCAAACCATTGAATGTAACTCATGAATCTGTATAAAGCTGGATACTTGGCCATTTCTCCTTGCAAGCAACCTGAACAACTAGGTGTACCACTCAAACATGGGAGGATTTCCCTTCACCATTCTCAAGTTCCTTGTACCAATGCCCTCACCCTTAGTAACCACTCCCATGGATATTCTCCAGATATCTGACTGTACATATTAGAAGACCCCTGAAGTTCCCTGAGTGCAGAGCCCCTCTTCCTGAGCTACCAGCTGTACCTCACCTTTAGGAACTGTATGAGACTTACTTCCTGCTAGAGGTCATGAAGAAATAATGGGCGGCGAGGGTGTTTCCTGGGGTCTCTCAGCAGTATCCTGTCAGGCAACATCCTGCAGGCAAGATGCAGCCCTTGTACCATCTCAGCAGGCACCATTGGAAGAGTTTCCTCAAGTCTGGGTTATTTCACTGATAGGGATTTTCTCAAGTGGGTGGGGTGGAACTACTGACTGGGTAGCTCAATAGAATCTCTTCTAGGGGATTAATACCCCCTCTTCCTGATCACCAGGCCTATGACCCTGTCCTGTGTTTAGGGCCCCATGTTTTTTCTAATTGGTGTCCATACTTTACTAGCAGGCACTGTTCTAGCCTTAGAATTCCGCTGGAGCGATAATTCAGCTACTTGTATGATAAGACTTGGATTTGGGTTTTGGCACTATCAGCTCAGTGACTAGAAGAGAGAAGGCTTTCTTTCATTCACAAGCAGAAGCTTTTAGGTCTTTTTTCGGTGCTTAAACACTGTTTCCAAAGTTTTGAGTTTATTCCTTGACTTATCACATTTCCTAGTATAAGGAGTACCAGCTAGCTAGTTTCCCAATGCCTCTCATCCTGACAAAATTACTGAAAAACATCAAGCACGTGATCATCCAGAGCCTCACCTCTCACCAATATTTCATCTGTTGGTGGTGAAATTTCTGATATTAATTTTGCCACTTTGTGTCATGAATTGAAAACACTCTGTTTCCTAACAGACTCGTTGTGACCCAACAGCATGGAGCGGAAACTGCCCTGGTAGGTTTCCCAGAGTCAGACCCAACTCGGTGGCAGTGAGTTTGGTTTTGAATCCTTCACTAATGGTGGCAGATGTCCCCAAACCAGCCGAAGCAGAGGGAGCAGTCTCAGCCCCTTTGGGCTTAATTAGGCTCGAGGACCATGTTAGATAACTCCTATTTATGATTTTGTTTCTCTAGAACCACTCCTGGTACGAATTGTATTAGACGGGGCTCTCTAGAGAAGCAAAGCCCGGACACTTCGCAATGCACATGAGTAGAGAATTCTATATTGAGCACGAATTTCAAACAGGAAAGCAAGCCCCACAGCTGCAGAGATAGTGAGAGTCTGAATCATTTCTGTGGTTCAGCTGAGGTGCTGAAGGTCTTTCCAAGTCATATGGTGACAGAATCAAAGGACACAGGAAAAGGAGGGAGAAGGACGATGAGGTGTGGTGCTAATAGCAACTAATGGTGCTATTAGTAGGGGCCATCGAGTCTGATCCGACTCACAGAGAACCTGTGCACAGCAGAATGAAACACTACTTAGTCCTGGGCCATCCTCACAATTGTTCCTGTGCTTCAGGCCATTGTTGCAGCCACTGTGTCCACCCATCTCTTTCACAGCCTTCTCCTTCCCTGACCCTCTACCAAGCATGGTGCCCTTCTCCAGGGCCTGGTCTCTCTTGACAACATGTTCAAATTACATGCGAAGAAGTCTCCCCATCCTGGTCTCTAACGAGCTCTCTCTCCGGCCATACTTCCTCCAAGGCAGAACTGGTTGTCCTTTCTGCGGTCCATGGTGCTTTCAGTATCTTCTCCAACACCACAATTCAGAGGCATCGACTCTTCCTCAGTCAGTCGGCCTTATTCACACGCGCATAAGGCAATGGAAAATGCAATGGCTTGCTTCAGGCACACTTGTCTTCAAATTAATGCGTTTGCTTTTCAATACTCAAAAGAGATCTTGTTCAGGACATTTACCCCCAACAACACATCTTTTGATCTCTTGACTGTTGCTTCCATGAGTGTTGTTTGTGGATCCATGTAAGAAAATCTTTGACAACTTCAACTTTTTCTCTTTTCATTAAGATATTATCTATTGGTCCAGTTTTGGGGATTTTGGTCTTCTGTACATTATGTTGGAATCCATACTGAAGGCCGTGATCGATCTTCATCAGCAAGTGCCTCAAGTCCACCTCACTTTAAGCAAGCAAGATTTTTGCCATCTCATATTACAGATTGTTAACCAGGCTTCCTGAAATCCTGATTACTTCAATCCTGCATGCACTCTTTTTCATATAATTCAGCTTCTCTGATGATTTTCTGATCAGATAGATTGAATACATATGGTGAGAGGACACAACCTGATGCACAGCTTTACCAATTTTAAACCATGCTGTATTCCCTTGTCCGGTTCCCACAACCGCCTTTGGATCCACGTAGAAGTTCCGCGTGAGACAGTGAAGTGTTCTGAAACTCCCATTCTTCTCAAGGTCAGCCCTAGTTGGTTTTGATCCACCCTGTCAAATGCTTCGACATAGTCAATACAGCAAAAGGAAATTTCCTCATATTTTCTGCCTTCAGCCAAGATCCATCTGATATCAGCAATTATAGCCCTTGTTCCATATCCTCCTTTGATTCCACTCTGAACCTTTGGTATCTCCCTGCCAATGTCCTGATGGAACTATTGATAGATGAGCTTCAGCAACATTTTACTTGCATGTGATACCAGTGATATTGTTCTATAATTTGAGCATTCGGTGGCATCACCTCTCTTTGGAATGGGTACAACTATGATCTCTTCCAATCAGTTGGCTGTCTTCCAAATGTCCTTCCATAGACACGTAAGTGCTTTCAGTGCTTCACCAACCTGTTGAAATGTTTCAGTTCATATTTCATCAATTCCTGGAACCTTGGTTTTTGGTTAATGCTTTGAACTTCTTTCAGCACCATTAGTTGCTATTCATGTTATCTCCTGAGATGGTTCAACGTTCACCAGTTCTTTTTAGTACAAGACTCTTTGTATCTATTCCATCTTTCTGATACCTCCAATATCATTTAATATTTTGCCCAGGGAATCTTTCAATATTGCAACTCAAGGCTTGACTCGAACTGCAGGTCTTTGCTCATCTCATTGTAACACCTTGTTCTGTCTTCTTGAGCTGCCCCGTCAAGTGTCTATTCAGCTCTTTCGACTTCGCTATTTTTCCCATTTGCATGAGCCACTCTATGATCCGAGGAAAATTTTGGTCTCTTCTGACATCTATTTTGATATTTTCTTTCCTTCTTATCTTTTGTTAATTAAATAATCATTTTATTAGGAGTTCATACAACTCATCACAATCCGTACATATATCATTTGTGTCCAGCACATTAGTACATATGTTGACTTCATCATTCTCACAACACCCGCTTTCCACTTGAGCCCTTGGTGTCAGCTCATTTTC
>NW_022103904.1:11406523-11412282 GCF_000313985.2 Echinops telfairi
TGGGCTTTGTTATCTCTCAGTTAGATGGCCCCTTGTTTATCTTCCAGCATGTGGGACCCCAGATTCTGTGTAATTTGACAGCTTGGCACCATCAGCTTTCTTCACCACATTTGCTTATGTACCTGCTTTGTCTTCAGCATTCGTGTCAGGGTAGGCTGGTGTGCTTCTTCCTGTCTTTTTAATGACCTTTTGCTTTCTTCATGAATAATATTCATGATGTCCTCCAACAATGCATCAGTCTTCTATTATCTTTGCTAAATGCAGCAAATTTAGTTTTGAGATGTTGTAGAAATTCAGGTGGGATCAATTCCAGGTTGTATTTTATACACTGAAGACATGATTAGAATGATTTAACCACTAGATTTTGTGGTGGTTGCATACATTTGAATCATGAGTGTATTGATTAGATTTCCTTAAAGGCAGATAGATATAATCATATCACAGACAGCATTGTAATGCATAATAGATCTTGGAATGTCTTTTCTGACAGAGAATGCAATGCCATTTCTCTTGATTGTCATTTCTGGCATAGTACATCACATGATTTCCAGACTGAAAATGGACAATGCCAGTCCATTTCAGCTCACTAACACCCAGGATATCAATCATTGTGTGTTCGCTTTTGTTTTTGAAGACTTCACATTTTCTTAGATTCATACTTTTTACATTCTAAGTTCTGATTATTAGTAGATCTTTGCAGCTGTTTCTTCTCACCTGGAGTTGTGTCCCATCAGCAAATGCAGATCACAAAGGCTCCGCTCCCACTGGCGTCATGCACTACACTCACGTCACCGTGGTCAAGTCCACTTTGAGGAGGGCTCGCTTCAGTCACATTTGGAGTGCCTTCTGACCCGAGGGACCCATCCTTTGGCTCGGTCTCAGACAATGCTCTGCTTCCATTCATTCAGCCTTCAGTATCTCCACCCAAAACAAGGTTTTCAGTGGCTGATTCATCAGAACTGGGCAGCTGATCCTTCTTCGTCGTCTGTTCTGAGTCTGGAAGCTGAAACGAAACTTGTTCATTTTGGGGGACCCTGCTGGCATGTGAGAAGCCAGTGACATAACTTCCAGCGTCGCAGCAGCACACAACCAAACACCATGGGGCAAACTGGCAGACAAGGGGTGGTAGTGAAGCATAGTGGGGCCTACTTGCCCAGTGTGACATGCAAGGCACATTTGGACCTCCTGACATGGCAACACCAATCAGTAGCATCATGATATGATGCAGCCGGTCCCAGCAGACAGCATGGTGATCTGAGGGGACAGGCCGGGCAGTGGGGTGTGCGTGGGACCTGATGGCAAACCTTGGTGATGCAAAGCAGCCAGATCAGGTAGTGCACTGTGTCCAGGCAAGAAAGGAAGAGAAAAGAGGGTGACCAGGCCTCCAAAGGATCTTCTTACCTCTAGGCCATACACACAAGGAAATATCATTGGGCTTTGGCCTGATTGATAGGCTACATTGCACCCATATCTTCTTACAAGTGCTATGTTGGTACATAAAAGACTAAGCATGTAAGAAGAAATGTAGTTGTCTCTTCCTTTTGCAGTTTTATATTTTATGCACAAGAAACACAGCAGGCTATACACTTTTTTTCATACATTAATGTAGCATCGTACTCAATCATACTTTTTTTTATTATGTGGAAAATTTTCCAATATAAACAAGCATTGATCTATAGCATATTTTGAATGTTGTAGTACTATGCATTCTAGAGATATTTATTTTATGGATAAATTATATCACTTGCTTGAACCAATATTTATTACTGAAACAAATTTGTTTCATTGTTTTCATTTTAATGGTAAGTACTGTTGCCATCAGCAGCCCCTTAAGTGCGGAGTGGAGACGCAAAACTCTTCTGTAGGCAATTGGATATCCCCTTACAGAAGGGTCGCCGGGAGGAGACGAGCCAGTCAGGGTGCAGTGTAGCAATGATGAAACATACAACTTTCCTCTAGTTCCTAAATGCTTCTTCCCCCCACCCCCACTATCATGTTCCCAATTGTACCTTACAAATCTGGCTAGACCAGAGGATGTACACTGGTACAGATAAGAGCTGGAAACACAGGGAATACAGGACAGATGATCCCTTCAGGACCAACCATGAGAGTGGCGATATCAGGAAGGAAAGGGGGAGGTGGGGGAGAAAGGGGGAACTGATCACAATTATCTATATATAACCCCATCCCTGGGGGACATACAACAGAAAAGTGGGTGATGGGAGACATTGGCCAGTGTGAGACATGAAAAAAAATTTTTTATATTATCAAGGGTTCGTGAGGGAGGAAGGGTGGGAGAGGGAGGGGGAAAACGAGGAGTTGATACCAAGGGCTCAAATAGAAAGCAAATGTTTTGAGAATGATGATGGCAACAAATGTACAAATGTGCTTTACAAAATGTATGTATGTATGGATTGTGATGAGTTGTATGAGCCCCAATAAAATGATTTTTAGAAAAGCATCTTTACTAATATTGCTAATATTTTCTTTTAAAATTTCCTAAAAATAAATTGCTATGTCAGAACACATGTTTAATTTTTTATGTCAATGATCAAGTTGACTTCTACAAAGGCTGTAATAACTTAGAGAGATAATTATACACACATACACATATATATAGATTCACTACCGTGTGTGTGTGTGTGTGTGTGTGTGTGTGTGTGTGCCATTGGTGAATATCTGTACATACTTGTATTCGCTCCCCTCTAGTTGATTCTGTACTCGTAACCACCCTTTGGCAGAGTAAGACTCTTTCTGTGGGTTCCCAGGACTGTACATCTTTATAGAAATAAATAACTTCATCTTTCTTCTGCAGAGGCGTTGGTGGTTTGCAGCTGCCGATCTCGAAGCTAACAGCCCAATCATGAAGGACACAAGCCTTTCTTGCTGAACTTGAATTCAACCACCTGTGCCTCTACCAGCCTATGATCTTCCAAATTCCTGGCTCAACTGTTTTGGCAGCAACGTGAATCAGGCAAAGTTTCCAACTTTAAGCCTGACCATGGAATGGATGTGAACCAGAATGAAACTGTGTAAACCATTTTCTTGACACATATGGACATAAATAATTGTATGTATAAACAGACTTATACATATATAATTATATGTAGAGGGAGTTTTACACACATATAAAGACAGAAATATGAGGGATATCCCCAAAATGGATTTTTTTTCGAAGCTATATATTTACTTTTTTTACAAAACAACCTTATCATCTTCAAAGTACTCTCTATTACACTTAATACATTTGGCAAAGCTGTGATTAGATTGTTGGAAACATTTTCCCAAACTCATCTGTTTGGATGGCTGATACCACTCCCCTCATTTTCTTTCCTTCACATTTTCTACATCATCAAATCACTGTCCTTTCATGTCCTTCTTCATTCTTGGAAACAAAAAAAAAGTTGCATGGAACAAAGTCAGAGGAGTAATGTGTGTGGGGCAAGAGAGGCCTGCTGGTTCTTGCCAAAAACCAGTGCACTGAGATGGCTGCATGAACAGATGCAGTGTTGTGGTGGCAAAACCAGTCCCCCATATGCCACAAAGCTGGCCCTTTTTGTTGTTCATTGTTACAGTATCTTTTCAGGACCTCTAAATAGAAAGCTTGATTAATAATTTGACCTGATGGAATGAACTCAAATGCACTACAAGTCTACATTTTTGTCCATTTGGGAAGTTGATGGATGTCCAGAATGAGGTATGTCGTTAATTGACATTTCACCTTTTTACAAACCACTTGCACACTTGAGGTTTTCCCTTAGTGCTGTCCTTGTAAGCTGTGTTCAAAATCACACCAGTTTCTGCAGCATTTTTCCCAAACAGAAAACAAAATTTCACGGCTGCATGATGTTCTCTTAAATTGGCCATCACAAAGAATGCGGTTTGAGAGAAACTGCCTTTATGAAAAAATTTACTGTCACCAGAAAAAAACTCCCCAGGCAATGCCTTGTGTGCACTGAGTGAGTGGTTTGATGCTTGCCTACTGGAAAAAATGTGTACTATCAAAGCTCTTCACAGAGTAACTTTTTCCCATTGGTTTTTTTTTTTTGTGTGTGTGTGTGTGTATGTTACCCCCTCAGAAAGAAAGAAAGAAAGAAAGAGTTCCTTGCTGCTACATTGCCCTTAATTGACCCCCACTAGGCATACTACTACCTTCCTTCCATTGATTTTAGTTCACTTGTTGTTCCCTTGTCCCTGGGTTGGCCGGCCCCCTCTTCCTTTCTCTCACCTCCCTTTCTCCCGTATCTCCCCAGAACCATTGGTCTCATTCTTTTCATCTTCGAATTATTTATCCTGCCTATCTTATGGAGGTAGACATGCAGCTACATTAATAAGTGCAAAAACCAGGCTAACCCAAATAAAACAACAAAGGAAGTAAAAAACCAACAAAACAATAAAAACAGCAGCAAAAACAAACAAAATAACAATAACAAAAAGAAAGCCACTGACAAAAATGGAAAAGCCTATAAATAGTTCAAGGTCTGTTTGTTGGCTTTTACAAATGTTGTCTAGTCCAGTCTGATGGGGTGCCACACTCTGTCTCCCAAGTCTATTTTTGGTATTCCCTGGGGGTTTCATCACTCTGCTCCCCCTGCTGCTCTGCTGCATGCCCTCAATGCCTTGCCCCAGAGTGATGGGGCCAGATTGTGCACTATTCCCGCACTGTCTCCAGTGATGTCCTCCGCAGTGCCATGGTTCAATGAGGGACGCCGTGTCCCGTGGTGGGGCCGGCCCTACAGTCCTCCCCATGTGCTGTCTGCTCTGAGCAGGAACATCATCCTCAGGGCTTGGTGGGCCAGGATGTCCTCTTCCCTCTCCATCCCTTTGTGTTTCTCCCATGTGCTCTAATCTGATGCACTCCTCTCCCCAAGCTGTAGCCCCAGTGCTGTCCTCTGAAGTGCATTCTTCTGGGGGTGGGGAGTTTCCATAGTAAGGATTGGGGCCAGTCCTACAGACCTCTCTCTTGGTTCCCTGGTATATGCCAGTATGTTGTATTCACGTCTTGGCTTCTCTCTCTTTCTCCTGTGGAGATATAAACAATACCTTCCCCTTGGGTGGATTAGTGCCCTTCTCTCTCACTACCCATGTCTTTTTTTTTCTTTTTCTCTTTCTTTCCCCCTCTTATTTAGTTGGCTGCCATATGTATCCCTGGATTGGGTTTGGCCCCTGCCATAGTTGCTGGACCTCACCCCAGGGATGTATGTATATAGGAGCTTTGCCCCTATTCCGTGTTGTTGTTTTTTTAAGCTTACCTCAGTGGACTCATGTTGTACTTGTCCTTTTGTGTGTGACTTACCTCACTTAGCATGCTTTCCTCCAGTTCTTCCCATAAGGCAATGTGCTTCATGCATTCATCACTGCATTTTAGGGACATATAGTACTCCATTGTATGTATGTACCACAGTTTTTTGATCCATTCGTCTGTTGATGGCAATTTGGGCAACTCCTTGCAATTGTGAACTGTGCCGCAATGAACATTGGAGCACAGATGTCTGGCCATGGTTTTTTTCTTGCCTCTTTGGGGTATATGCTCAGTAGGGGGATTTCTGGGTCGTATGGTAGCTCAATCTCCATCTGTTTTAGATATCGCCAAATAGATTTCCTTATGGCTGTATATACCTACAGGTCCACCAGCAGTGGCGGAATTACTAAATCCGAATGAAGGCTAAACATGATGGTGGGGCAAGAGGGAAGTAAAAAGGAAATAGAATAAAGAACCAGGAGGCAAAGGACATTTATAGAGGTCTAAATACAGGCAT
>NW_022103904.1:11412714-11413780 GCF_000313985.2 Echinops telfairi
AATAAACTCATACCCAAGGTAAATGGGGTGGGCATGGAGTGGAGACCCAATGCCAATCTGTAGACAATTGGACATCCCCTCATGGAGGGGTCACAGGGAAGAAATGAGCCAGTCAGTGTGAAGTATAGCACGGATGAAACACACAACTTTCCTCTAGCTCTTTGGTGCTTCCTTCACCCCACAATCATTACCTCAATTCTACCTTACAAATCTGACTAGACCAGAACATGTACACTGCTACAGATAAGAGCCCACAATACAGGGAATCCAGGATAGATAAAACCCTCAGGGTCAATAAGGAGAATAGAGATACCAGGAGCATTAGGGGAGAGTGGGGGGAGAAAGGGGGAATAAGTCACAAGGATAAACTTAGAACCCCTCCCAGGTGGACGAATAACAGAAAAGTGAGTGAAGGTCGATGTAAGATATGGAAAAATAATCTATAACTTATCAAAGTTTGTGAGGGAGAGTGGGTGGGAGAAGGAGGGAGAAGCAATGGGGAGCTGATATCAGGGGCTCAAGTGGGAAGAGAATGCTTTGAAAATGATGGCAGAATATGTGCAAATGTGCTTGACACACTGGAGCAATGTATGGATTGTGATAAGAGATGTAAGAGCCCCCAATAAAATTATTTTTAAAAGAAAGACAGAGTAGTCACTATCTGTTCTATGGGAGAAAGACAAGATTTTCTCTGTAAAGGAAAACTACTATAAAGAGTTACATTCTCTGGAGCCTACAGAGGCAATTCTACCCTGTCCTGTAAGGTTGCTGTGAGTTGGAATTGACTCAAAGGGATTGAGTTTGGTTTGGGTTTTTGGAAGGTAGAGCTCAAAGAGCCCTAGTGGAGCTCTTTGGTAAACATTGATTCCTAATTGCAAGGTTGTCCGTTCAAACCCACCAGGTACTCTGGAAGACAAAGGTCAGGCTATTTGCTTTCACAGGCTCAGAAACCGTATAGGAGGTGCTTAAGAGTGGGAATCAACTTGAAGAGAGTTACTTTTTGTTTGTTTCCTTGTTTTGGGAAGGAGTAGGTAAAGGAAACTCGTGGTACTGCAAGTTAGGTGCT
>NW_022103904.1:11415147-11445395 GCF_000313985.2 Echinops telfairi
TATTTTAGGTCCTGCCTAAATGAGTGCTCTTCAGGGGACCATGCTGAGAGAAGAAGGGGTGGGGTTGAGTGGGTGTGTAGAGAAGGCTTCCTGTGGAGTCTGCTGGTGAGTTGATGTTGAAGATCAGCTAGTTAGCCCAGGAAAGAGGCTGTCTAGTCCTTAGGGACTTGCCTGAGTGTGTCCTTGATGGAATTTGGCTTGGTATGGTCCCAATAATCATGGATCATATCCTTCTGTCACCGAGATGTATTGATATCCTGCCTATCATGCTTTGCGAGTTTCCCTTGTGTTTTATTTACTTATTGTATTTTTGTAAACTTTTGAAATATGGCCTCGTGCTGATTGTCTTCCTTATTTGGATTAATTGTCTTTGTCCTGCTTAAGACTTAATAAATGTGTCTCTATATATTATATTTGAGATTTGGGATGTCTTTTCTTCCATGTAACAATACCTAGTTATTAATCAATGAGAAAAGGTATAGAGGATTGGGTGGTGGAGGTTTACATGGGCCAGACCTGATGAGACTCACTTCCCTGGGGCCCCCAGGGCCACACTGTGCAGCCAAGGAGGTTGAATGCTAGCATAGTTATAGTTTAGCTGTACACCCACGTTGAAGAGGCCAGGAGCTTGAGTGTGGGCTCACAGCAGTTTCCACCATAATTGCTTATAATAGAAATGTTTTTGAATGGTTTAATTTTAATTTAAACTTTTCCAAATTGTTGGTAAAATATACATAACAAAACATTTGCCAATTGAACACTTTTACATGTTTAATTCAGAGACCCTAATTACATCATTATCCTTTTCGTAGTTATTCCACCAGCATTAACATGAACTCTGTGTTCACTAAATAGTAACTCCTCCCCACCTCTCATCCTTCAAAACTCACTCAAACTCACTGCCATTGAGATCATGCTGACTCATAGTGACACATTAGGACAGAGTAGAACTGCCCCGTGGGTTTCTGGGATGAACTCTTTAAGGGAGTAGCAAGCCTTAGCTTTCTGTGATGGAAAGGCTGGCAGTTTCGAACTACTTATCCCTGGTAACCACTAATAAACATTAGTGCCTATTTCCCTACTTCATATACATTATATCATATAGTATTTGTACTTCTATGAGAATGCTTATCTATGTTCTAGCATATATCAAGATTTCACATCCTTAATGGATGGCCAATATTCAATAGTATATATACACACCATATTATCCATTCCTATGTGCATGGGCACTTGGATTTTAATTTCCTTTTGGCTGCAATGAACTCCTTATAGAGGTTTGTATTTTCATATCTGCCTTCAAACTCACTCAAGTTCTTGATTTAATGCTCAGTGACAGTTGGGATCCCATTTTATTATGTACATTTGATATAGATTCTTGCTACTCCTTACATAGCTCAGGTTTATGAGCGTAAATGATCTAGTAAGAGCTATCCATGTTTGGGTTCCTTTTAGCCACATCTCTTTTCCTGTTTTGTTGTTGTTGTTGTATTAGAATAATCTGTATGCATTCCCAAAGGGAGAAAGCTTAATTAAAATAATAATAAAGCCTTTGATTTGAGAATGTCAGTAGGTGGGTAAATCTAAAAGCTCCAGTGCTAGGATTAGTTATTCATTCTGATCCTGGTTCAGTGAAACTCCATTGGGATCCTACAATGGCAATTGGTTGTAAAGAGATCATGGTAACTCCCACATTTTGAATATCATTTGATTTTATGCTTTTTATCCTCTGGTGTAGCTTGCTAAAGATGTGCATGCATGCATCTCAAAATGATTTCAAATTATATACAGATTGTGGATCTTGTGGGTCTAGATCTGGGAAAACAACCTAGCAAACAAAATTTCTTTGTTTTACAATTTTCAGGTGTTAAGTAAAACCTAAGCAATCAAATGCAGACAGAGAGAAAACATGGAAACTCCTCCTGCCATTTAACACCCACTTGCTCAGCTCTGCCTGTTCCAGAGGCACAGGGATGGATGCTTCTTCCTTTTTGTTTGTTTGTTGTTCATTCCAGCTCCTCTTTATTGCTGTTGTTGTCATCATCGAATCTTCCTTGCCATCAAGCATGCTCTCTCACTGCCAGATGCCACAGAAAGGAGAGTGCTCTCCAAGTGGACTTCAATTCTGCCATGCTGCTTCCAGAATGATGCCCAGCAAGAGCAACGCAAGCACAGGAGTCTGGGGCAGAGAAAGTGAACATGCTCCTCTGTAAGGAACCGTTGGGCCTCTTTGAAAATGAAAGCATTTCTACCTCATTATAATAATTGAGAGCTCTGTGTGGAAATTTTACCAAAAAAATAAAGTAAAATAAGTATGTTGAAATTATATTGCCTAGAGATACACATTGGGAGAAAGATGAGGCTTTCTACTTACTCCCTTAAAGAGTTATCATCTCAGAAATACATAGGGGCAGTTCTGTCCTGTCCCATGTGCTTGCTGAGTCAGAATTGACTTCATGGCAATTGAGTGAATGAGTGAGTGAGTGAGTGACAGTAATTGCTAAGAGATAGAGGTTTTCTTCCAATCTCATAAAATCACATTATCTGCAGATGGAGATTTGCTTTCTGATTTTTTTTTTAACCTAGGTTTTTATTCTTAAACAAGCAGATCTTTCCTGTCACAAGGGTTGTTAGAAGCAGTGTGTTAGTCTGGGTACATTAGAGAAACAAATCCACAGAAACGCATATATATAATAGAGAGTTTTATATAAAGGGTAAATGTGCATTAAGAAAGCACCCCAACCCAGTGCTGTCAAAGCCCACAAGTCCAACATTAGCCCATATGTCCGACACCGATCTACAAAGTCCTCCTCCATCTCACAAAACAGACGCAATGATGCCGACTGCAGGAGGAAAGCCGAATCAGTGAGCGTGCAAGTATCTCAGCGCTGGCAGGGGTCTCCACATGGCTGCTCCAGCACCCAGGGCTGCATCGGGGTAGATCCATGTGGCTTCTCCTCTGGGATGTCTTGAAGGAAGTGAGCCTTACCAGAAGTTTGATTATATAACTCACCTTTCAATTTATAAAGACAAACGTAGATGCTCCTTAGAGATGCATAACCTATAAAACATTTCAGTCACTTTTGTGGCTGTCTTATTGAGGTGCCAGAGATAAACGAATGAATTCTCTAATGGTTGATATACCTAACTATTAAAGAAACACATGAACAAATAACCAAGGAGCACGATTATATTTAGTCAGGTACAAAAATACAGTTGGACAGATTGGTTTCTTTACATTTTAACAACTAAAGCTACAGCTTCAAAATGACTGAGGCATTACTTCCACCAGCTCGTGATTTTAAGATGTGATTCTTCATTGGTTACTGAATTTTTAAAAAGAACTTAAAACCATGTACATCTATGATCCATGTAATCGTAAGAATGGGCTTTCTTTGTGTGCATGTGCTTAAGTGTGTGCACGTATGTATGTGTGTTCTCCAAGAACAGAGTTTTCTTTCAGTGAATTTCAGTTCTGATTTATAAAACTAGCTTTTAAAAGAAAATTGTTCTGCCATTAGGTGTGATTAATCCACCTCCACATTTTCTATCATCAGTGAATTTAATTAACATGGTGTGTTCCTTCCTTTGAGAGATTAGCAATTAAAACAGTTCTAGCTCTCCTCATCAACACACACCTGAAAAATTAAAATAGATGCCTGTTCTTAATTGTTGCTGCTAGTACTAGCTCTTTGCATGATGACCTTCAACCAGCTTTCTTTTTCTGAAGAGTCACTGCAAATGATTTCCACAAGAAGGGTTTTCAGAGGCACCAGATCCTTTAGGATAGTTACCATCCTATGAATTACAATAAATTCTCTCCCTCTGAAGTATTCACAGCAGAAACCACAATGCACATTCACTTGTTAAGTTGAGATTTCTCTTTGAAAGAACTCAGAATAATGCTTCCTGTCTTAGGTATTCAATAAATCAGGTACAAGAAAAACAGGGAAATGATTACCTTTTCCTCGCCTCCTCCCTCACTAGTCAGTTAGAACTCTGACTTCTGGCACAGCCAATTGCTCTTTGCAGCCACTTCGTAAAATGCTGTTCTCTATCCTTGTCTGAAAAGTGGCAGAAAATTAGTTCACTTGTCCTTCATGATTTACTATTTAACAGGATGGTTGGGCTGTCGGTGTTCATACTCTCATTGAAAATGATTCTTCCTACAAGTTTTTGGAGCCCCTGTGTGGCACAAAAGGCTCATTCTTCTGTTGGCTGTAAGGGTCAACCCAGAATCACCTTTGAAGAAACACATAGTGATCTATTTCCCCCAAAAATAATCATTGAAAACCCTATGGTGAACAGTTTTACTCTGAAATACATGGGGTCCCATGACTTCGGGTTGATTTGATGGTAAGTGATTTAGAGGTATATATGGATCCTTATAAAAAAAGAGAGTAGAATGGGATGGGTGATGTGTAGGTGAATATTGAGTTGCGGAGTTTATTCCTTGAATAGTGAATTCAAGGGAAAGGTGATGAACCTTAAGAATATCAAGATAGCTTCCACAGTCATAGCACCAATCTAGCCCTCTTTGATGTCTAGGGATTATCTCCAATTGGAGGTCTCATGGACACCTTAGTCTCAATGTATCCTAAAATGAACCTATGATCCTCCACCCAAGGCTGGTACATGAAAACGTAGTGTTCCCTATTGCAGGTTGACACTGTGCACTGCACCATTGGAAAAGCCAGCAGTCTTGTTCTTCCCCAGACTCACTCCTCATCCATCAGTTCCCAACTTAATGTAAAAGTACCTTTATGAACTGTCAACCTTTCTCACAGTGACCTATGCTGTTTACACAGAGCACTTGTTATATTTCTCAGTTATTATTTCAGTGGGTGATAACTTATCTATCTCTCCTATTAAATATGACAAGAGCAGTGACAGAAACAATTCACTTACCACTGCAAGTTCAGCTCCTTAATTGGTACTGAACATTTAGCAGGCACTCAGGAAACATTTGTAATATGAATAACAAATAGGTTAGGCCTATAATGCTGAGCGCAACATTTTTGTAACATTTAATTTAATTAAACATTAATATATATTGATAACTATGAAAGTAAAGAATAAAAACAAAATTTTCCCCCTGAAATTAAAAATTCAGGCATTATAGGGTTAGGCCTTTTATTGGTGTGTAAATATGAGCAATATTCCTCAATATAACAATCCCTTCCCTTGTCCCAAAGCACACATATAGGATGGGGGTTCAAGAATGGAATGAAAAGATAATGGGATTTTCCCACAAACTTTTTTAAGCCCCATGGTACACTGTTAACACTGTACTCTACCAGTACTACTGACAAGTATGTGTCTTATCACACAAGACTGTCAGAATTTCAAGCCTGATGTCTGACCTATGGATTTTGGACAAAGATTGCCAGAATTTTCTTTCCGTTGTCTGACATACAGATTTTAGACTTAAGAGCTTCACACCTATGTGAGTAAATTCTTTACAAATCTCTATATCTCTATATTTCCAAATCTATCTCTCTATACATTTCTATATCTATCTATCTACTTATCTATCTGTCATCTCTCTTACTAGTTCTGTTTCTCCAGAGAAACCTAAGGAAAAGTCTTTTTTGTTGTTGTTGTTAGCTATCTTTTTGTGTTAGGATTGACTAGAGAAACAAATTCATAGACACATGCATATAAGAAAGAGCTTTATATACAAGAGCAATTAAATATGGAGGAAACATCCCAGCCCAGTCCAGATTAAGTCCATAAGTTTGATATTAGCCCATATGTCTGACACCAAGTCCTCTTCAGACTCACAAAACACAGGCCGTGATGCTGAATTCAGGAAGATCACAGGCCAGTGAGTGGAAAGTCTTGTGGACCCAGTAATGGTGGAAGCATCTCAGAGCTGGCAGCTGTCTCCACGTGGCTCCTCTGACTCCAGGGTTCTAGCCTCGCTCCATGTGTCTTCTCAACAGGAATGTACTCCAGCAAGCTATTTATTTCCTTAACACTTTTAAATGAAGTCATCAATCTGTGACCTGATTGACAGGCTAACTTCCACCCCTTCACGCTTAATTCTCAAATTTACACCAGATTATGCAACTACCAAAATTTAATTTATTTTATTATTATTATTAATCATTTTATTGGGAGCTCTTAAAATATTATAACAGTCCATAATTCTGTTAGATTAAGCATAATTTTACAATTCCTACCACCATCAGTTTCAAAACATTTCTTTCTTCTTGAACTCTTTGCTATCAGCTCACCTTTTTCCTCTTCCTCCCCCATCCTACCATCCAGGAACCCTTATTATTCTATTCTATTCTATATTGTTATTATATTTGGCCTTATCTTCCACCATCCAATGTAGCTTACACCACTGTTCTTTTGCAATTCTGTTATTCATTCCCCACATTTGGTGTTATTCAGTCATCATTCCTTGCAGCTCCCCCATCCACCCTTTTCTCCTCACTTCCTGGACCCTCAGGGAATCATTACTCCCACTATTGTTTCTGCAGGGTTAGCTATCTTGGCTCTCAAGCAGCACACACTCTTAATTATACAAATTAACATATGCAGGTCTAACAAGATTATTGAGATAAATCAAAGATCAGAATAGTAGGGGGAGGGAGTATTAAAGAACTACAGGATACTTATCTGTTTCCTCAGTGCTATATTGCTTTCTAGATTTATCATCATTTCCAGGCAGCCCTTCTATGAGGGATTGTCCAGTTATCTTATAGGTGGGTTTTGGGTCTCCACTTTGTCGAAGTTCCTTCACATCAATTTGATTGCTTGTTTTTGAACTACTGGTAGACTATTCCCTTTGACACCTCATGATCACACAGGCTGCTGTGCTTCTTCCACATGGGCTTTGTTGACTCCCTGTTAGATGGCCATTCAAGCCTTTAAGACCTCAGATACTCTATCTTTTAATAGCTGGGCCCCATCAACTTTCTTCATATTTGCTTTTGCACCCATTTTGTCTTCAGCAATCCTATTGGGAAAGTGAGTATCATATAGTGTCACATTATTAGAACAAACTGTTCTTGTACAGAGGTAAGATTGAAGTCGAGGCCCGAAGTCCATCTGCCTCATTGTTTTATTAACATAGAATATTCATACATAGACACATACACCTATTTTTATATATTTATATACATACATGTCTATTTATACCTACACATATAATTTTCACTTTCTTTTTTTTCTTTATTCTTTCCTACTGCCCACTACCATATTTACCCATCATTCACCTCTCAGTATTTCTTCTCAGATACATTTCAATTGATTGAACATGACCAGGAAAGCTACACCCTCTTCACCATCAATTTTAGAAACCTGTTCCTGTTGTTATTGACTCACCACTCACCTCCCCCCACATCCTCTCTCCCACCCCACCACTCCCAACCATCATTCCCTTTCCTGTCTCCTTGGCGTTGCTTATCCTGCCTACCTTAGACAGGCACCAAAAGGAGCTGGTGGTGTGGTGGGGGTGGTGGGGAGGCCATCCAAATAGTTCCAAGCCTAACTGTTGTCCCGACCCAGAGTAGATGGTCGCTCTCTGTTAAATAGCGAGCCGGACCTGCTGTAATCCATCAGTCCAATCCCCTTTTCGTTCAGGGTTCCATATCCCAGCACCCGCTTACCTCCATTCGTGACTGAAAGGCATGCCTCCTACAAGTCCCCATTGCTCTTCCTGCGGTCAGGGACAGAGCAGTCTAGTGCCCCCCTCCCCCCAACTCCCACCACCCTGTTACACTTTTAGAACAGTCTTCGTTTGCATTATACAATCTCACCTGTTTATTGCTGTTGTTGAGAAAGTGCATAGCAGAACACCCGCCCATTCAACAGTGTGCACGTGGTCCCTCTAGGGACACCGATGGCATTCTTTGGAGTGTGAAACCATTCTCATTCTTCTCCTCCAGTTGTTCCTCCTCGTTCACACCAACTCACCATCCCTGAACGTTGCTCTCTAATCTGTGCAGTGGCTGTGGTCACTTCGATTCCATTAAGTTAGTTTTCACAACGACAGAACGCTCAAGACAAGACATGACTCATGACACTAAGTGTTTTGGTTTCAAGAAAACTTGAGGGTTTTTGTTGTTGTTTTCAGTTTAAAGGTTCTGTTAGGGCAATAGTTTCAAGAATGCATCCATCATAGTGACTCCAAGAAATCTCCAGTTCATGGGAGCTTGGAAGTCTATATTTTCCCCATTTTGATCAAGAGTTTCCTATGGGATTTTGACCAAAAGGGTCAATAATTGTTACTGGCACTGGCCAATGTTTCTGGTTTCATGGCAAAAGAGGCAGTTATTCACGGTGGCAATGACTTAATATATTTTATTTCATCCTCCTAGTATAGATTCTTCTTTAGACAAAATCTGATTTAGACAGATTAAACAGAAATATAAACGGCCTCATGAGAGTATGAAACTCTCATTCTCATGGTGTTTGCTTCATTAAAAATCAACTCGAGGCCAAGGACTAAGAGACATCCATCTGAGATTATCACACATGTATGGCAGAGATTGTAAGAGCCCTTCCAAGTGCAAAAAATAAAATTTCCGTGTCCTTGCACAGACGGGGCCTGTGGAGCACCCTGCGCATTTGAATATGATGGACACAATGTTGCATAGAAGACAGCTCCCACAATGTTACTCTACTCTTTTCCATTTCTGGTGACCACCTTGAAGGCTTGTAATCAATGGGGAGCCGCCACAGATAGAAGTATGTTAAATCTCTGAGAAACTTCTTGAAGCTGAGCCATCCAAATCTGATCGGAATCAACATGGAAGAGAAAGAAATACTATGTATACTTTGATTTGAGTATTGGTACAGCAATTTGACGTCTGGGGCAAATACAAAAAATTGGTCCTCTAAAGGAGAAGACTGTCATTAGTAATCTCTTTCTGGCTTCTGACAGTGGCGTAGAGTCTGCAGGGAGGTGTGAAGGAAGATGGTGTTCTATTTTTTAGTGGAAATAATTGGTAAAATTAACAATAACTTTGAAGGTAGATTGTGTGCCTGATGATTCAGCAAATCTAGTGAAAATGTTTGGGAAAATATCAGAGTGTGAATGTGTGTTTCCTACAATTGCTGTGTTGGCTTACTATTAAAAGAAAGAAAAGAATTTAGGGGAAAAAAACCTGGCTGGCTTGTAAACAGGAAGTCGGGAAATGTTGGTCCTTGAAAACATAATTCCTTCTGGAACTTGAGCAGTAGTAAGTAAGATATTGAAGTGAAAGTCTTTGAGCTATAAAATCATGTTATGATCTAGCCTTATGGCAACGACCTGATTAAACATTTGCCTTCCCACAATTAAACTGGTGTAAGCCCGAGAATGAGAAAACACAAGCATTTATGAGTGTTGTTACAACCATATGGGATTATTTGGAAGCAGGTACATCAGCATTCCTCTAACTTTTCGAGGGAATTATATTGTCAAAGGAACTACAAACATAATATAAATACATAACTAATCCATAAGCAGACACTGAGACCCAAAAGGATGTAGATCCAAGAAGATATGCCCATGCTTTGATTCATATAACTAAGAATAATGAGCAAATAACAAGACAGATCCAATGGCTTCTAAGAAAAATAGACCACAGAGTTCCTCCAGAGAGTAGAATCAGAGTCTAAAAGGGGATGTCATCAAAGTTCCGTTTAGAGAAACTCAGTAGATTCTGCCCTGTTAGTTTCAAGCAGTATTGTACATTTGTAATTGCTGGTGCCTGCCATTCTCTTTTCGAAGGGTTGTGTTTATAATAGTTATCTTGTCCTTGTGTGCTGGGTGGGAGGAGACCAATCATTTACCATTTTAGCTTGTAGTGTCAAGAGGAGGCACACAGAGGCCTGATGGAGTGGAATTGCCTGGAGATACTGGCCTTTGAATTGGATGCAGTGATTGATTGGAACTTGGCCTTGGGGACAAACCTGAGAGTGTTCTGTGCGTGGAATGAAGCATGGTCAGGTGACTTAAGGATCTGTCCATATCATCCGGTGCTCAAAGATACCTCTTGTGGTACACAGATAAGCCACATTTCCCAATATCTTTGCAATAGATGGGGCTAACACTCTAACTGAAAGTTTGGCAGTTCAAATCCACCCAGACCTGCCTTAGAAGAAAGGTCTGGCTATTTTTCTCTGGGGAGTCAGTCAGGGATAAACTTTTGGAGCACATTTCCACTTTGACCTCCATGGGATCCCCATGAATCAGAGTTGACTTGACACCAAAGTGACTGGTTATGTTCCTGACAACTGGTCACTGACCCAGTTCACAAAATCTCTCACTCTTGATCATGCACTTTTTTTCCAGATAGGATGAGCTTAAAGGCATATTGAAGGCAGATCCGATGTAAAAGCATCCCAAATTCCTTAATAACTGTCTGATGACCTGCAGTGGATGTGTGGAGAGTGAGAAATAAACATGTCTGTGTCAAGCTTCTGAGATTTGAGCTGCTTTGGCCACAGTAACAAACCTAATTTTTATGAGACAATGGAGTTTAGCTGATAATGTGGCAGGTATGTCATGGTTTTGTTCATAGAACTCATAGTCCAGGCATGCAGCTCATCTACCTGGGACCTTTCGTTTGTGGGAGCTATCTGTTGCGGAAACATGTGCTGGTAACATGGATAGGGTTAAACTTTCTCCTGTCCTTGAGAAAACATATTTATATTTGGTTTTCTTATTTTAGTTGTTTTCTCAGCATCTTCCCCTTACTCTCACACAGAAGTGTACTTCCAACTCTTAATCTCTCTCATGGAAAAAACTCTCATTCTCATCTCCAGACACACATACAGCACTGTTTTTCTTACATTTCAAACAGTAGGTGGCGATATTGCAGCGGCTGGGAACCAAGAACACTGGACCTGAGATTCCTGGGTGAATTAGGAATTCTACATTCCTGGATCCTGGGTGCCTGAGACGTCAAGGGGCAAAACAAAACAGGCTGTGGGAAAACTACATCAAACACGCTGAATGCCCTGTGCCTGGCAAATATGAAACACCAGGAAAAAATAGCTCTCATCATTCGTATTCTATTTCAAATCTCCATTTCTGTGTATGGTGAGCAGGCCTTCCTGGACAAACAAGCTCAGCTCACCATAGTGTTGCCGAGCCTGGATTCGGGACTGCCATCCTGTGACCTGGGTAATACACTGGACTTTTGGAAATGTGTCCCCAAACTATAGATAGTTGTGTGGGAGCATTCAAAGTTCAACAAGTATTTTGGAAACTCGCTCATTGCCATCAAGTCTATACCACTGCATAGTGACCCTATAGGACAGGATAGAAGCATCCCTCTTGGTTTCTGAGACGGGCCCTCTGGATGCAAGTAGAAATCTTCCACCATCTCCGGAGGAACTGCTGTTGCTTTCGGACTACTAAGCTGGCAATTTTCAATTGAACTCGAAATACACTATGCCATCATGGTTTGATAAAAAAATTACTTAATGGATATTAATTACTTTTCTAGGAGCACTGGTGGTACCATTGAGCAAGCATTACACTGCTATCTTCAAAGTTGGCCTTTCAAACGCGCCAGCCACTGATGGGGGCAAGATGTTTTCTACTCCCTTAAGGGAAGAAAGTCTTAGAAACCTGAACACTCCTGTGTTGCTATGAGCTGGAAATACACTCAGCGGTAGTGGGCTTTAAATTAAATTAAAGTTTCATTGCATTTCAGACAGGAAGCTGAGAAGCACACATTCCTCTTTCTCTCCCTCCAGGGTGCCATCACTAAACCTTATACAGCATTCTAAGAGGTGTTTCTCACAGGAAAACCTTCACACAATGAAAGGACACGGGCTTCAACAATGGCCTCCAACATCGTAATGTTGAGGCATAGTTTTCTTCTGTTGGGCACACGGGTCCAGATGAGTCAGAGCCTACTCAGTAACCTCTAACATCAGCAACTCTAAAAAGGCATCAGCAACGCCAAAGTCAACAACAGATGGGGACTAGCAACAGCTGGAGTTGCTGGCAGATACCAATCACACCTGTGCCTGAAGGTGGGAAGAGAGAAAGCAGATGGCCTGTACTCATTCCAGGGGGAGTGGCTACAGATTAGGCCATCATTTGGGGCTGTGGGCTCACACAGAGGGAGTCCAATGAAGCAGCTGCTAGAATAATAATCTTCTTAAAACAATTCTTATTTATTTATTTTAAATTAAAAGATCATTTTACTGGGGGTTCTTATAGCTCTTATAAGCTGATACCAAGGGCTCGATAGAAAATAAATGTCTAGAAAATAATGGTGGCAACATGTGTACAAATATGCTTGATACAACTGATGTATGGATTGTTGTAAGCATCTTTTAAAATATATATCATTTGATAGTTTAATCACACACACACAAAATATGGGTTTCTGCATCTTTTTTTATCTCTTTGCAATCGGTTTTCACACTATAATCATTGACCCTTTACAAATAGAAACTTAATGTTACTCTTGGCTTTAAACTCCTTTAATGTCTTCATATTGCCCTTGAAATCACATGGAGTCGTTGGGTGTGTGAAAGGGGCTATATGAGCTAATCTGAATCTACGTTTCCAATTGGTAACACTAAATATTTGAGGGCTTCAAAAAGTTTGTGGGAAAATTCCATTAGCCCTTAACTGTTCTTAAGCAAACGGTTTGACGCCTTCTCTCACTCTACGTTCTTGCTCTGTGATAATTTTTCTCCAAAGTATTTCGAAATCTCCAAGGACTTCCTGCTTCAAGGCTAACATGGTTTGCCAAACCTGGGCCATCCCCAAACCCCATGAACTTTTTTAGGGTCCTTGTTTGGGCTTTCAGGTTTGGGGGTCCTTAATTCACGGCATTTATACTCATTCTCAACTGAAGTATTGCTGAGGCCCCATCAAAGCCAAGGAAGACCCCTCTGTCTTCCCTAGTGGCTCTGTTGGGGAAGCTTTGGACTAGCGGTTCTGTGGGAAGCAGAAGAGGCTTCTGCGTCTGCCAAGAGTTACAGTCTTGGAAACCCTACATAAAGTTGCCGTGAGTCAGAATCTACTCAGTAGCATTGAGATCTTTAAAAAAATATGGTGGTTATTTTTTCTCTTTACAGTGAGTTGCACACGTGTAATTACTGTTTTCAAAGGCTGTCTTCTACTGGAGGGTAACCTTTTTGAGTTGGTATGCGTATGTATGTGTGTATATGTGTGTGTGTCTTCTGTTTGGGACTCAGAGTTACTCAATCTATATTTACATAGTGAATTAATGTCACGGTGAGGTCAAGGTCAAAGTAACTCACTTTGCTTCTTGTTGAAAACAATGGTTTATCTTTCTTCTGGGTACACAAACGCTCCTAGCTAGTTCCTGCAAACACCTAAGGAAGAAGGCCGCTGAAGTCTGCCCCTCATATTTGCATAATGTAGAGGCTGATAGTACAGACATGTTCCCTCTGTCCCAGAAATCTCTCTTCTCATCCCGTTCTGGTCTCATCTCGTGTCCTTCCCAAGGAAGTCTACCGTTCCTGGTAACTAGCTTGTGCACTCAAAGCTCCTTCACATTACTCTCGGATTCTTCCATCCTCCCCTCCTGTTTCTCATTCCTTGGGAAAGAAAAGGGAAGAAACATTTAAAGGCCATTGGAAGCAAGCTTGGACTGATTGATCTAGAAATCCTGAAGTTCAGGAATCAGAACATGTTCTAGAAAGATGGCCATAGCCTCATGGTAGGCAGTCTTTTAGCCCCAAGGGCTCCCAAACTCATCTGTCTGGCACAGTGGGAGTAGGCCATAGCACTGCGATACACTAACATGTCTGACCTTGTCACTATTGCTAGCTGCTGTCATTTAGATGCATGCTGACCTCGCAGGTATAACAGAAGGAATGCCATCCGATACCATGCCATCTTCGTTACCATTGGTATCATTGTTATTGCTATGGAAACATAACATATAAACACGTTACTGTGCATTTAGAGTTCCTTCCAGCTTAGGAGGTTCATCTTCCAGCACTGTATTGGGCAGTATTATTTTCACTTCATAGGATCTTCAATGGCTACTATTTGGAAGTAAATGGCGATCTCCTTATTCCTATCCTCAGTCGAGCAGCTCCGGTGAAATCTGTCCACTAGAGGGCAATCCTACTTGCATTTCAAACCTTCTACTTTATTATTCTCTCCTTACTACTCCGGGCCAGCTACAATGGGCTCATTGGATATTACCTGAACCCTAAACCCTTCTATTCAAGGTTCTCTTGACCTTTCAGTTCTTTGACTTGGGATTCAAGAGCCTCTCCCCCAGAGCATGTGTTCAAGTCTTAACCCATGGTCCACATGAATATAACTATACTGGGAAATAAGATCTTTGCAGATACAATTACTTTACAATGAGGTCACACTGGATCGGCTATGTTCTAAGGTCAATAACTGGTGACCTTATAAGCGAAAGGAGAGGGAGACTATAGATACAATGGCACAGAGAAGCACACTGTCTGGTGAGGAGACAGGGGAGTAGGGTAGAATGCAGCCACCAGCTGAAGAATGCCGGCCACCACCAAGAAATGGCAGAAAGTAATGTACTAGATCCTTCCTCAGAATCTTCGCAAGAAGCCAGTCCTTCATTTCAGACTTCTGGGCTCAAAAACAGTGAAACAATAAATATTTTTGCATTATTTTGCAATCATTTGTCTTGGCAGCCACAGAAAATTATGGTAGCTACCTTCCCCCAGAACATGGAGCATGTCACCACGTCAGTGCTTCAGGACTCTGAGTTGAGATCATAGGAACTTTTCCCACCTCCCTTCCTAGCCCATCCTGGCTTCACCACCCAGACTCACTGGTTTCCATCCCTCATAGACTATTTTACTTTGTTTACAGCACTTACCACTCCCTGGAATTCCTCATTGATTATCTGTATGTTTATGGTCATGCTTCCTTGAGAACCCAAACATCATGCAAGCAATGATGGTGTACATTTTGTTACGAAGTGGTGGCGGTTCGCACAGCACCTTGTACCCAGTCAATCCAGGCCCTGCAAGGTTGACGCTGATGCACGGGAGTCCCATGCGTGTCAGGGTAAAACTGTGCTTGACAGGGTTTTCAGAGGCTCTTTTGTTTATTAATTTCTTTGAAATAAACTGCCAAGTCTTTCTTCTGAGGTCTGGCTGAGTGGGCTTAAAATGCCACCCTTTGAGTTGTCAGTGAAATTCTTGATAGTCTTTTGCACCATCTAGGGACATCCCCCACACTGTACATGCTGAACAATCTCCATTGGATGAGGAGACAGAGAGCATTTAATTCAATAAAAGTGCTGCACATGAGGACTCTCCTCGGTGACATTTATTTGGATTTGCTTTGATTGTCTACCATAGAAACAAACAGAACAAAAACTACTTCCATCAAGCTGATTTTAAAGATCTTTACACAAAAGATTTACAAAAGAAGGGTTGAAGAAAAAATACTAAAATTAAAGCAGTTGTCGAAGTAAATTGTCTTCGGCCCTGACTTCCCTTCAAAATTGCTTCATTCTTCCCTCACTTTAATGATGACAGTCTAGCTGACAATTGCTTGTAGATAATATTTTAATTAAAACTAGATGAAAATAAGCTTATCGTACTCCTTAAATAACTGGAAGGGAAAATATGGGGAGATGGATGATTTAGAAACGAAACAGTGAGAAATATTTAAAAGAAGAAAGGCGATGTGTTCCATATATAAGTCCCTTAAATATCTAGGAATATTCACAGTGGGTTTTTATTTTCCCAAAATTTGTGAGTCATGGTAGCAATACAATTTATTTATTAGCTCTCCTTTGCTTTTAGAGACTGTGAGATTTGTTTTACACAGTCAGATGATGAGAAAACATTCAATAATATTCTTAAGTATAAATGCCAATTTTAAAAAAATTATAAATCATTTTATTGGGGGCTCTTAAAGCTCTTATAACAATCCATACATAATTGTATCAGGCATATTTGTACATATGTTGCCATCATCATTTTCAAAACATTTTCTTTCTACTTGAGCCCTTAGTATCAGCTCCTCTTTTTTCTCTACCTCCTCCACTTGCATACCCTTGTGACCACTTGATAAATAATAAATTGTTATTATTTTCATATATGACACCATCTGCTATCTCCTTTCACCCACGTTTCTGTTGTTTGTCCCCTTGGCGTGTGTGTTTGTGTGTGTGTGTGTGTGTGTGTACATCGATTTTTGCCATCAGCTTCTCCTTTTTCCCTCTTCTCCTCTGTGGGGGGAGGTCAGATGCGCAGGCATTACCCTCCTGAGGGCAATCAGTTGCCAGACTGGAGTGGGCCTCCCTGCTGCTGGAGACAACAGACTACTTCTCTCTGAAGCTTGGGGCCATTAGCTTGGTTCCTGTAGGAGGGGTTTACACCCTACTGATAGTGGGTCCTATAGACACCCAGAGACCACCCTCTTATTACTGTGTTACCCTATAGTGTAACCCCTCCCTGTGATGTATGTCTCTACTTGTAATTAGTGGGCTGGCATGCCCCCAAAAGGTATATAGGCGTGGGTCAGCAATATAGAGCACTCGGACTCTGAGCTCCTTGCTGCTCACTCCCTGGTCACTCCCCTCTCCCTTCTTCCCTTGTCCTCCTTCCCTTCCCCCTCACTCCACGTGGACCACCAAGCTGGGCTGAGGTGAGCAATGCTACCATGTACTATGTCTGAATGTATGAATGCATTATTGTAATATCTCTCATGCTCTCGATGACTTTAGTATAATGCTTATATATCTCAACCTTACAATTGTGCATTACTGAACCCAGAAGTAGTATTACTGAACTCGTAGAGAGTATTAGCAGTGGGGGCTAGTCCCACACCTCCCTCTTTGCCAACTTTAATTTAATCCTACACTCCTCCACCTTTCCCCTACTCTCATGACATAGCTACTCACATTATTGCTCCTTAGGGGTCTATCTTTCCTGGATTCTGTGAGTCAAGAGCTCTTATCTGTACCAGTGTACACACTTTTGTATAGCTGGCTTTGTAACGTAGAACTGGAGTCAAGCTAGTGCAGGAGAGGAAGCATTAAAGAACTAGAGGAGTGCTGTGTGTTTCATCAGTGCTGTGAGGCACCCTGGCTGACTTGTCCCTTCCTTGTGACCCTGCTCTGAGGGGATATCAAATTGTCTACAGATGGACTTTGGGTTCCTACTCCATGCTCCCTTGTTCGCATCAATATGATTGTTTGTTTTAGGTCTTCTGATGCCTCATACTTGATCCCATTGATAGTTCGTGATCTCACAGCTGGTGTTCTTCTTGCAGGTGGGCTTTGTTGCTTCCCTGCTAGATGGCCACTCAAGGAGAAAACAATGGGACTGACGGTTCTTGGGGGACAGCAGAAAAGGGGGAGCCATAGGGGGAAGCCAACATACCCAGGGACAAGGGAACAATAAAAGATCTAAAAGCAGTGGCAAGGAATGTGTAGAATACCTGGTGGGGTTTGATGAAGTAATATGTAGCCGAGAAGAATTATTGAGAGCCCAATGAAGGTCAAACATGATAGTGGGACAGGAGGAAAGTAAAACGAAATAAAGAAAAAAACTAGGAGGCAAAAGACATTTATAGAGGTCTAAATATAGGCATGTACATATGTAAATGTATTAATATATAATAGGGATATAGATCTATGTACATATGTTTATATGTTAAGTATCAAGGTTGCAGTAGACATTGGGCTCTACTCAAGTACTCCTCAATGCCAGAACACTTTGTTCTAATAACCTGGAATTCTGTGATGCTCATCTTTCTGACATGATCACAGAAGTCAAAGTGGGTGCATAAGAAAATGGGGTAAAGAGGCTGATGGTGTCCAGCTAGCATTTGGGGTCTTAAATGTCAATATTTTATGAATTGCTTAGGTTCATTGTTTGCATAGCTTTCGCAATATTTTCCATACTACTCCCTAATCTGTACCTCTTCTCTGTATTATATTGAGAGAATAAATAATTAGTAGGTCATAGAGCTAGATTACTGGGGTTCACTATAGGGTAAAGTTTGCACTTTGGGTAAGTGAACTGAGCACTCAAGAAAGGCAGACATTTATAAATGTACCTTATTTGGCTGCCTAAAAGTAGCCCAGTCTGTTCTAGGAAGAACTAGCTAATGAGAGGATGGCTACTAAATTAATCCTGAGAGTTGAGTGACCAAGGAATCATTCTCCTGTCCTTGAACATTGTTCTTTTCATCAGCCATAGATAATAAGGTCCCAGATGGGTAGGGCTGCTGGTGTAGGAGCCCAGGTTATGTTTTCCCAGTTATCCATTTGTGGCTTTTTAGCTCCAAATTCCACCTTCATTAAAAAATCTGTGAAAATGGTGAAGTAGCTAGTTTATTGTGCCAATCTGGCTAATAAACACATGTGCGGTTAATTGAAGGGCAGTGAGATAAATGGCTCAGTGAGCCTCACCTTCCTAGTTCTTGGGTCTCTTGCTTTGTGATGGTGTAGGGTGCAGACCAGGGTGCAGCTGCCTTAGCCAGTTCCTTGCTTCAGCTGGCAAGGCTCACTTCCTGCAAGACATCCCTGAGGAGAAGCCACATGGACCTACCCCGATGCAGCCCTGGATGCTGGAGCAGCCCTGTGGAGACCCCTGCCAGCACTGAGATGCTTACTTATTCACTGATTCGGCTTTCCCCTGCAGCTGGCATCATTGTGTGAGTTTTGTGAGGTGGAGGAGGACTTTGTGGATTGGTGTTGGACATATGGGTTAATGGGTTAATGTTGGGACTTGTGGGCTTGGGGCAGCACTGGGTTGGGATGTTTCCTTGATGTGCACTTTACCTTTATATAAAACTCTCTCTCTCAAAAAAAACACCTCTCTCTTATAGATGAGTTTCTGTGGATTTGTTTCTCTAAACTACCCAGACTAGCACAAATGAATAGGAGCCTCTTCACTAGTTTTCTTTTCCATGAGGCAAATAAGCATCGGTAAGGGGTGCTGAAGAGACACAGCAGGGGGAAGGGGCTCTTCTCTCCAGCTCTCGTGGCTCATTAGCTAGGTTCCTGACACGCGCACTTCTTTCTACTCAGAAATGTGGTTTCCCCAGCTTCTGGTGTTTGCAGGGTGCAGTTCTCTGTAGCATTTTGCTGCAGTATGCTTTCTCCAGCTCCTGACGTGGGCAGCAGTGGTGCAGTCTGGGACCCTAAACAATGCTAGCCACCTTGTTGTTCCTCACATTCTTCCCATAGTCCTATGCACAGGCTCACTGGATCCCCTTAGAGCTGGCCACTGGCTGGCTGCCCAGGCCTTTTTCCCATGGAGTGACCTGTGGCTGATTCTGAGTCATACACAAAAATGTTCTAGGTGCCTGCAGATAGTAGCTTCTCCAGCCCTGGGTTCCAGTAGTAACTATAATGGTTTCCTGTCCCTTTTGCATGCCTGACTGCCTGTCCAACTCAACTTGCTAGCATCTTGAGAGTTTGTTTGCTAGAACCACCCATTATACAGATTGTGTGCCTAGGCTTCATGTAGGCAAGGCACCCTTACTCTAACTCTCTCCAAGTCTTAGTCAGGGGTTTCCAGGGGAACAGAAGCAGTGATAGACAGTGTTGTTGTTAGGTGCTTTGGCATCATTTTTGACTCATAGCAACCTATGTACAATAGAACGAAACACTATCTGGTCCTGCACCTTCCCCACAATAGTTGTTATATTGGATCTCATTATTGCAGTCTGTATCAATCTATCTTGCCAAGGGTCTTCATTTTCATGCCAACTATGCTTTTAACAACACTGATGTCCTTTTCCAGAGACTGTTCTTCTGAATACATGGCTAAAATATATGAGAAAGTCTCACTGTCCTCACTTCGAAGGATCAGTCTGGCAGTATGGCTGTATTTCTTCCAAGAGAGAATCGTTTGTTCTTTCAAAATTCTTTGCCAGAACCATAATTCAAATGCATTTATTCTTCTTCAGTCTTCCTTATTTAATATCCACCCTTCATAGGCATATGAGGCAGTTGAAAATATCATGATTTGGGTCAGACACACTGTGGTAGTTGCAGCTTGTGGAGGGGTGGAGTCTAGCCTGTCAATCAGATTGCAGCTTGATGACCTCATTGGGAGACACTAAGGAGATCGATAGCTCATCGAAGGACACTCACATATTCCTGTTGACAAGTCACATGGAGAGAGACTGAGGGAGCCAGCGCCTGGAGCTGAGAAGCCACGTGGAGACCCATGCCCTACACGCCCTATGTCTCTTTTTCCCCCCCTCTTTCTTTCCCCCTCCTATTTAGTTTAGTGCTATATGTGTCCCTGGATCGGGTTTGGCCCCTGCCATAATACCTGGACCTCAGGAATGTATGTATATAGTAGCTTTCCCCTTATCTCCCATTAAAATTTGAATCTTTAAGTAGGTTAGGACAGGCCTGCAAAGAAGGCTCTGAGAAGAGAAGTCCCATCCAGTGCTTAGGAGTACATAGGACATTTGCATTCCAAGAGACTTGCCTAGGGGATTGTTGACATATTGGTGGTGAGAGGTCAGGGGGTGGGGGTGGGGAGACTCTTTGTATTTTTAAATTTTGAACTAGTGGTTTGAGCTGAGGCTGCAAAAAAATCTGAAACCATGAAGAAAACTCTCTAGGACTGAATGTTAAAAGAAGCCTGTGGGCAGGCTAATATGCTTGCTAAGTGACAACATGGATCCACTTGTTAAGTGGAAGTGGGAGAAATGCAGCAATAAAGAGGCAGGTTGAGTCTGGCCCCTGACATCCATGGACCTGGTTTAAAGGAACTATAGGAGAAGATGAGAGTGGGTTGACTGGTCTGAAGTTCATGACCAAGCCCAGTGGGGCTAGGGTTGTTGAGAATTTGTGATGGGGCCCATGGTCTAAAGGCAATGCAGCCAATGGGCACCCTGGTGAGGCTAAGTGAGGCAGCCCACATTGAGTTGATCAGAACCCGACCAGATGAAGAGAAGATTTTTGAGCCTGTGAACTAGTGCATGCTGCTGATGACTTTATGGATGGCCTGTCCTGATTTGACTTACATACTAACATACACTCCTCAATCCTCAATGAAACATCCTTGCTTTTCAACACTTTAAAGAGGTCTTCTGCTGTAGATTTACCCAGCACAATGCATCCCTTGATTTCTCAACTGTTTCCAGGAGCATTGACTGTGAGTCCAACCATGATGTAATCCTCGATAATTTGAATCTTTTCTCCATTTATCATGATGTTACCCATTGGTGCAGTTGTGAGGCTTTTATTTTCTTTAAGTTATAATCAGTGTTGAGAGCTATAACCCTGGATCTTCATCAGCAAGTGCTTCAAGTCCTCTTGACTTTCCGCAAGCCAGTTTGTGTCGTCTGCATCTCACAAGTTGTTAGTAAGTCTTTCCGAAAGCAGATGCTGTGTTCTTCTTCATGCAGTCCAGTCTCTGCTTAGTTGCTCAGCATACAGAGTGAGTACGTATAGTGAGGGGGTACACCCATGACACACAACTTTCTTGACTTTCAACCATGCAGTATTCCCTTGTTCTGTTCACACACTGACTTTTGCTTCATGTGAAGTTTCCACAAGAGCAATCGGAAATTCATGTTCTCATCAAGGCTATCGATAATTTTTTTTTTATGAACTGAAATGAACTTGTTTTGGCCATTTGAATCACAAAATCATATTCTTTATCACCAGAATCACAAATTCAAAGGGAATGGTGTCCCATTGATCATGAAAAAGGGCATTTTAAGAACTAGCTTGAAATACAATGTAATCTATATGTAATTATATCGATTTGAATATAAGGGAATCCAGTTGAGTTAGTTAATTGTGCCAGCCTGGCTGATAATCACATGTGGGGCTAATTGAAAGGTGAGGGATAAATGGTGGTGAGCCTCGCCTTTCTAGTTCTCGGGTCTCTTGTTTTGTGATGGTTGCACCAGGGTGCAGTTGGGTTAGCAGTTCCCTGCTTCAGCTTGCAAGATTGACTTCCTACAAGACATCCCCAAGGAGAAGCTACATGGACCTATCCCAATGCAGCCCTGGGTGCTGGAGCAGCCGTGTGGAGACCCCTGCTAGTGCTGAGATGCTTGTTCGTTCACTGACTCAGCTTTCTTCCTGCAGTGGGCATCATTGCCTCTGTTTTGTGAGGTGGAGGACTTTGTGAACTGGTGTTGGGTTAATGGGTTAATGTTGGACTTGTGGGCTTGGGCAGCATTGGGTTGGGATGTTTTCGTGATGCACATTTTCTTTACATAAAACTCTCTCTTATACATGAGTTGCTGTGGATTTGTTTCTCCAAAGTACCCAGACTAATACACCAGTCAACATAACTATAACTAAAATGTATGAACCAAACACTAAAGCTAATGATGCAGAAATCAAAGAATTCTACCAACAACTTTAGTCTGGAATTGATTATATATAGAATCAAGATGCATTGATTATTATTGGAAATAGGTGCACCAAAGTTGGAGACAAAGAGGAAGAAAGAGTAGTTGGAAAATACGGACTTGGTGATAGAAATGAAGCTGGAGATCACATGATAGAATTTTGAAAGACCAACAACTTCTTCCTCACAAATACCTTTTAGCAACAGCACAAAGGGTGACTAGACATGTAGACCTCTCCAGATGGAATACACAGAAATCAAGTAGACTACATCGTGGGAAAAGACAGTGGGGAAGTGCAATATCAGCATGTAAAATAAGGCCAAGGCCAACAGGGGGACACACCAGCAATTGCTCATATGTAGGTTCAGGTTAAAGGTGAATAAAATTAAAATAACTACATAAGAATCAAATATGACCTTGAATATATCCCAATTGCATTTCAAGAATAGCTCAAGACAGATTTGATGCATTAAATAGTTTTCTTCATGATAACGATCCTGGTATCCTTCTACAGCTCATCGGGTCTTCTGCCACTACAATTTAATGCGTCAAGGTTGACAACAATTTAAGTACATATGACTTCTGACACCATCCGGACTAGTGTTTGCCTGATCAACTGGGAATCTTAGCCTAGAAGTCTTGCCACATGTATCAGGTTGGATTCTATAAAGATGCAAAACCAATGATGCTTGTATATGTTTGTATATAGAAAGAGATTTATATTGAAAAATGGCTTTCACAGTTGTAGAAGTAGATAAGCCCAGTCCATTTCAAGTAAGTCTTCTCCCGACTCGTGTAGCAGTGGAAACTGATGAACAAGGAAGAGGATGGGGAAGCAGGCAGAGGGGTGGGGAAAGGGGCAGTGCAAGCTTGTGGATGCAGAGGTGAATGGATCTGAGGTCAGTCAAGTGAACTCATTGTCTGCAGTTTGCTGAGGGCCCCTAAGATCATTAGCCCAACAAGAGAGCAAAAAGCCATATGCAGGATCCAGCTTCAGTAGAATGTGAAGAGCCAAAGAGAGGTCAGCCCTGCTTAGGATCGCTCTCTCTTATACGAAAGGGCATACCTTCAAGGAGGTGTCATCAGACTGGGACCTGATGGGTAGTTGGCTCCACCCCTAACTTCACCTAAGAGTGTCAAGTTGACACAGACTCTTAACTATCACACCACACACAATTATACAATTAATGATTACAGTTGTCTGGTGCCTCAAGAAAAAGGTTTTCGAAGCATACACAGACACTGTGGCCTGGGAAACACAGCAAAATTCTCCACCAGCCAATGGCCTCTAACCACACTTTTTCCACTGAGATGTAAACATCTCTTTTCCGTTTATCCTTCCTAGAGCCCTCTTTTTTAGCTCTAAGGAATTATTATGAATTGAAGCGTGTTCCACAAAAATGTTCTAAATTCTAACTTCTGTGGCAGTGATTATAATCTAGTGTGGATATGGGTTGTCTTTGTTATATGAAATAGGATTAGGTTGCATCTTGAGTGTGCCCATCACTTTGAGACATAAAAGAGGTTAAACAAGCAAATCAAAGAAAAAGACATGGGAGAAGAGAGATTGCCAAAGTCCTTTAAGATTGCCCTAGAGCAGACTCTCTGTAGAGACAAGGGCCTTCCTCTGGAGAGCCAGCAAAGACAGAAAGTCTTTCCTTAGAGCCAGCACTCTAGCTTTGGCCTTGTAATGTTCTAAATAGTCAGAAAATAAGTTTTTGCTTCATAAAGCCACCCATTTGTGGTATTTCTGTTATAACAGTACTAGAGACCTGAGACAGAATTTGGAAAGCTACTTTAACAAATACCTGCAATGCGGAACTGGCTTTGAACTTAGGTAATGGTGAAGACTGCAAAAGTTTGCCAGGTGCTTGACAGTGAAAGTATAGATTGCCTTGAAAAGATTGCTGGTAGAAGTGTGGATGTCAAAGACAATTCTGATGAAGGCTCAGAAGGAAGTGCGAACTACAGAGTAAGTCTGTGTTGTGCTAGAGAATACATACAGTCCCAGATGCAGAAGGTTGCTAGAAATATGGACATTAAGCATGCATGTGATGAGGCTTTAAAAGGAAATTATGAGCCTGTGCTTTGACAATAGGAAAAAAAGTGATAGCTTGTTTTGATTTTCATCTTCAACCAGGATTTGCATTTGCATCATTGATTAGTTGCTCCATAGTCAACCCCAGGCTTTATTTTTGCTGATGATACCAGCTTCTTCAACATCTCCTTGTTCAATTGCAGTTTTCTAGGCTGTTCATAGTCTGGAAACACCATTGAATTCTGTTCACCATGGGTGACCCTGTTAGGATTTGAAATACTAGTGGCAAAGCTTCCAGCAACACAGCTGCATACCAAGCACCAGAGGATGCCTGACAGATGATGAGGTTTTTGTAAAAATAAGAATAAATAACTGGGGGAGAGTTGTGGACAGGGACAATTATAGTCACTGGAGAGTAGCCACTGCCGGCAAGCTCCTGAGCCAGGACTCCCAGTTACAGCTCTCAGATCTGGCTTCTGAGAATTTGGTAAAAACCTTTATCTTTCAAAAAGGTGATCAATAAAAGATACCTCTTTCCAATCTCCTAGGAGTCTGACCTAAGGGGGAGATTCTAGGGGCGTGCATCTGTGCCTACATGCCTTTGCCCTTGGGAGTGAAAATCCCATGTAGACCTGGGTAATTGGTCCTTTCAGACTATCTTTGGTGTAGTCTGGTCTGTTGGCCTTGCTCTGACTTCCAGAGAATGTCTGAGAGCCCGAGAATAACGGTGCAACTTCAGTATGGTGCCACAGCAGGGAAAGCCCTGCAAGGCTGTTTCTGTGCCCTGTTTTCCGACACAATGTGCAGTTCTCAGTTTAGTCCCTTTGGGGCTTTCCAGATACTGCTCCCTGGGAAGTTGGGTGACAATCTTTGTTTTCCCAGGTTTCCAAACAATGCCATGGGATTTATTTATTTTTCCTTGTTAGAGCAAAAAAAATTTCCACCTCAAATTTGGTCATAGGACACCTATGTAGAGAGATAATCCTCTAGGGTCTAGGATTTTTTCAAATCTTCTGTTTAAAGGACACTGACAACTTCGTTCAAGGACATTTCGATAATAGTCAGCCTGAGCAACATAAGCACATTGACTCCCTCTGGAGAGATTTAGAAACATCTCTCCCTGTAGAAATCTCAGGGCAATAAAGATAATGCCTCTCTCCACATGGGCGGAGGGGTGCATTTGTGAGCAGCCTGTGAATAAGTGCAGGATCTCTGAGTGTTGGAGGTGCTCAGCTGTGACACGGATTCACTGTGTGCGTAGCATTCACCTGGGTCTGGTTTCACATCCCTCTCGGGGGACCTGGGAAGCAAGCGAAACCTATGCAAACATGAAGCTCATGTTGCCTGCTGTGTCAGGGATAACAAATGATCTAAGTCCATTTGGCTTGTTGTGTCCTTACCAACAACTTAGGGAAGTGTGGCTTGCTGATGTAGCAGCTGCACTAGCTGCTGCTGTGCAGGAACTGTTTTGCTGTTCGACAGTCTCTTCAGATCCTACCCATGCTTTTGCTCCATCGGCATCTCCACATTTTCTGCTTTCTCTACCCTTTCCATATTTTGACCAGTTTAATCCATGTCATTCATTCATCAGTGATGCTGAGAGTATGTCAGGCACGGTTCCAGGAGCTGGGGATACATCAGTGACCAACATACGTATTCATTATGCCTACTTTCAGAGAGCATATAGTCTTCTTGGCATAATGGTGATGGGTAGTTCTGGGGAGACAAGAGTAAGTTAATAAATATTACAAAAATAACCAAGTGTGTAAGTGCTACATAGGGGATTAATGGGGCCTGATAGGACAGCAGGGTGCTATAGATCCTTTGAAAGGCAGAGTAAAAAATGGGCCCTTAGAGGACTGTGACTTTCAATAATTAATTGACAATGCCCAGTGGCATTTCATGAGCTTTTATTTACTTACATAGTGCTTAGGATGCAGCTGACTGTGGAAAGGCTCATGATGGGATCAGTTAATTGTGCTCTCTCACATCCTTGGCGCAAGGTCAGTTGACAAGGGACATTTCTTTTGCACATATAAAACTGTAAGTCTATGTTGCAGGTGAAAGATACTAAGACAAAGCGTCTAGGTATTTTTTCTTTCTGTTTCTTTAAGCTTCAAAGTGCCTTGGAAACAAGGAACAGGAGAGGAAGAGGGAGGAGGTTTTATTCAGCCACACCAGACCTGACCCTCCTGTTGCCTAGAGCTTTGTGAAAATTCAAACAACAAGGCAGTCTGGACCATGAATACATGACCGGAAGAAACATTTCTTTCCCATTAACGAAAAGATTAATTATTCTAGTGCAATTAAATAGTCAACGTAGTCATAGAAACAAAGACATTTCTGTGGATTCAGAACAAGGAAGAAGCTCTCTGTGACTGGCAGAGGAGATGGGGGTGAGACTCTATTCCCTCCCACTCTATAACAAATTCCCTCCCCTCTATAACAAATGCTCTGAGCTGAAGATCTTAGCTTAAGCAGCCAAGATAGGGCTCAGATGGGCAGACCACCCTCCCAACCTTGAAGGTTGTTAGGGAGATGGCCTTAGCCTGTTATTTGAATGCAATAGGAAGAGGGAAATAATGGAGTGACAACTCAGGAAAGTAGAAATCCCTAAATTGAATGCCTTGTAGGAGGCTGAGCTTGGGAGGCTGGGGCTTGAGTGAGGGAACATAGGAGCCTTGCTGATCACAGAGGGCACCTTACAGGAGACTAGTGACTACAGTACAGAGGGCTTCTTACCCTCATTCTAAGGGGTACAGGAAGTCATTGGAGAGTTTTAAACAAAAGAGAGGAATGACCTAGTGTATATTTTTAAAAGATGACTCTAGACTTACCCTGTGGTCATTGTAAAGGGCACTTAGGATGTGACTTATGCTCTGCTTTCAACGTAGAACTGACAGAATTGTTCACAGGTTAGAGGTATATTTTAAACAAAAGAAAGGGATAAATTAAAACGTGCTAGACTGAGGGTTGTCTGAGCATGTAGGTGGCTGTTAGTCTGAGGGAAATACAGATGGAAAGTGTTGGATTACTAATAAGCATGGGTTTCCATGTGCTTACTTATTAATCAGTAGTGAACAGTGAACAACTTCACTGGAGCCCCCACCCCCCTCCATCTCAATGATCACATCAAAGATTCTACTTCGAGAGTTTCTTTTCAAATTAACACTCTCTGGCAGGGATGGAGGATTCCGGAAACTAGGTAAGCAGGCTTACTTGTGTAGCACAGGCTGGCTACAGTTTTTTGTGCTGATTTGCTTTATGAAATAAAACCCTTTCCAACCTTTTAAACCCAAATCAAATGAATTGCCATTGGCTAATTCTGACTTGGAGAGGCCTCATGGGTCATGTGTCATGAATTTTGCTCCAGAGGGTTTTCAAGGATGTAATTTCTCAGAAGTAAACTGCCAGGTCTTTCTTTCAATGTACCTCTGGGAGGATTGGAACAATTGATATTTTAGCTCTTGTGAATCATGCTACGGTGAACATTGTTCTATTACATCTTTTAGGTTGCTTCCATATATTTCTAGAAATGAAATTGCTGGGTCACATGGCAGTCCTCATTTTAGTTTTCCAAGGAAAGGCCATACTGTTTGTCGCAATAGCTGAGCCATTTTATATTCCTACTCGCGATGGGCGGATGAGGTTTCGGCTTTTGTCAATATTTGTTCTGTTCTGTTGTGTTTCTGTTTTAATGCTAGCTCTTCTAGTGGAGTGAGAGAGTTTCTCACTGTGGTATTGACTTGCATCTTTTCATATCTTTTATGACCATATGCATGTCCTCTTTAAAACCAAACAACAGTTTAACTTAACAAGAAAAGCCTGTCTGCTCTGAGCATTGTGTTTTATCAAGAACCATCTATCTAGGGGAAAAAATGACACTATTAAAAAAAGTAGAGGAGCATATATGCTAATGAGGGAAGAGCTTTTCAAAAAGGATGGCAATAATGGCTTTACTACTTGAAGAATGTAATAAATATTCTTGGTTCATACATGTAGAAACTGTTGAATCTGTGTATGTGCTGCTGTGTATATTCTCAACAACAACAAAATAAAATTAATTAATAGAAAAATTAGAAAAGCATGTCATTTTTAAATATTAACAACACAAAGCAAGTCACATATAACATTTTAAGTGCACTGAAAGGGAAAGTTTAATTGCGGTGGCTGTTGATACATTAAGCACGGATGATCTAGCTTATTGTACCTTACCAAAAAAAAACTACAGAAAAACCAACATCACTGCCACTGAGTGGATTCCTACTCACAGCAACCTTCTAGGGTGGCGTAGACTCACCCCTGTGAGTTGACTGTAGTCCTTTGTCGAATTAGAAAGCCTCATCTTTCTCCCATGGTGTAGCTGGTGTTTTCAAACTGCTGACCTTTTGATTAGGAGCCCAATGTACAACCCATTACATCACTATGGCATTTTAATAATGTTTCCTTGACAATTCAGATGGCTAACCACAGTATGACAGAAGGTTAAAGATAAGTAAGTGAAATATAGTTCATGATTCAAAAATATGTACATATGCATTAGATTTTTTAAAATAGGTGATAGAAATTAGAAATTATAATTTTAGTTTCTTAGCTTTTCTCTCTAGAACTGATTTTCTGGTTCTGTAAAGTTTTTGTGTCCATAATACTTCTCTCTATGCACTAATGATGCAATAGCTGAAGACAAAGTCATATAGATACTAGTAGAGAAAGATCAGCAATTATTTCTACCACTACCTATATAGGAAGAACACTTTGAAAACATTAACGTATTGAAAGAGCAGAACAATCTTCCTGTCTCAAAATGGTTTTTTAAAACTACATTGTGCAGTTGAAGTGACAGTTTTATTATTTAATCGTGTCCTATTTTAGCTGATGTGCTGAGAGGATGCATTGTCATGTACATTTTCCTCCATAGTAAAGGTATTAAAGTCACAGAATCATCCAATTGAGAGGTACTTTAGAAATCATCTTGTCAACTGCCCTTGCTTTATAGAAAAGGAAATATTGACCCAGGCGACTGAAAATGCCCAAGGTAGTACATAGGCTGACCTTGCCCATTCAGTCCACCTTTCTTTCAGAAAATCAACTTCATAATGATTACTTTTGAGTAATAAATGGAAACAATTAAATACATCGGATTACAGAATTACCTGTACTTCGCTATCCAGAGGTTTTGCATTCATGTGCTGGCCAGCTTGTGTCTGCAGAGTGAATTGGGTAAATTCAAGGGCAGTGGGTTAGATGGGAGGTGCCTATTCCCAGGATCTGCAGATGGTACTACAGGCTGTTGGTTGAGGGGTCAACCGCAGGCAGGCTTCCGACCCTTCAGAAAGCAAACCAAGCTTTTCCCTGGTGCCCCTATTTTGGAAGGAGGCCACACCCACTGAGGAACTCCAAACCCAAATCAGGCCATCTAGTCATTGCTGATTCATCGCACAGGGTGGGATTGCTCTTGTGAGATTCAGAGACTGCAACTCTTTATGGGAGGAGAAAGCCTTGTCTTTCTCCTGCAGAGAGGCTGGTAGCTTCCCACTGCTGACCTTGTGTTCAGCAGCCTGACTCAGAACTATTAACTTCTTTTTAATTGTATCAGAGCTGTGACCTGAGTGCATGTGTTGTATTCCATTCTAATCTTATCCCATTAAGGAAGCTTACAGATGGTTGGATTTGAATTCATAATGTTAAATCATATTATAAGGAATTACTAGGTTTCACTGACAAACAACTGAATTCTGGCCCAGCCAAACTAACACAAAACCTTAAGCATGGGCCAGCCCCAATCCCAGCTACGTGGACAGCTGCCCCTCCCCACAGAAAAAATCACTTCAGAGGACAGCACTGAAGCTACAGCTCAGGGAGAGGGACAGGTCTGATGAGAGCACACAGGAGCAAATGAAGGGGGAGGAAGAGAGAGTGGAG
>NW_022103904.1:11446500-11450675 GCF_000313985.2 Echinops telfairi
TCAGGTATCAGGCATTATCAGAACAAAAAATCATATCATTGATAACTTCAAGCATATAGTAAGCAACCATGAGTTTATAAGAAGCATCTTAAGATTGACATTATTACAGGGGGACATTGTGGGGAATAAGTTTTAGTTAGGAGACTGTGACTGGCATTCATCTCCAACTCATGAACATGAAGGACTTCCACCACCAGAGTCTGCCTCCCAGATTCTTAATTATAATTATAGAGAATTTATCTGCGTACACTCTCTTCCCAGTTCTCAGTTTTCCCACAGGGGCAAGATTGACTCTTCAGGTTCAAACGTTTGCTGACCCCTGATCTAGAACACAGAGGACTTGGGTATTTGCTAGATACTCCTAAAGGACTCCTCAGGGTAGTGATTATCAGGGTCTCAGTTCTCAGAACACTGTTCATGGCGTTCCTCTTGTGGAATCTTCAGCTCATGAAACTGGTTTCTATGTGTTTCTTTTACTATAGGAGGAATTATAAACATCTTTTGCTAAAAAGTATCTTTTAATTTTGGAAATCAGAACTTAAATGCGAACATTGCTGTCAAACTTTTGTAAAGATATCTGGCATCTTCGGTTGTACTTGTACCAAAAACACTGCATCACTTGGGAGCTAATTAGATAAGTAGTATTTCATCCCTACTGCATTAAAGCCTTTACCAATACCCCCATGTGATTTGTATGCACTGAAATAAAAGAGGCTTACATACAACATAACAAAAGATTGCCTAGTATGCCAAGCCTTTCTGCCTAGTCTGTCTTAGTTTGAAAAGTCCACTAAATCCTGCCCCCCATGGGTGATTTGTTTTGTATTTGAAATACTGATAGTGTCATTTTTAGCATCAAAGTCACGCTTATGCCATCACCCATTGCCTTTGAGTCAATTCCAGCTTCAAACAATGCTATAGGCTAGAGTAGGACTGACCCATAAAATGTTCAAAGCTGTAATCTTTACAGAAACAACTTTCTCCAATGGAGCAGCTGGTAGATTTGAACCACCAGTCCTTTAGTTGGCAACCGAGTGCTGTAGCCACTGATCCATTATCGTACCCCACCACAGTATATTACTCTACTGCCTAATCACTCCAAGCCTTATATTCTATATTATGATGTATGAACTATGAGGATTAAGTACACTTGTACTAAAATTCATTACATGATCATCAATGTTAATCTGAAACATGCATAATAATATACAAAATAATTATTTTTCTGCAAAGTAATTAGAGTAAAATATTGCAAAAATATTAATTGTGCATTCATATTACATATTTTTCTCTCCATTGGTTTTATGCTTTCAGAACTTTAATCAACTTCAATTTAGCCATGATTTCAGTTGTTATTTAATTATCCCTAGAAAACTGTTACCAATATCAACTATAAATATAAGTATGAGAAAACGCTCTTCATTTCCTTGTATTGATTAGATCTAAATATCTTATTGATATGCTGAAAATGTTTAAATATACTATGTAGATCTATCAAAATAAGAGACGGTACATGTCACCAAATGTCAGGTTTTTCCACTACATGTACACCAACAGTTCTCAATTAAGGACCATTCTGCCCTTCGAGTGACATTTGGCAATGTCGAGAGGCATGTTTGGTTGTTATAACTGAATTTCAATGGTGGCGTGGCAAAAAATATTGAATACACCAAGGAACTTTAAAAAGTTCATGAAGAAATTGGATTGACATATAATGGAATTTTCTGGATGCCAGAAGCACGAACCAATCTGACTTTGAATATGTATAGCCATAATGCTCCTTAGAAGCAGGGATGGTGAGATTTGTTTTGGCCACATCCTCAGCAGGGGCGGGACGCGGGAGAAGGACATCGTGCTTGGTAAAGTCAAACCCAAACGCGCTCTCACGGAGCTGCTTCCACCTTACAGCAACCCTCTAGGGCAAGGAGGACTGCTCCATTCAGCTTCCAGTTCTGTAAATCTTGATGGGAGTAGAAATCCCTGTCTTTCTCCCAAGAAGCAGCTGGTGGTTTTGAACTACTGACCTTGTGGTCAGCAACCCAACACATAAGCACTATGCCAGCAGGGCTCCCTTGGTAAAGTAAAGCGTCAGTGACAAAGACGAAGACCCTCAACAAGTTGGGTTGGCACAGTGGTGGCAACAATAACAAACACAGGAAAGATTGCGAGGATGGTGCAGGACCAGGCAATGTTCATTCTATTTTCCATTAAGTCCAGTCCATATCATCTAAGCATACCACAGGAGAGACCGTATAAGTCACTGAACGTCCTGCAATGTACAAGACGGGCCCCACAGCAGAGAATGATCCTCCCTGAAGTTCATACAGTGCTGAAGTTGAGAAAGCTTGACAGGGAAATGAAGACCTCAATTATGCTGACAGTGTTCACCAAGTAAAGAATCTGGGTAAAATAGCTTCTTCTGCAAAAAGAGAGAAAAACAAAAGACAAATGTAAGGCAATGGAAGGTAAACTTCCCATGCTGCGTAGTGTCTGCCACTCTCTTCTTTCCCCAAATACCACAAAGATAAAGCTGGACCGATTTGGGGCATTTGATATCTGAGACATGGGAAGATATTCTCAAGCATGCTAATTCCTTCTTTTACAAGTCCCAATAATACTTAACATCATTCTAATTCCTTTCACTTCACATCAGTGCATTAAAGAAAAGAGCCCTGACCATACTGTCAAATAAGCATTGGGCTGCTCATTGCAAAGTCTGCAGTTCAAACCCACTAGCCGCTCTGTAGAAGAAAGAGGAAGACTTCAGCCCTATTCTGGATTTACAGCTTGGGAAACTCTGAGAAGTGTCCCTAAGAGTCAACTGACTCAAGGGCAAAGGTTTTTTTTGTGGTTTTTTTTGTAACGCATAAAAAATTTAAAGACCCAAAGGTGTCAGTGGATGTAAGCCTCGAGATTGAAGCTGACTCGAGATTCTTCTTTTACCAGTGCTTCTAACCTATTGAACTACTTATTATCAAGTTGATTCTGATTCGTAGAGACCCACTATTTCAGAGTAGAATTGCTGCGTCGGGTTTCTAAGGCTGCACATTTTTAGGGAGGCAAACTCCCACATCATTCCTCCATGAAGCCCCTGTCAAGTGCTACTATACCACTAGGACCCAGGCTTATTAGAGTCAGGTTACCAACAAAGGAGAAGACTGATCAAGAGTCTCAGGAAGAGTCAGGAAGTTTCAGGACAGCAAGCCTCTAAGCCTTGTAATTTGAGGTTGCTGTTGGTTGCAAGGAACCTTGTCTGCCTTAGGTGTTCCACTATCAGGCTCAAGGTTGGTAGTTCAAACCCACCACCCACTTCTCAGGAGATAGATGAGGCTATCTGTACCCTTAAAGACTTGTAGCCTCAGAAAATCTGTGCAGGGTTTATGTTTTGGAATCCACTAGGTGGCGGTAGGTTTGTGGATTTGGTTATTGGTTGCAGTGGAGTTGACTGAGTTATGGCAACCTATGTCCAGTAGAATGAAATGGTCTGTAATTTGGGCCCTCACTTTTTGTTTTCCCCTGCCAGAAGATAAAGAGAAGTCGGGCATATGCAAAATCAAAGAGCACAGAATATCCCCTGTGATTCTTTAATGGCATGCACATCAGCCATGACATTGTTAAAAGCAACTTAAAGACTTTCTACAAACTGATAAACCCATGATAATAAGCCTCATTAAAATGTTAACTTCTCTTTCTCTGCTAATGAACCTGAGATAAAGCCACTAAAGGAATGCAGGCTGTTATGGGGCAAGGGGGTAAACTGACAAATTGATTAGTCAGTCTAAACGTAGTCTCAATTGGGGGCATGTAAACGTCAACCAAACTCATCGTCATCAGCTTGAGTGCAACTGAGCAGCCCCGAAGGACAGAACAGAGATGTCTCTGCAGGTTTCCGTGGTTGTAAATTGTCACGAAAGCAAAATGACTAATCTTTGACCCTTGGAGTGGCTGTAGGGTGTGGTTAGCAGCCCAAACTCATAATCCACTAGGTGGGGGGCACTTATGGCTGTCAAATTATGGACTTTATTCCATTAATCATAATTAAATAATGCCTTCGACAAGATTTAGGTAGATGAAGCAGTAGTCTGATAGAAATCAAGAAGGTCTTCTGTGACCTGCAAATGTTGCTACATAGGTAGCAAAAATGAAACGAAGCCTGAGCAATATCAAGGGGAAGG
>NW_022103904.1:11450775-11451939 GCF_000313985.2 Echinops telfairi
GGAAGGGATGAGGGCATTAGTGAGAAGGGGAATTCATGTTAAGGGGAAGGGGTGAGGGTATTAGTGAGAAGGGGAATTCATGTTAAGGGGAAGGGGTGAGGGCATTCGTGAGAAGGAGAATTCATGTTAAGGGGAAGGGATGAGGGCATTAGTGAGAAGGGGAATTCATGTTAAGGGGAAGGGGTGAGGGCATTCATGAGAAGAGAGTGGTTTCATAGAACACGCCCGCTGCAGTGATCCCCAGCAGTTGTGCTTACAAGAGGACAAGCACAGTCTCGGACATTCTTGACCAGAAAATTTCATCTTCGTGTGCTTTTCTCTATATCTGCCCTTGCTTATTATTCCAAGCCTGGTTTAAACCGGGAGAAAACAACATATTTAAATATTCATCATTCTGAGCAACCAACTTTTTATTCAAAAAAACCCCTGGCAACTATTAATAGAACAGATAATGAAGCACTTTTTATCAAATCTATGAGCAGACTGATTAATATGTTTTGCATGTTTATGGAGAGATATGAAAGGAAAGGAGATAATAACTGCTTGATGACAGTGTTCTGCTGTAAGAATCAGTGATTATTTCAATTCCATTAGATTATTGTTTTTTTCTTCCCCCTGTGTAGTTAATATCCAAGTAAACTAAATGCAAAGATGAGGTATAATTAGTAAAAAAGAGATACATATCTGGATTGTTTAAAATGTTTTCTTTTGATGATTTCTTTATATTTTCCAGAGGTTTCTCTACTATGTAAAAAAAAATCTGGTTCTTAGATTTTCACCTACTTTAGTGTTGAGATCTGTTGTCTATTTGTTTTCTTTCTTTTTGTATTACAGTAAAAACATAAACAAAAATTTATTGCTTTTAGCAATTCAGTACAATTCAGTGACATGAGTTACTTCCACCCTATTGTGTAGTCATCACCATGATCAGTTTCCACATTTTTGTCATCATATTATGTTTTTTATGCTTAGACATTTGTTATTTACTCCCTTACAATTATTTCAGGGTTTTTGTATTTTTGTACATTCTTGCACCAAATAGCATTTAAAAAATCATTTTATTGGGGGCTCTTACAGCTCTTATAATATTGCATACATCAATTGTATCAGGCATATTTGTACATATGTTGCCATCATCATTTTCTAAACATTTACTTTCTATTT
>NW_022103904.1:11452262-11453289 GCF_000313985.2 Echinops telfairi
AGGGTAAGGAAGTCTCAAAGAACCGGAAGAATATTGTGTGTTTCATCAGTGCTATACTGCACCCTGGTTGACTCACCCCTTCCCTGTGACCCTTCTGTGAGGGGTGTCCTATTGTTTACAGCTGTGCTCTGACCCCCCTCGTTCTCAACAATATGCTTTTTTGTTGTTGTTGTTTTCGGTTTTCTGGTGCCTGTTACCTGATCTCTTTGACATCTCATGATCCCACAGGCTGGTGTGCTTCTTCTATGTGGGCTTATTGGTTCTCTGCTAAATGGCTGCTTGTTTAACCTCAAATCTTTAAGATCCCAGACACTATATTTTTTGCTAGCTGGGCCCCATCGTTTTCTTTGACACATTTGCTTATGCACCAGCTTTGTCCTCAGCTATTGTGTCAGGAGCGTAGGCATCATAGAGTGTGGGCAGTTGTTTGCACTGAGTGTTCTTGCGTTGAGGGAGGGTTTGAACAGAGGCCCAAAGTCCATCCACTTCCTCAATGTATTTCCATATAATTATATGGACATAGGCCAATACCTTTATTTTAATGAGTTAATATATTTACAGAAATGCACACCAGTGTTTATACCTCTTTCCATAGCTTTGCTTCCTAGATCTTTCCTTTGTTTCTGTTCACCTTCGCCCTGTCCTACCATCACTTTTGCCTTTCTTTTCTGCCTCTTAGTTATTCCTCTCAGCTAGATTGCTGTTGCTCCAACACCACCAGGATTCTCTACATCTTCCTCATTGTTGCTTTTAACTCCATAGTTGTTCCCCTGTCTATGGCATTGTTTGCTCACCATGGCTGAGATACTAGTCCTTTCAGTTTAATCCTCATTGGGAATTGGCATTCCCTTAGGAGATTCTTGCCTAAAATCTTTTAAAACTTAAGTTCTGATTCAATATATCTGCAGCAGAAATGCAAATTTTCAACAGGGTATTAACTAGAAAGAACCAGGTTGAAATCACATTTCTTGCTCATTTATTATTGTATCTTCTGCTGTTGGCTAGCTCTTAGGGAGTTGTTGATATA
>NW_022103904.1:11455803-11467676 GCF_000313985.2 Echinops telfairi
TCCAGTGGCTGTTTAGAGTGAGCATGTCGTCCTCCAGGCCTGGTGGGCCAAGATGTGCTCCACTCTCTCTTCCTCCCCATTCATTTGCTTCCATTTGCTCTGATCAGACATGCTCCTCTCCCCTAGCTGCAGCTTCAGTGCTGTCCTCTCAAGTAAATTCTTCTGGGGGGAGGAGCAGTTGTCCATGTAGTTGGTATGGGGGCCGAGCTCTCAGGCCCCTTCACTGGCTCCCCACTCCTTGCCGGCAAGCTGCATTTGTCTGGCAGTTTGTTTAATAACTTCTGGTCCTTAACTACAGAATAGTTCAAAGCAACAATCTTCTTACTTTCAGACATAATAATTATGACCACTTCTTGTTGTGTCTTTCCAGACCGTACTCCTGTGTCTTTTATTATTTATTTATTTGAAATCCCACTTTGCATATAACATCATATTCTTCTTCTTCTTTCTTTTGTGTTGAACTTACATTTCATCGTCATTAAAGTCATTTCACGGAAATTGTATTCAGTGAGGTCATAAATGATTTCCTAACTTCAAAATTTCTTGGGCACTTTTCAGGACCTTCTTATACAAATCCTTTGAAGTATGTATTATTATCAATCACACTCTCCTTGAGACTCTGACTTCTAAGACATTTTTCTATCCACTTCTTATTGAGGTGTTGATTTTTCTTCTTATTTCTCTAGTGGTGTCCAAATGATTTCTGGCTTTTTAAATGTTCCGATTTTGCCCTTGTTCTATTAAAATAGCACATAATCTGTGATTCATTTCATCCTCACAGTGGCTCTTTGTCATTTTGGGAAACATGAATCCTAGTAAAGAATCGATATTTAATGTGAAGCATCTCATCTTTATGTATTCAACTCGGAAAAACTGTGAATTTACCGCCTTTTCCTCCACAAATCTTATCCCCATCCTCTGTTCTCCATCTCAATTGATCATTTCATCATTCATTCAGTTCTCCTTGCAAACACTGGGCATGAGATATTTCCTTTGAGTCATTTTGTATTATGGGTATTTAGATTTTCTTGTTCATTTGAAAAAGTATTACTACGAACCCAGGTCTTGCTTAGCTCAGCTGAGAAACCAAGACAGAAACTGGATGAGAGTGAAAAGGGCGGGCTTCACTTTGGTGGATCAAGCAAGGAGCAGGTTGGGACTAGCGTCACCAGACAAGCTCCTGAAAAAAAGCGGGCTTTCAATTTTTGTACTTGTACACTAGACAGTAAACTGAGGGCATTATGACTATGTAACATTCCCAGGACCGATCGGGAAGACGCATTAGGGCCAAGTTATGAGTTTTTACAGGATATGGCTTATGGGACTCCTCCGTCTCAATGTGTCCCGAGTTGATCAGGTGAAGTCTTTCTGGAGATTTTTGATTCCCTGACCAAAATATTTTTTGTTCAAGTCAGTCTGAATGCTCACTTTCCTTTCTGTGCATTTTGCTTGGGCTAGGTCTGATCTTATCAAATGCTTGCTTCCTGTGATGAGAAGAAAGGGGTTCCCAAAAGACAGATTATCTGCAAAAAACCTCAAACTCCAAACTCACTGCCATCGTGTCCGCACTCATTTCTAGTGACCCCGGAGGACAGGGTGTAACTGCCCCTGTGGGTTCCTGGGACTAAGACTCTACAGGAGTGAGACCTGCCTTTCTCCCTCAGCAGCTGGTGGTTTCCCGCTGCTAACCTGCGGACCACAGGCCACCTCTTAACCACTTCACCACCAGGATACCTTTCTGACCTACCTAGTAGTGGGGAGTTAAAAAATAAAATTGTAGAGAGTCTTTTATTCAGTTTTAAGCAGGAAAAAGAGAAGACAAAGACAAAAACAAAATGTTCAGACAAGGGAGACCACAATGAAACCACAATGATGTCCAAAGGATTCATAGCCGTATGATGACTGAAGTAGAACATGGACAGCAAACATAATGGTCAAGCAAATTCTGATTTGTGGTGGACCCATTGATCATAGTCACCATTGAGACTCTGGAACCAAGCTGGATATGGACCATGATGGGGATTCACAGACTTTTGCAGACTCTAAAAGCTTATAGGCTTGGTCCTAGAGCCACCTGATGATCTTGACCGGGGCTTTCACTCAACCATGCAAGCTTGCTTCCCCAACCTTCATCAAGGGCATACCCGGTCACATCCTCACAGAGGAGACTGCCTCTGCCTGGGCTGGCAAGTAGTGAAAGAAACACACTTTGACTGTGGAGACAACTCTTGACATTGCCGGTCAATGGTCAGAAAAACCTCATGAAGTCTGAAATCATGTGGATACTCAAGATGAATTATAAAGAAGGGGGAAAAAAGAGAGCCACTGAGACTCCACCATATCATGTGGCTACTGTCTTGGCCTCTGAGGCTTTGTGGGGACTCAGCCCTTCAGAGTCTCTGCACCAAGCCCAGCTCTTGCTGTGGCTTCCGAGGTAGTGCTCCAGGCCAGCAGAGACTATGCAGCGCAAAGTTCTCTTTCACCAAAGGCAGGCACCACCACTGGGCACATTGTGGCAGTATCGGTGCCCGTGGAAGATGGCCAGTTTAATGAAGGATGACCTCTGCCCTCAGCACAACCCCCCCATCCTAAAATCCATGGAAGTGCAAGGCTAGAACAGCAGGCTAGTTTTGGAGGTGGCCCAGCATTTGGGTGAGATCACAGTAATGACCATTGCTATGGAAGGCAGCGAAGTCCTAATCAGAGGCCAGGATGTTCTGGATTCTGGTGCAGTGATCAACATTCCTATTAATCCTGAGACCTTAGACAGAATCATGAATGTTATCAGAGAACCTATTTATGAAAGAGGGCCCATCAAAACCAACCAATCTGCTCCTCTTCATGCTGAGGCACCTGGGTTGATGGAGATCAGTGTTGAGCAGGAGATTCTGGTTACACCGGAATCAAGCTTGTGGATCTGCTAGCTCCCTGTGCCACAGGTGGCCCAATGGGGTTTTTGGTGGTGTTAGAGTTGGCAAGACAGTGCTGATCATGGAATTAATCAACAATGTTACCAAAACCCATTGTGGTGACTCTGTTTAAGCTGGTATTGTTGAGAAGATCCAGGAGGGTAATGACTTATACCATGAAATGGTTGAGTAGGGTGTTATCAGCTTGAAAGAAGCTACCTCCAAGGTTGCACTGATGCACGCTCAAATGAATGAACCACCTGGTGCTCGTACCTGAGGAGCTTTGAATGGACTATCTGTGACTGAATACTTCAGAGACCAAGAAGGTCAATGTGCACTGCTGCTTAGTTATAACATTTCGCTTCACCCTGGGTGGCTCAGAGGTTTCTGCCTTATTGGGCAGAATCCCTCTGCTGTGGGTTACGAAGCTACCTTGGTTACTGAGTATCATGAGTACCATGCCAGAAAGAATCACCACCACCAAGATGGGACCAACCCCCTGTGTGCAGACTATCTACATGCCTGCTGATGATTTGACTGACCCTGCTCCTGCCATGACCTTTGCCAATGTGGTTGCTACCACTGTGCTGTCCCATGCTATCCCTGAGCTGGGCTTCCATTCAGCTGCATGTCCTCTCACATCATGGATCTCAACATTGTTGGCAATGAGCATTATGATGTTGTCCATGGGGTTCAGAAGATCTTACAGAACTACAAATCCCTCGAGAATATCATTGTTCTCGTGGGTATGGATGAACGTTCTAGGAAGACAAGTTGACTGTGTCTTGGGCAGGGAAATGCCAGCATTTCTTATCTAGCCATTCCAGATTGCTGAGGTCTTCACTGGCCATATAGGGAAACTGGTGCCTCTGAAGGACAGGACTTCAGCAGGTGAGTATGACCATCTCCCGGAGCAGGCCTTCTATATGGTGGGATCTATTGAGGAAGCTGTAGAAAAAGCTGATCAACTGGCTGAAGAGCATTCATGAGGGGGTCCTCTGAGCCAACTGACTCCTGTGTGCTCTCCTTGCCCCATTCGAAAAGCTTGTTTTCTGTGTAGGCCACACTAAAGCCCCGAGGATGTATTCGGTCTAAAGAATATCTAAAGTTTCCAATAAAATGTACATTCCTAAAATAAAAATTGCCATTGGGTCAATGCCAACTAACAGTGAACTTACAGGACAGTGTAGAACTGCCCCTGTGAGTGTCTGACATTGTCACGGTAGTAGAAAAACTCCTTCTTTCTCCCATGAAGCAGCTGATGGTTTTGAATTTTGAACCTTGAGGTTAGCAGCCCAACATGTATGCACTACATCACCAGAGATATATGGCTGCTCAGAACTCAAACTCATTGCCATTGAATTGATTCCTCCTCGTAGTGACCCTACAGGGCAGGGTAGAAGTGTCCCTGAGTGTTGCTGAGACAGACTTTGCCAGCCTTGTGGTTAGCAGCCCAGTGAGTAACAACGCCACCACCAGAGCTCCTGTACTATTAACCATAGGCTTCTATAAGCCCAGTATTTAGAACTTAAACTAAAATGTAGATATTATTTTTAATTTCTGATTTGACCTCCATATTAAATATATTTTTATTTAAATATATTTATACATAAATATATATTCTGATAGAGAACTTCTTAAGTTATATATCCAATGTAAAAAGATTTTTAAATTAGCCTTTTGAATTATCTCTCTTAAATACCTATGAAAAACCAGATAAGCAAAGAAGAGCAAAGTAGGTGGTCTCATGTTTCCAGATCTCAAAACCTAGTAGAAAAAGCGACCTTTTGCTGGCACAATGACAGACACATAAGCCATTGGGATAGAATTAAATCCATCTATTTAATGGACAGCTCACCTTCATCAAAGGGCCAAAATCCATCAAATGGGGAAGACACAGAGACTGTAACAAAAGGTACGAGCATAATTGGCTATCATCATGCATAAGAATGAAACAGGATCCATATCCCACACCATATTCCAAAACTAAATCAAGACGTTACAAAGACCTAAATGTAAAACTTAACATGATAAAGATCATGAAGAAAAGAGAATGGAGCCCAAACTCAGCGAACTCTAATTTGTGACGAATTGACTATCAGACATCGTTTAAAATATGCAAATAGCATAAAATTGATTAAACAGCCAAGTTCTCCTAGAAATTAAACATTTACATGCTTCAAAAGAGTTTTCAAAAGGATAAGAAGAGAACCTACAGATTGGGGAAAAATTTAACAACAATATATCTGACAAAGGACTTACCCTTAAAACTTCTAGAAAACTCCAGTTCCTCCACAACAAAAAGGCAAACAATTGAAAAAAAATGAGCTGACACTAATGAAAAGAGACATTAGTCAACAAACACCTTAAGAAATAATAAGATCATTAGTCATTGGAGACATACAAATCAAAACAGCAATGAGCTATCATCTCACCCAGGATTAACAGCAAATTAAAAAAATACAGAAAACAAGAAATGCTGTTGGGGATGAGGAGAGATATAAATTCTCTTACACGGGTAGTAGGATCTTGAAGTGGTACAACCTGTGGGATACAGTGTGGAGATCCTTTAAAAAGCTAAAAATAGAAATAGTGTGGGACTCAGCCATACTAGCTATAGTCATGTATTCTAGAGAAAAAGAGCTGCGATACACACAGCTATCCATTCATTCATGTTCATTGTAGCATTCACACTAAAAAATTATATGGAAACAAGCCAAGTGCATTTCATCAAAGGATTGGTTGAAGAAACTATGGGGCATACACATCATTAAAAAAAATGCCATGTTAAAAAATAATGAAATACCTCATAAGGTAGATGAAACTTGAAGGACATTATGTTGAGTGAAATGAATCACAATGAAACATCTATGAGGTCACTATTTTTAAAAGTAAAAAAACAAAACAAAAACAACTACACATATAAGATATGCTCTTTGATGATTGCCGTGCAGGAGAGGGAGAAACAGTATATCACCAACAAGAGAGTAGATGTGCATTAATGAGGATGAAGGGGAAGGAAATATATGAGTGAATTTCCAAAAACTTTGGGAAAATGGCATGAAAGGAATTTTGACATTGTGGTAGTTACACAATCTATTGTCAATTTAAGACTGAAGAGTGAAGGGGTGGAGTTTAGCCTGTCAATCAGGTCGCAGCTTGATGACCTCACTTGGAGGTGCTAAGGAGATAAATAGCTTGCTGGAGGAAGGACACACACTCACTCCCTGTGAGACAGACATTCCTGTTGACAAGCCAGATGGAGCTATGCTGATGAGAGCCAGAGCCGTGGAGCTGGAGGAGCCACATGGAGACCCACACCAGTGCTAAGATGCTTCCACCACCACTGGATCCACAAGACTTTCTACCTCCTGGCCTGTGAACTTCCTGCACTTGGAGTCATTGCACGTGTTGCATGAGTCTGAAGAGAAATTTACAGACTGGTACTGGACACATTGGCTAATATCAGACTTATGGGCTTGATCTGGGCTGGGCTGGGATGTCTTCTTAATGTAAAATTGCTCTTTGATATGAAGTTCTCTCTTACACATATAAGTGTCTCTGGATTTGTTTCTTTAGTCTACCCGGACTATCACAGACATTTTTCTGTGAAATTTTTGAAACCTCACAACACCCTCCACACCCCATACAATAGGTACAATGTGACCAAAGGCAAAGAAAACACTGTGAGGAGCTCAAGAGCAAAAGACTATAGAGGTGTAATAGCACTGCTTACACCATACAGCAATAGCAATGAAGAATACTCATGAGTACATACATCAGGAGACATGCAAGCTGAATAGATGTGGAGAGGTAAGTGATTTTGTTACTGGGAAGCCTCAGCAGTCCATGCTTCTTGTTCCACTTGCAAGAAAGAGCTCAAGTGAGGAACAAAATTCAGACCAGAGTCAGAGAAAAGGGTTGAACAGAAAGAGTGAGTTCATTCCAGGGGATACTTTGGGAAAGGACTCCAAAGGGCCTTCGCTAATCTAAAAGGCTGGTAGTATGTAGAGACAGATAGCAGACCTCCCACCATTGGCTTGCTTTCTGGTGGGCCTTCTGCTATTGGCTGGTTCTGTTGGGTGTACCTCCTCTTTCCAGGTGCATGCATCCCTGTACTCCTACACGCCAGACTTCATGCGGTGCCCTTGTGTCTAGACTTAAAATCCAAGAGGTTATCCAGTCATTGTGGAGGTAGTGTGAACAGCCTGTCTTTCCACACCCACCTTTTCACTAGCTCTGGCCTCTGCCAATGATAAGGAAATGTGTCTGACCTGCCTTTCACTCTCTTTTGTACTAGAGAGATACATGCCGAAATGCATCTCCTTTGGGTTAAGATTCTTGCTGTCTCCACGTTCTTCCCCCGGCCTGTTTCTGTTGAGCTAACTTTCCCTTCCCCCAAGTAGAACTGTCCACATTTGTTTGGTAGTTGAGGATGAGGTTCATCCTTCACTAAAAACTTTCTGTTGAACAAGCGCTGAGTTGATTTGAATGGCACCACTTCTATTCCATTTCTAGGCAAGTTGTTCAGGGGGAAGCTTCTGCGTGGTACCTGGTAGCCACCAGAGCTAGGAGACTGAGACAGGCGGGGCTATGCTGGTTCCACAATCACCCGTAATTCACAGCTTCCAGCTTGGAAGGAACAGAACAAACAATCCATTAAAAATGCAAGATCCATAAAGAAGTAGGAGGATGAGAGAGCACAAGAAGCCCAGGAAAGGTAGGAAACAGGAGCCGCGGGAGAGCTCCTCCCACGTGCAGTTTGAGCCTGCAATGAATTCTCGTGCTTATTCTAGGAGCCTGCCAGAGCTGGGTGATTATGGTTTCACTCTGGAATGGTATATCCTTCTGTTTATTGCTGTGACCCTCATGACTGTAGTGACTACATATAGCCTTTGGCCCTGTGGGGGAGTTGGAATGGAGTGCAGACAAAGGCATCTTTTAAGTCCAGGACAGAAAACCACTGAGCTTGAGAGGGAATCTGGCTGAATGGCACAAGAATTTGGCACCAGAGTATATAGAATGACTGTCGCATAAGTTGCATTTAAATCTTGAGCCATCTTATAGGTCCCCACCTTTTATAGGTGGGGCCCCCACCTTTCCCCTCAATGGTAGGACAAGAGTATTGTGGCGGGAGTTGCAGCTGACTAGCAACTTCTGCTCTAGGAATGTGTCAGTTATTCCCTTAACCCTTATCTGGGTTCAAGGCCAATGGGGTATATTGTCTTCTGCTAGAGCAGTGGGCTCTCAACCTTCAGACTGCTGTGACCCTTATGGTGGCCCCCAACCATAAAATTATTTTCATTGCTACTTCATAACGGTAATTTTGCTACTGTTATGAATCGGCCGACCCACAGGTTGAGAACCACTGTGCTGGAGGAGTGGGTCGGATCTTTCAGTTTAATCATAATGGGTTGGCATAAAGTGTGCTCCATGGACTTCCAGTGGCCCCTACCTGAGCATGAAGCTGTTCCTCTTTATCTCTGGGAATTTCACCTGATTCTTTTTGGACGGATCATTCTAGAATAGAGACAGGTTCCTTGGTGTTCATAGGGAAAATCATTTGAGTTCCAACTTTGCGCAGAATCTCTCTAATAAAGGAGTAGAACATCAGGCATAACGGAAAAAAGGGTTCATAACAGTGGTGCCTCCCATATGCAATTAAGAGAGGGACTAAAATATCTTGTCTAAGGTGTACTGGCCACTTCCGGAATAGTGCTAATTCGAGGGGAATGAGGCCTTTTTATGTGAGGTTAGTACTGAAAATGTGGATTTTACATCTAACCGGAAATTAACAGGCCTTCTGATGAACACTGTCTGTCCTGGGGGATTTTCAGGGTCACTAACCAATCTGTGCCTCTCAGGTGTTCTAAGAAGGCAGTCAAATTCTCCTGAAGCCCTTGATCAGTGGTTGCTAATTTGTTATAATTAATTGGCTTCTGCAGAGAAGCTTTTATTCCTTTTAAAAGACAGAAGAATGTGGGGTCTCCTGACCACTACCCTTCTGTGGAATCATCATCCCAACGGGTATCATATCAGTTATTGCTTCTATCCCGGGCAGAAAATTATCATTTTAAATGCACATTTTATTGGCATATGCCAATGCTTTCTCCTGAATACCCTTATTCCCAGAGGTAGTGGAAGCGACTGAAAGATCAGATTAACATCTTTCCAAGGTAAGTGAAAGGTCAGAGTTCTCTATTCCTTAATACACCTTCTAGAGTCTTCTGTAAAACCCACTTACACCCGACCCGGCCCTGGGGGTTCTCCTAAAGGAAAAAGTCGAGGCTTGCTTGGCTTGGGCAGTGGTTTAGACTCTATCTGCCTTGACACTTTGCTTTCATTGTGACGTAAGGGTTCTGGATCAGGCAGTATTGACTGCGAGGCTGAGGGAGCTGTTGGCTACAGGGGTCCCAGGTGGGGAAACCAGGAGCTGGCTTTCATGTTCTTGTGTTTTGGTTTATTTTTTCCTCGAGGTCTGCAGAAGGCAGGGATCATTTTACAGCTCTTGTGTGGGTTGGAAGCATTTCACAGAGCCATGAAAGTCTGTGTATAAGGGGTCCTCTGTCTATTTTATTTGTCTTTTACAAAACAAGTCTGGTTGTCAGATGGCATCATAATTTGGACTACTCATTTGGTTCCTAATTTCCCTACTATGAGTGTGTTTGTTTTAAGTATCCGAGGATCAAGTTTGTCGCAGGTTTGAAGGATGCATCCCAGAGGTGGGTCTGAGGGACTGTGTTTGGTTTCCCATCTGAAAGGGAACACAGGAGATCATGGCAGAGGCGCGAGTGCCTCTGCTTCTCTGCCATGTTAAAAACAAACAAACAAACAAGGGGGGAGAGAACATCCCCCTCCAGACTCAGGTCCAGAAATAACCTGTTCTTACTGGGAACTCCCCCTTCTCTCTCTTTTTCTGGTGAGGCCTATTCATCTCTAACTCCTGTAAACTCCTCCCAGGAGTGAGACGCTGTAGCTCTGGTCTCAATGTCCTGCAGGTACAGGAATTCGTGAAGGGCTATGGCAGGGTCAAAAGACCTCTTGAATTACTCCTGGGAGTTATACAAAGTAGCAACCCAGTAAGAATGATCATATGAAGGTTGGAAACATTTTATCATAAGACTCAGATAGCAAATCAATGCATCAGCTCCATTTATCTTAAAGCTTGTAGGAGATAGTGGCCTGAGATATCATCCTATATCTTTTTTAAAATGGCTCTCGTCTACTGCCACGAAGGCAATTCTGACTCACAGCAACACTGTAGGGCAAGGCAGACCTGCACATTTTCATGGGGTTGGAAAACCTCATTCTTCTCCCATGGAACAACTGGAGATCCTAAACTACTGACGTGACAGCAGCCCTAAACATAATTCACCAAACGACCAGAGGGTCTCACCCACTTTACTTAGGCTCTACAGGGGATAGATCTTTGAAAATTTTTAAGGGGAATATCTTAAATGGATGACAAGATTCTGAAAGTCCCTTTCCCTACTGCCTAACAAAACACAACGCATTTTAGATACATCCTACAAGGTGTGCTAAAATTGCAGACACAGCTGCTAAAACACAGGAACACTGGAGAGGGGCTCTGGGCTGTCCAGCTTCATAGCCCAAATGGATTCTTTTCCCTTTAGCTTGTGTCAGAGACAGCAGCATGTGGCATTGTGCAGTGGGTCCACGTGCTGTTTGTGGGTAAGACTACCAGACCTGATCACGTCTCGGGTCATTAACCTCTAACAGGTCTGGCCATATCCTACGCATCTGACACAACCAGACCGCTCGAGTGCTTGACAGAGCACACCTGCTGAGTGTCTACCCCTCCACTCCCACCATCCAAGAGTCTGGTTAAATTTTAGTGTCTTCTCATGGAGTTCCCCACCAGACATCTGCACATCATGGGGTTCACCTTGACACCCCTGATAATAGTCCATATAACTGGACCAGTGGGAGGAAATACCTCTATGTTTTTGGGAGTCCAGCAAAGCAGGACACTCCTACAGTCATATTTTTGGTTTCTGAACATGTCCCAGCTTCTGAATTCTCCCTGCTGTAGCGTTTAAAGGTTTGAAAGGAAAATGAGAACAAGAAAAGAGAGATCAAGGAGTAGATTAGTTTCCAGGTGAACGTTCACATTCACTCACTGGGTGTCTATTGATGGGTGACGGGCTTAACTCCAAAGGGCCCTTCCAAAACAACTAACTAACTAACTAACTAACTAACTAACTAACTAACTAACCAACCTCATTGCCATCAAGTCAATGCCTACTTGTAGTGACCCAAAAGGAGGAGGCAGAACTGCCCTTGTGGATTTCCAAGACTGTAACTCCTTACGGGAATAGAAAGCCTCAGCTCTCTCCTGAAAGAGCCCCTAGCTAGTCTTAGTCTAAAAGGCTTCATAGGATTACAAGCCAGACAGCTTTTCTGCTAATGACAGACCGCCCATCATTGGCTGGCTTTTCAGTGGGTCTTCTGCTATTGGTTGGTTCTCTGTAGTGTACCTCTTTCCAAGTCATTGTCCACTAAGACATTGCTCTATATTCTACTTTGGTGCCTAGTGTCTGGAGCCTTAAAAGCTTGCTAGCAATGTTGTAAATTGTAACTAGTAGCCTTTCTTTGTCTCAAGCAAAAAGAGTGAAAAAAACCCATGGTTAAGGAAATAATTTGTCTAAAGGACCAATGGACCACATAAACTCCAATGTCTATTAACCTGAGACCAGAAGTAGTAGACGTCACTTGGCTACCATTACCAACTGCTTTGATCAAAATCATAATTGAAGGTCCTGGACAGACAGGAAGAAAACAGTTAGAACAAAATTGAAACTCATGAAAAATTCCAGACTTACTGATCTCAGAATCACTGATGGAGACCACAGTCCTATAACCCTTTTTTTGAATTCGCTTTATTAGGGGATCATACAACCCTTATCACAATCCACACATACATCAATTGTGTAAAACACATTT
>NW_022103904.1:11469233-11483969 GCF_000313985.2 Echinops telfairi
AAAACCAAGCAACAATATACAACAAAACAACAACAGCAAACCAGTGACACAAAACAAAACAAAGCACAACAAGAAAAAAAAGCTTGTAGTTAGTTCAAGCTTGTAGTTTGTGGCCTTTAGGAGGGTTTTCCAGTCCAGTTTGTTCGGGCACCATGCCCTGGCCCCAAAGTCCACCTTCTGAATTTCCTGGGGACCTCGCCACTGCGTTCCCTTATTGTTCTGTTGCACCTCCTTAGTGTTTTGCCTCGGTGTGGCAGGATCAGCTGGGGCACTCTTCGCACACTGTGTCCCCGGTGTTGTCCCCTGTAGGGCTATGGGTCAGGGAGGGAGGTCATTTCTCATAGTGGGACCGGCCATGTGGTCCTCTCTGTGGACTGGCTGCTCTGAGCGGGAACATCGTTCTCAAGGCCTGGTGGGCCAGGTTGTGCTCCACTCTCTCCTCCTCCCCCTTCATCTGCTCCCATGTGCTCCGATCAGATATGTCCCTCTCCTGGAGCTGCAGATTCAATGCCGTCCTTTGAAATAAATTCTTCTGGGGGAGAGGAAAGTCCTATAGCCCTTAAGCACCCGTCAAGCCTAGAACTTATCCCAATCTGAACAATAAACTTTAAGTCAAACAATATCGAGCATATAAAGTGAATAATAGCACAAGGGAGGAGTGTAGTCCTTGGTGCACTCAACCATACAAAACCAAAAGGATACCATTTCCCCAGAAACAAAACCAGAAGGCAAGAAGGGGTAGGAAAGGAGGAAGAATGAAAACAGAAAACTCAGTGAGGACATAGAAAGAGTGCTATTAACATAAATTGAGGAGATTGCACCCGATACCAAGAAAAAATGTAATTATATTTTTACATTAATTTGCAATAATCTGTAAATTATTGAATGGAAAACTAATTTGCTCTTTAAACCTCTGCCCAATCTACAATAGAACAAACAGAAAAATAACATACCTGTGTAGGCAAAGACAATGATGCAAATTCATGATTGCATCAAATTAATGGGGACTACCAAAAAGATGTTTACTTGGTTTTTAGTGCCTATGCAAAGAGGTTAGACTATGTGTTATTAGGTCAAAACAAGCTATGGATAACATTGGGAAGAATGGGAGTTCTAGAACACATAATTGTGCTCATGTGGAGCCTGTACATAGAGCATAAGAGGCAGTCATTTACACAGAAGGCAATGCTGAGTGGTTTAAAATCAGAAAAGTTGTGCTATTCCTTGGGCATGCTGAGCAAACAATTGGAGAAGCTAGTCTCTCTGAAGACGGGCACAGTGTCTAGTTTGGAGGAAGGGTCAGTGACAACATGTGATACGCAAATGACATGATCTTGCTTGCTGAAAGCAAAGAGGACTTGAAGCACCTACTGATGAAGCTCATAGAATACATACAGCCTCCAGTATGGATTGCAACTCAATGTTAATTAAAAAAATCCTTACAAGTGGACCAATAAACAACATTAAATGGAGACGAGATTGAAGTTGTCAAAGATGGCACATTAATTGGATCTACAATATTCATGGAAACAGCAGCCAAAAAATGAAAAGACCCATTGCTCTGGGCAAATCTGCTGCATAAAACCTCTTTGTTAAAGAGCAAAGATGCCACTGAAAGTGGAAGGTGTACCCAACTCAAGCTGTAGGAACCCTGGTATAGTAGGTACCAGTTGGGCTGCAATCCTCATGATCGGCAGTTCAAAGCCACCAGTAGCAGAAAGGCTGGCCTTTCTACTCGCAGAAATGTTTACAGTTTTGGAAACCTACAAGGGTTTGCTATGCACTGAGTTTGGTTTTTTGGGAAAGGACATTATATTTGTTAAACTTAAGGGTCAGAGAAAATAGGAGGATGACTCCCACAGTGGTTGCAACAAAGGGTTCCCGGATAATCATTGTGAAGATGGCGCAGGACTAGACAGCATTTTTTGTTGCCTGTAAGAATGCTACGATTCAGAACCTGCTAGACAACATCTAACAAGACTGCGTAATTTCGTGCCAGAATGGATTAGGAAAGGACTTACTCGTAGTCCTCTGAAACCTCTTGGTATATCAGGGTACTATCATGAAACAGAGAACACTGGAATGAAGATCAAGAGTCTTGACAATCTCTTCACTAAGGACATTGCAGCACCACTTTGATATGACCCACCTGTTATCTTACCTGGCCTCTACCTTTTTGTGAGTACTTGGTACTCTCTCTAAGACTCTCTTATGTGTAATTTTTGGAACCATTTCTTCTGTTTGATTCCCCTGACCCCATACTTTTAGAGCCAGTACCATTTCATAATTCCTCAGAGTTTCTACCGCTCTGCCATATTACTCTGCCATAGATGCTTCATAATAAATATTTTGCTAGTCTAGAAATTATTGTCATGCACTTCCACTGAAAATATTTTCAAAGGTACTTATTATGGTTTATAAATAGATGCTTTCAATATATATTTATTATTTTTTCCTGTGTATAAATTTTTAGAAAATAAACACACTCATTTAGATTTACAAATAACAAAGCAAAACCCATTTGTATCTGATTGTGCTACAGACTGCTTAGTGCAATTCCCAAATTAATCTATTATCTGTCAGAATAAACAAACTTTTTTTCTGTATTATCACTGGTTCATATGAATGCTAAAATGTTTACCCAAGCCAAAATCTAGGAATCTTCAATATTTTCCCCTTCTTTTTCACTCCACAATAACCGTCTTTTAAATTCCTTTTCATTGCTTGATTTATTTTTTCCTTTAATTCTCATGGTTATTATGTTATTTCATATTTAGCTTATAACAATATCCTTTTAACTAAATCTTCTGACCTCTGAACCATGTCTTTGGCTTTTGATTAAGCCTCTATAGTATAATGCAATGCATATGTGGCTAAATCCATCCTGCACTAAAGACATTTGATGGCTCCTATCATGCAAATGTTACTTTCTGACATGACTTTCATAACTCTTCCTTTATATTGTCTGCCATTCCTACCCTATATCTCAAAAGACTATTAAAATAACTCTATACTTCTTGGTCATTTAAATATTGCCTTCAATCTAGTCATGTACACTAATTAGAACAACTTATATACCATCTCCCTCTGCCTCTTTAATTCTTACTGATATTTTCTCAGCAGAGTTAATCATTTAATGATTCATGTGTTAGTCCGGGTAGACTAGAGAAAAAAATCCATGGACTCACATATGTATAAGAAAGAGATTTATATACAAGAGCAATTGAACATTGAGAAAGCATCTCAACCCAGTCAAGTTCAAGGCCATAAGTCTGATATTAGCTCATGTCTGATACCAATCTATAAAGTCCTCTTCAGACTCGCGAAACACATGCAATGAAGCCAAATGCAGGACGATCACAAGCCAGTGGGTAAAGTCTTTGGGTCCAGTGGCATTGTAAGCATCTCAGCGCTGGCAGGGGCTTCTCTGGCTTCAGGGGTCTGGTTGCATTCATGTGGCTTGTCTTCTGCAAAGTCTCCCAGGGAGTAGCAGATTTCCCAGAATTCTCAAGAGAAGCCATGCCCACAGAAGTCTCATTGGATATCTCCAGATTGACAGCCTAGGCTCCACCCCTACACTCTTAATCCTTAAATTGACACCAGATTAGGTGACTACCACAATTCATTTCTGTGTTGCATTGGTATAGAATTTATATACTACTATCTTCTTACCTGGCCATGGGTGGTACAAATAGCTAAGCACTTAACTGCTAACAGATAATTTTGCAGATTGAATCTACCCAGAGTCTTTGGAAGAAGGCTTTGCCTCTACTTAAATATCAGCCATCAAACCCCCCTGGAGCACAGTTCTACTCTGACACGCATGGAATTTCTATCTGTCAAAGCTGACTCCATAGCACAGGTTTGTAGTTTTATGTTTGCCTGTCTGTTATTTTACTTACCTTAGTCTAGAATATACTGTTCTTATTGTTTGGTACCATTGAGTCAGGGTTAACTCCTAACAACCTGACACACAACAGAAGGAAATACTGCCCGGTTTGACACCATCTTCACAATGGTTGTTATGAGTCTGTTTCACAGCCTATTTATTCCCATGTCTGTCACTGTTACACGTCTCTGAATTCTCTGTATCTAAGTTAAAAACCATATTGGTCTTCACATTTCCAGGACCTAGAAAAATAATTGATAGATTCAAAACTCAGCAAAAATATTAGTTGAGCTTTATTCTTTAACCAAACATTTAGATTTTGATCTCCCATTGCTCCCTGATCTAAGACAATAACTACGAATGATCTTCCCCAGCATTTTTGGGTCCAATGTGCATTTTTTCTGTATGCTTCTGCTTAACACAACATTAAAGATATATTAATAAAAATCAGGAAAAACAACTTTGAGGATCAGAAAAGTCCTTTGATTTATTTTTCTTATTCTGACTAGACCCACTCCAATAGTTGTATTGCAAGACATTCTACCTGAATTCAGGCACTGTTGTTTCTGCTGAGATGACAGAAGACTCAATTGATAGCACCTGTGGCTTTTTGGGTTTTATTTATTTTATAGAGCGCATGAACTTGAACTGTTATTTCTTTATCCAGTGAGAAGCAAAAAGGGAACTTTTCCCCCAGCTTTATGACCACAATAAAGTTTGAAAATATTCTTGAAGGTTCATGTTTTAAACACAATTTGGGGGTGATTTCATGAATCATGACAATGGACAGGTTTAGGAATTACTATTAAGAAAGGTAAGCACAGCTGTAAAGAACTTTTTGTACAATTGTGTTTAAATGATTTACCTGTCACTAGATGTTAGCTGACGCTATTTTATTGTTAGAACATGACACTGATAAAGATAAAGCCTTCAGCCTGTGTACCAAAGGTAACATAAAAGACAGTCAAGATTCCAATTCCATTACTTGAGCCAATTCCAACCCAGACAGCTACTACTCATGAACAAAGGCGAGGGAAACCAGTTTTATGCGAATGTTCTTATATCGAGGTCAAATTTGAGGAGAGAAATATGAACGTGAAAGGATTTGTCTACGACTCCTTTTTACTGACAGGGGCAACAGCTATTTTCCACACACGTCAGTGGAATTCTTCATGAAAGGCTGGAGGGAATGCTATAAATATACTTCGTGTTATTGCACACCACTTTATTGTCTTTGCAGATATTTTGTGTTTTTGTTTTTTACCCTAAGAATTGATTTTATCCCTACCAAAATCCATATTTTATTTAGATTGCACAAAATTGCACAAAGTTGATTTTCTCCACCAGAAATACTAGTAATGTTTCCTGTGTTATTCCTAGATAACCCACAAAACATTTAATTTTGTATGTTTAGTCAGGTTTTGCTTATAAATCAAGACAAAGCATAGATATAGTCATGATAAAAGCCAGAAGAAACCATATATATCTGTTATTAATGCCCATGGCCTCTGATTCTGTCTTAACCATGAAATTTTGCCTTTTAAAAACTGAAGGTTTGTGGTAACCTTGCTTTGAGCAAGTCTATCAGGGCCACATTTTTTCCAACAGCGCATGCTCCCTTGGAGTCTCCGTGTCACATTTCGGTAGCTCTCATAACATTTCAAACTTTTCATGTTTTAGCACACTGGAGAGACCACCGTCGATGATTGCCACCAGGTTCCCTGGGGTCCATTCAGACCCATGGTGAGCGTGTGTACAGCCGATGAAAACTCTGCTCGCCCTGCGCCATCCCCCCAATCAGCGTCGTTTGAACCCCTTGTTGTAGCCACCATGTCAATCCCTCTCACCAAGGGTCTTCTTTTGTTGTTTCTCTTCTACTTTACCAACTGCGATGCCTTCCCAGGCACCACCTTCTCCTGATAAGATGTCCAAAGTACATGACAGGAAGGGTGGCCACCTGCCTCTCAAGAGCATTCTGGTCCTCTTTCCAGATGGACCTGATTTTTCCTTGGGCAGTTGTGGTAGTTTAAGTTGATTAGAGAAACAAATGCAGCGACACTCACATATGTGTAAGAAAGAGCTTTATATCAAGAAGTAATTATATATCAAGAAAACATCTCCCCCAGCTCAGTCCAACTGAAGTCCATATGTCCAAGACTAGTCCATATGTCCTTCTTCAGATGCACGCAGTCATATGCAATGATGCAGAATGCAAAGTCATGTGGATCCAATGTTGGTGAAAACCTGGTGGGACTTCAGCATCCAGGGGGCCAGAATGCAGGAAGGTGCAGGTCAAGGGACAGAGAGAGAGACCAGTTTCTGGAGAGATACTTCTCTCAGTTGCATCTTCAAGTGAGGCCATCATGCTGCAACCAGATTGACAGGCTAAACTTCACCCATATCTTCTTACAAGTGCCATGTTGGTAAAAAAAATCCAACAAGCCCTATCACAGAAGTCTATGATACCTTCAGTATTCTTCACCAGCACCATATTTCAAATGCAGCATAGTGTAAGCATACTGTATGCATGTTTATATACACTGGGAAACAAAATAAAAGTGTGTCACTTGCTTTATTACAGTGGCTTGGAGCCAAAACTTTAATAGCTCCAAAGTATGCCTGCATATGGATTTTTGTGTGTGATGTGATAGTTATGAAAGGGAATCAAAATTAAGTATAAAATCTGTGAGGAGGTCCTGGGTGGTCTCCTGAATGAACCTGATGATACAAGCATTAGGATTTGAGCTGCTAATTGTAATTTTGGTGGTTCGACTCCACCTAGCATCTCCCAGGAAGAAAAGATCTGATAATCTTTCTCTGTAAAGATTACTGCCTGAACCATCTATAGATTAATTCTGCTCTGTCACATTGTGCTGCTGTGAATCAAAAGCGGTCTCCCTGGCAAACTTAACAGACGGGTTTTATAGAAATTATAAAATTTGAGATAAATTAATATTGTCAAGACTACTCAGAATCACAGAGAATAGTGTTAAAAGTATAGGCTTTGGCATTGGAAAGATTGGTTTTAAAACTCTGGTTTAATTTAAACACACTGACTGTGATTTTGAATGCATATACCACTTAGCATTTGCCCAGGCTTGGTGAGGAAGGATGATGCTAGTTGTGGTATACTACAGAGTCAAAGAATCTGATTCTTGAATTTAAACTTGCAATAGAGGCAGTGAACATAATATTGCACACTGAAAAAATCAGAAACAAACATAATAAAATCTTTTCAAAATTATAAGACAATCAGATTAAACAAAAAGAAATAGAAAAGAGATTGTTCCCTGAAAAAACAATCTGGGGTCTTGCAGAGATAGCTACCCATCTTTGAAGGAATGAATGTTAGTCAGGTGTGGGCAGGAAATCTTTGTTTGTGGATAGAACTACAATGTGTTTTGATATGAGACTAATATCAAATACATAAGTGCCTTTCCAGAACAAGCTATAGCTGAAGTCTATTTTAGAACAATATATGAGTCAATGTGCCAACCAAAGAATGAGGAAATTGGCTAGAAAGAAAGTATCAGAGCATTGGAATCTATCAGAATGTAGAAATACCAAAGAATCTTCCAAAATATAGCTGCAGAGTTGATCCTAAGATTTTCTGTTGCTTAAAAGAAAAATGTTTATATAATTTTTTAATAATGAGACACACAAGCAAAGATATCACCACCCCTCTTTAATCTGTCATATTGGGGCGGTGTGCACGCTGCTACAGCACAGCTGAGAGCTTTACCACCAGCATTACAAACACTAGTAGGGTCAACCATGGTGAACACATTTCAGTGAAATTTCCAAACTTAGACGTAGTGGAACAACCAATCAACTTCTAAAAATGAGCCACTGAAATCCTATGGATCATAAGGAATTCATGTCTGATATAATGCTGAAATCTGAAACCGCTTGGTTGACAGCTGCTCAAAATACACAGTGACCACAGCCATGGAGTCCAGCGCAGCAGTGGTTGCGCGGACAGGACGGCACAGGGTTGTTTAGGTTAAGTAGAGTTGCTGAGAGTGAAAGATGGCTCAGTGCCAACTCACAACAGAAACTATGGATCGAAGGTTTGAAATCTGGAAACCTCGCTGTGGAAGTATCTAATACCTGGTCTGTGAAAATAATGCATCAAAATGATTGAAAACTGGGATAGGTAACTTCTAATGACATTAGAAGTCCATTTTTTATGTCACTTAAAAATAAAGACATTAAATAGAGGATCCTACAAAGCTCCACGGACATGAAAATAATGCACACAGTTGACCTTGTCTTTTGATTAGCCATTGAATACTATTCTCTTTGAGTGACTGAATGACTTTTACAGGAATGGGGTAAGCCTGATACATATCTGGTTCTATCATGTCCCCCCAAAGCAATGGCAGTGCAGTGTTGAAGCACGTGGCTGCTCAACAGCAGGTTGGCATGTGAAGGCCCCCGATGCATCATGGAAGGACACACCTGGAGAAGGAATCCCAGTGAGGATTGGTGTTGTGTATCCTCCCAGTTCATTTCAACTCACAGTGACCTCACTTGACAGACTAACTGCCTCTTAGGGTTTTCTAAGCTGTAGTCTTTTAGACAAAAGCAGATCAGCACCTCCTTTCTCCACTGGTGGATTCAAACCCAGGCCCCCTTTCTGTTATTAGCCAAACACTTGATTGACTGTGGCACCAGCCTGGTTCCATCCATGGAGAACACAGCTGCGGACCGTTATGTAACAGCCGGCTCTGTCTCATAGTCACGATGGGTCAACGCTGAGTCCACAAACAAGCGTATCAAACTCACTGCCATCACGCTTTCCCAGCTCATAGCAACTCGACACTGGGTTTCTGCGGCGTTAAAGTCTTTCCTGAACAGACTCCGCATTGTTCTCCCTGGTGTAGGCTAGTGGCCTCGCACGGCCAACGCTGTGGTCAGTAGCTCAATGCTTGGCCAACAGCAATGTCAGTTTTAGTTTACTCTTCTGTGAGAAGACATTGCCTGGATGGCAAGCAGTAACAGCGATCGCATCTGCACATATGTTTCTGTTATCACAATGCCTTTACAAAACTCTGAGGTCATATTATTTTCTCCTCACCACTCCCAGGGATATATAATCTATTGTCTTCCTTGTTTTAGGTATAAAAGAGAACTCCTAGGCAAGTCTGCTTTTTGCATATTTTTCATCAGTACACCCTAAAATATGCCAAAAGATAAATTGTCAAAAGGATAAGAACAGACCTCACAAAAACTCGGACATTATTTGTATTTGTTGACAAACACCCACCTTCTCAGCTTCTCGCAACAGCCTTCTCCATTTCGCTTTTGTTCAAGGGCTTGCTTGCTCTTACTCCAGGCCCAGTCCTCTGAGTCATGGGGCCTAGTTTCCTGTGGCAGGTCGAGCAGCTGCAAGATGCAGGGTGGTGGTGGCAATCTCTGCAAAGAGTAACTGTGACCGTGTAAAAGAGAAGCGAGAAAGAGCCAGATTGATAAATTCCCCGCTCTTTCTCTTTTCCATGCACTTCTTTTCGCAACAGGGAATAAATATGGTATCAGAACTACGTCTGTTTGGTAATCTGCTGTGCCCACTTATGACTCTTTGTAATGATACTGTCAACAGACGAATGCAGTTCATTCCATTGCCTCTTTCCTTGTTTCACTATGCTTTTCCTCTTGCCCTAACTAACCTGAACTTGTACCTTCCAAAACTAGTTTTAGCAGCTCCATCCTTACCTCAGGCTATGCTAATTGGTAAATGATTTTATGACACTTAATTTTTGTCATTGACAAATTATGAGGTGGGTTCATATGCAAGTTATTTCAAAACTCACAATGTCATTGTTGTTGTCAGGCACCTTCAAGTTGGCTCCAACTCACCGCAACCTTATGTACAAAAGAGTGAATGCCTCTGTGCTGGTCGCACCAAGGCGGCCATTGTGCCCATCCATCTTGTCAGAGGTCTTCCTCTTTCTCACTCTTCCCCTACATCACCAAGAATGATGTCCTTCTCCAGGGACTGGTCTCTCCTGATGACATGTCCAAAGTACTGGAGACAAAGTCTCGCCATCCTTGTCTCTAAGGAGCATTCAGGTGTACTTCGTCCAAGACAGCTTTGTTGGCTCTTTGGGCAGTCCATGACCCCGTCGTTCTTCTGTGCCAGTCCCATAATTCAGATGCATCTATTCTTATTCTGCCTTTTTAATTCATTGCCCATATTTCACATGCTTATGAGGCAATTGAATGAAAATACCATGGCTTGGGTCAGGAGCATCTTGGTCTTCAAAGTAACATCCTTGCTTTTCAACATTTTAAAGAGGTCTAGTGCTGCATATTTATCCAATGCAATGCATTGGACGATCTCTTGACTACTGCTTCCATAGGCATGGATTGTGGATCCAGTTAGATGAAATTCTTGACAACTTCAACTTCTCCATTTAACATGATGTTACCTATTTGTCCAGTTGTGAGGATGAGGTTTTCATTACACTGAGTTATATTCATATTGAAGACTGCAAGCCCCGATCTTCATCAGCAAGTGCTTCAAATCCTCCTCATTTTCAACAAGCAAAATTGTGTAATCTGTGTGTCACAGGTTGTTAATAAGCCTTCCTTCAATTCTGATACCAAATTCTTCTTCATATAATCCAGATTCTCTAATTATTTGCTTAGCATACAGATTGAATAAGTATTCTGAGAGGATAAAACCCAGACACAAACCTTGATGATACAGCCCTGACACACACCTGAAGTATTCCTTTGTTCTGTTTGCACAAATTCCTCTTGGATTGACAAGGCTCATGGTAACAGCAGTCAAGCAATCAAAAGATGAATGCATGACATTCCTCTCTATTGTTTTATCCCACCAAAGAAAAGCATATTATTTTCTGATTCATAATAACCAATGCCAGTCCATTTCAGCTCACTAGTGCCTGTTGTTGTTATTAGGTGCCACCAACTTGGTTCTGATTCATGGCGAATTTATGCACAACATAATGAAACATTATCCTGTAACATATTCACAATTCTTCCTAAGATTGAACCCATTGTTGCAGCCACAGGGTCAATCCATTTCTTTGAAAGCCTTTCTCTCCTTGGCTGCCTCTACTTTGCAAAACATGATGTCCTTCTCCAGGGACTTGTCTTTCCTGACAGCATGTCCAAAGTATGTAAGACAAAGTCTTACCATCCTTGCCTCTTTGGAGCATTGTCCGTATGCTCCTTCCAAGAGAGAGATCTTTGTTTGTTCTTTGGACAGTTCATGAGATTTTCAATGTTCTTCTCCAGCACCACAGTTCAAGTGCATCAATTTTTCTTTGGTGTTCTTCATTTAATGTCCAACTTTCACATGTATATGACACAAGTGAAAATACCATGGCTTGGGGTAAGCTTACCATAATCCGCAAAGTAACATCATTGCTTTTCAATATTCTAAAAAGGTCTTGTGCAGCAGTTACCTAATGCAATTCATCTTTTGACCTCTGGACTGCTGCTTCCATGATCATTGTCAATCCAAGCAACTAAAATCTTTGATAACTTCAACTGTTTCTCTTCAACCTTCAACCTTGTTTTTAGTCTGGAACCTCTGCTGAAACCTGTTCACAGTTGAAATACCAGTGAAATAACTCCCAGCATCACAGTGATGCACAAGCCACCACAATCCGACAACCTGAAAATTAACTGGTGGAAAAAATCATGATAAACTATTTTGAACCAATAAAATTACCACATTTCACTCTTTAAATGATAGTATCCTGATAAGTGAAAATATACAACAAGACACTCATCCATACTAGGAATTCTAGTAAACAATTTTTAATATTTTAAAATATTTATTATATTCTTTAATAATTTCACATGATAGAAAATATTCTAAGAAATAAATGAAATAAGAAAGGAAAAACTTGATTTCAAAAATGCTCATCTTAGGGTGTTAGCAGACATTTATTGGAGAAAGATGGGGGGAAAATATCAGATGGCCAATACATAAGAAGATTTAAGGAAATTCCAGTTGATGGAATATTATTACTATTAAAGTAATGTTTACAATATCGAAAATAAATTCTTCTTTATGAAGAATTTTTGTTCAACTGGATGTCTTTTTATGATATTAACTGGAAAAGCAAAACAAATGGTATACATAAATATACTATATATAAATATAGTCTTGCTATTTACAGTGTTGAAACTCTTACTCCCTCAATGCAAGGACACTTTGTTCTAATAATCCGGCACTCTGTGATGTTTACCTTCCCGACATCATCGCTGAAGACAAAATGGGTGCATAAGCAAATGTGGTGAAGAAAGCTGATAGTGTCTGGCTATCAAAAGATATAGCATCTGGACTCATAAAGGCTTGAAGATAAACAAGTAGTCTTCTAGCTGAGAAGCAATAGAGGCCATATGGAAGAAGCACACCAGCCTGTGTGACCATGAGATGTTGATAGGATCAGGTATCAGGAACCAAAGACTCCAAACAAAAACTCATATCATTGTGAATGAGGGGGAGTGGGGAGTAGAGACCCAAAGCCCATCTGTAGGCAACTGGACACCCCTTACAGAAGGGTCGCGGGGAGGAGATGAGCCAGTCAGGGTGCAGTATAGCACCAATGAAACATATAACTTTCCTCCAGTTCTTTAATACTTCCCCACTCCCACTATCATGATACCAATTCTACCTTACAAATCCGACTAGACCAGAGGATGTACACTAGTACAGATAAGAGCTGGAAACACAGGGAATCCAGGAAATAAACCCCTCAGGACCAAAATTGAGAATAACCATACTAGGAGGGGAAGGGGTAGGTGGGGGCAGAAACGGGGAACCAATCACAATGATCTACCTATAACCTCTTCCCTGGGGGGATGGACAACAGAAAAGTGGGTAAAGGGAGAAATCGGACAGTGTAAGACATGAAACAATAATAATAATTTATAAATTATCAAGAGTTCATGAGAGAGGGAATGGAAAAATGAGGAGCTGATACCGAGGCCTCAAGTAGAAAGAAAATGTTTTGAAAATGACGATGGCAACAAATGTACAAATGTGCTTGACACAATGGATGGATGTATGGATTGTGATAAGAGTTGTATGAGTCTCCAATAAAATGCTTTTTAAAAAAAAATGTGCCAAAATGTTGAAAAGAGTTGATTTGGGGTGATAGAAATTGAGTGTGGTATATTTTCTTCCCATTTTGACTCCTATAAATCAATTTTGAAATTAAAAAAATCCTTCCTTTTGGGTCCCAGTTGGTGGAAATCCTTAAATGCTCAACTACTAGCACAAAGGTTTGTAATTCAAGTTCACACACAAGCATTTCTGATGGGCTTGTTGATCAGCCTTGAAAATCAATTGAGATTGTTACACTGTGACATACATATGATTTTCATGAGTGAGAATTGATTCAATAGCAGTAAACAACAAAAACATAATAAGAACAATTAAACAAAAAAAGCACATACTTTATGCATAATTGAACAAAGACAAAAATTACATTTTCAAAGGAAATCTATTTTAACATACTGGTTTTTCTTGATCTCAGGAATTTTATTTGACTAAATGTCTTTTCCTTCACATAAAATTTTCTTCAGAAGTTTGAGAGTTAACAATATGGAGAAAAACATGCTAGCACATACCTAGATCATATGTCTTTGAATTCCTTCTTTTAGCTTGCAGTATCAATCCAGAACAAAGTTACATGATGTGGTTGTGCAAAGTCAAGATGAAAGTTGTTAACATGGAAGAAGAAAAGATTCTTGATTTTCTTGATGCCAGGGGTTTAGTATCAATAGATTACTCATGTAATGAAACTTGTATGGTGAAATTTAATCTGGCTTTTTTTTAACTGCCTATAGAGAACAGAAGAAATAATTTAATAGTGATAAACTAGACAGAGTATTATAATTTGTGAAAAGCAATTGGTCAAAGCTTCGAGGGAAGAAAATCACATTTGTTATGACTGATAGGTATACTTAGGTATACACATGACTTTTGCCTTCTTTTTTACATGAAATACTACTCTATTTCAGAGAATGTCTTTAGACATAAAAATTCTTTCTATCATTATTTGGACAGTAATTTTGAAGATGGTGGTTTGAGACTGAAGTTCTTAAAACTAACTGCTTGTCTCACATCAGCAGTTTTGGCTAACGTGGTGTAGTTATTAAAATTCATGATAAATCTAGAAATGTTAAGTGTAACCTATGTTTCCCTGAACAACTTGAGCTGATGATGCATATAAAACGGTCATTTTGGTCAAAGTGAGGTATGTTTTTAGCTGTAATTTCTATCTGACACAATGTGATATCTATATTCTCCCTATAGCTTTGCTTCCCTCCCATTATCCACTACCCAGAAACAGCAAATATCATCTAGTTATTGCTTATTTGTTCCATGGTGTTATAATTTCAGAATCAAGCAAAAGTAGAGTTTACTATTTTCCTTCCTGTCCTTCATGTCCACTACAGCTTGGTTATTACGCTGAGAACCCAGCTGTCTGACAGGACATCATATCTCAATGCACTGATATCATATCTCAATGCATTGACATCGTTGGGGTCAGATATTGCTGCTGACCCTATTTCTCTTACCTTGCTGCTACCCACATAGTACCATATATATTTGTGTATAAGCTGAATTTTCAGCACATTTTAATGCAGTTTTTTGTAATAAAATTAGGTGCCTCAGCTGACATTTGGGTCAGTTTATACTCCAGTATATAGGTACAGTGAACCCTCATTTATCGCGGTTAATCGGTTCTAGACCCTACCGTGATAAATGAAATTCCGTGAAGTAGGATTCCTTATTTGTAAATCAAATATTTTCGTAGTTAGAGCATAGAGGACATGAAAAAACACCCTTTAGTCAC
>NW_022103904.1:11484130-11507239 GCF_000313985.2 Echinops telfairi
TAAGGGATGTACTCTACAGGTGGGTCGCCGTCTTTTTCCTCTGAAGGAGCGGGTGTAGGCAGTGGGTGCTGTTACGCAAAAACCGCTATAGAGTGAAGCCGCGGAAGTCGAAGCGCGAAGTGGCGAGGGTTCACTGTACTTCTAGTACAGTGAGTTACTTCTGCCCAGGAGCCTTCTACCATCACATATTTCTGCTACTGTTGCCAGAAAACTCAGTACTACTGTCAAGGTACTGAAGACCTCAATGTGCCTAAATTTGCCAAAATGACAACATTGGAGCTGCGTTTCTGGAACTTTTAATCTTCTTGAATCTATGTTATGCTCCATACTCTACTTAGACAGATTTTTCCCTTGTTTGTTGTGCTACCTTGACTTGAAGGATACTAAAACAGTATTCATGTGAACCTTGAGGCTTTTCAGAGTGAAAATGCTATTTATATTTCAAATTTTACATGTCTGTTTTATACTGAGATTCAAGTAGGAGTCTTTGATGGGCCAGACTGCATAAATTATTATGATAAATTCTATACAAAACCTTAGCTTGCCCTCTTCACCACAAGCCATCCATTCATATACGGGCTTTAGAATGAATTATCGTATATACTTGAGTATAAGTCAACCCAAAATTTTCAAACTAAAATTTTCAAAATTTTATTTTGAAACTTTCAGGCAGGCTTATACTTGAGTATATATGGTATGTCCTAGGAAACCCCCTTTTGTGAACAAACCCAGAACAGGCCTACTTCAAGACTATTAAATATGTGGACCTTGAACTTTGGTTCAAACCAGTAACATATAAACAGCATTATATCCAGAGTTCCACCTTGTGTGCCCACGCTTCTTGGAACAGGGAGTCTTGGTGTCCCAGTGGGCTACATATCGGGCCGCTGTGCACAAGATGAGAAGCTCAAAGCCACCAGCCTCACTGAGGGGGAAAGATGAGGCTTTCTACTCCCTTCAGGAGTCAGTCGTGGAAACCCACAAAAGCAGTTCTATTCTGCTCCACAGGGTTCTGATGAGCTGCAATTGCTGCAAGGCCAATGAATTTGGTTTTGGTTTTGTTAGTAATACAGTTGAACAATGTTGAGAATTCATCAACTTTTTTTGAATAAAAAAAGGATAAAGTAAGAATGTATATCTTTTGTATTGTTATAAAGAATCTGAGAGAATAAAAATTAATTATTTAGGGATAAAGGATAGAACTAGTGCTGGGAATATTGAAGCTTCTCCATGTATAGGTTTTGACATAATGTAAAACTTTTTAAAAATTATATAAATATATCAGGAGGCTTCAAAATGTTTGAGGAAATATCCCATAATCTTTTGATTCCATGCTTCTAGAAACTGTACTTACTAAAAAACATTTGAATTAAAATTCAGATAGATGAAGTAAGTAAATTCTTTGAAAGTGTCACTTATGAAGCTGGCTCAAGATAACATGAAATCATAATAGTTGAAAATCATAAAAATATTGGCTCAATTTTTGTTTTCTTTTCTAATTTTGAAGACTTCAAAATCTCAAGATGGGTTTGAGAAGAGTTTTATCAAACTATTCAGGAACAGATACCACTAGTGTTGTAAGAATCTGTTAAGAGAGTAAAAGAAGAAAATCTGCTACAGTTTATTCTAAAAGCACAGGGCCTTTCTCTAGACTCTTGCTTTTTTTTTGCCAACCTGCATCTTATTATATATCTCCTAGCCCTTCAGCCAAATTAACATCTGTCTGTCTTTTTGCTAGTGACTTGCCCAACTTCCCATCCTACTTCTGTAACTTTTTTTTTAGTGTTAAAAACTTTTCTACTTTTAAAAATAGTGGTCTCATACAATATATATTTGACATTTTGTGATTGACTGTTTGACTCAGCATAATGTCTTCCAGGTTCATTCATTTTATGTGACGTTTCACAGATTCATCATAGATAGTTTTTAAAAAGTATAATGCTCGAGAAAGACAGTTTTTTACTAGTTAAGGCGAATTTCTTTTTTGGGGGGGTTTAAAACTTCAGAAGTATTTTGTTTTAAGGTTTAATACATTATGTTATGGCAATAGTTTTCATGGTGTTACAAAAACTACATGTCTCCAGAAAATCTGGTCCTAATGAGAATTGGAAAGTCTGTTCTGTATTTTTTATTTTTCATCAGATTATAATATAGAATATTTGATCTGACGATTCAGGAATTGTAACTGGACTCCACCCACTCCTTCTGATCAAATGGCAAATACAAATTATTTTTGACTATTTTGTTCCCCTTCATAGAAGCACTTTGGGAAAATATTTGCTGGCCTCCACATTCAATCATGCTGGATATCAGAACTTTGAAGCAAGAATTCAACTTCAAGCCAACATTTTTAAAAAAGCTAACACATATATTCTCTATTATAAGAATGAGTTACAAATAAAACCATGAATGATGACTTAACTTACACACAGAGAAGATACTTCAGCCAAAAAAAGAGATCCCAAAATTTAGAATGCAGGAACAGAAATATTATAAAATAAACATTTTGAAAGATCATCCCTGTCTTAGTGTAAAAATCAGAAAAATCAGATTCAAGGAAACAGTTGAATTAGGTCCTGGGGATTTTGTTTCTGAGGTTTGTGTTCTTGTTGTCATTGCCAATGGATAGTAATGGCCTTACAGTACTTTCTGTGGAAGAGTGAACTTTCTTAATATGGTTCTTCTACCCAAGTCTGGAACTCCCATCCAATGACTGGGTGGAAGTGTGCAAATAGGGCATGTGTAACCCAAAGATAAGCCACTGGTCAATGTCCATGACCCCTCCTCTGTCTATAAAGCTGACCCATCTTTGAAGCAGCAGAGAGAGAAAAACCTCAAGAACCTTGGTGTAGCACATGGGAGATCTTTGTCTGACATGGCGGAGGCCACGGAGATCAGGCGCATCAGAGACTAAGGGACGGAGACTCTGAGAAACCACATTGAAATAATGGGGGACTTCCCCTCATCCAGCCCCAAACCAAGGAATTTGGAGGCAGAGTGCCATGGAGGCAAAAAGACAAGGGACTATGTGGCTGAAAAACGGGACTGGAGAGATTTGGCTACCTTGTGACAGAGTGGGAGGCCTGGAGAGGGAGACTTAGCAGCTGGCCGAGGAGACCAATGACCATATCCTTACTGTTTTCCTCATAACCTAAAGACTTCCTTGATGAACTCTCTTCACTGGGAGGACTGTCTGTGAGTTCTGTGTGGCCATTGGAATGAATTATCCAACCCAGCATAGAGGTAGAGTGTCATGGGAGGAATTGTTCGTGTCAGAATAGGTAACAAAAGATAGAGCATAGAGGCATGTCTGGCTCTTGCCTCATGGCAATAGGGAAGCCAGAGGAGGTCAGATCAGATGGGCCCATCTCCATTGCTTTACCACACTTTCTTTATAACGGCTTTTTTTTTACTTTGAATTTACTTTTTCAAGATACAGAATCCCTTCCTCCCTTCCTTCCTCCCTCCCTTCCTTCCTTTCTTCCTTCCTTCTGTCTTAACTCTCAGTTGTCAGTTCTGAAACTATCTCTTGTCCACTTAATTCAGCAAATGGTATTCTTTTCCAGCATGTTCTAATAATGAAAAAGTTATTTGATAGCCAGCAGCTTGTGCCAAGAAACTTAATTTCATCAAGATAGTTAATTTTGCTCAGCAGAAACTGGATTACATAAAATAACATAGTTCATTTTTATTTCTAATTAACTTGACTAATTTCCCCTATCTTTTAAGGATTGATATTAAATTACCTGATTCGCTCTTTTTTAAAAAAGGATATTAGCTTCCTGAAGTCCTTCTTTACATAATCTTGGCCCTAATATGTATCTATGTGTGCTCATAGTTTTACAATTGAGGGCTTATATTATGATTTCTCTCAAGGACTTTGTATGGGAAAAAATGATAGCTGATAGGAAAGGCATTAAAATGTTTCCCACTTAAAGAATCCTTGTCTGGTCTGCAAGTCAAGCTTTAATTCTACCATTTTTCATTTTAAAATCTGAGAAAAGATGAAAATTCATAACCTTGAAAAAGTAAAACTACCACATTATTTCAAGGATCAGGGGAAATTTACAACATTTACAATGTCTAGGGTGCTGAGTTGGAACTCATATTTAGCAGCTGATTTGGACAAACTCTTTTTGCCTGAGTAGCTGTAAGAATTTGCCTTCTATGCAGTTTCCGAAACTAACACATGTATAATGTATAACAGAAGTTATATTAAGAAAGAATTTCTATTAATACTTTCCTTTAAATCATTATTTGAGATTTTTATTATGAGGAATTTCTACACAAGCAGGGTAAAATGAGAATGATCATGCAAAGTTAATTCCTGACATCTGAAGTCAAGGAAAGGATTACATCTGGCATGTGCTAGACTTCTTTAGCTCTACAAACATGATAAAGTAAATATTTTACCAAAATCAGGGTACAAACAACTTTGAATAGAATTTTTAAACATGACATTTTACCCTACTATTAATACTGCTGAGAAATATGTACTTTCATGCATTATTTCTAGGAGTATAATTTGTCACATTCTTTCTTGGATCATTCTAGAACAGTGGTTCTCAACCTGTGGGTTGCGATCCCTTTGGGGGTTGAACAACCCTTTCATAGGTGTCACCCGATTCATAACAGTAACAAAATTACACTTATGAAGTAGAAACAAAAATAATTTTATGATTTGGGATCACCACAACATGATAAACTGTATTAAAGGGTCGCAGCATTAGGAAGGTTGGGAACCACTGTTCTAGATAGATATAGATGTAGATGGTATACAAGGGGGTACCCCCTAACAAAAATCTGGAATATATTTTTTCAAAGCCATGTATCTAATTTTTTTTTACAAAGTACTCTCTATTGCTCTTAATCAATCTTCACCTTCAAAGTACTCTCTCTTGCTCTTAATGCTTTTGTCAAATCTGCGATTCCATTCTTGGAAATAGAGTTCGAACTCATCAGTTTGGATGGCTGACAGCATTTCTCTCATTTTTTTCTTCACCTCTTCTGTGCCATCCAGTCGTTGTCATTTTGTGGTCCTCTTCATTCACGGAGACAAAAAGAAGTAGCATGGAGCAAGGTCAGGTGAAGGTGAGTAAGGTGCATGGGGCAAGAGAAGAATACTGATTTTTTTTTTTGCTAAAAGCTGGTATGTTGAAATGGCTGCATAAGCAGGTGCATTGTTGTGGTGGAAAAACCAGTCCCCTGTCTGCCACAAAGAAGGCCTTATTTTTTTAAATGCACACTTATGTTCATTGCAGCGATTTCCAGAATAGCTAAAACATAGAAACCAACAAAAGCCCCCTACTACTGAAGAAGGGTAAACATACTCTGGCATAGCCATACGAGGGAGCATTGTGCATCAATAAAAACCAATGACAACTCTTAATCTCTGGAAGACATTGACAAACCTACAGAATACTATGTTAAGTAAACCTAGTCAGTCTTACAAAGGGAAATATTTGATGGAACCAGTATTATAAGGAAAAACAAAGAGTTCGGTAAGTGGACAAGCATCCAGAATGAGATTTGCCATCAATTGACATTTCAGCTTTTTTGAAGTGAGAAAACCACTGATACACTTAAGGTTTTCCCATCATGCCTTCCTTGTATAAGCTGCGTTCAACATTGCAACAGTTTCTACGGCATTTTTCCGGAGTAGGAAATAAAATTTCACAGCCCCACAGTGTTCTCTTAAATCGGTCATCACAAACAACGACGTTTGGGTGAAACTGCATTTAAGAAAAAATTCACTATGACCAGAGAGAACCTCCCCAGACAACGCTACAGGGTGCACTAACTCCCAGTGAGTTGCTCTATTCTTGCCTAGTCGGGCAAATGCGTGCTAAGAGCTTTTTCCTTTTTGTGGTGGTACCCCCTTGTAGACACAGCTATAAACCAAAATGAAAACCAGCCCACTGCCACTTAGTGATTCCAAGTTATATCGACCCTAGATAGAATTTCTCAGGTTAAATCTTTACAGGAGCATATAACCTTATCTTTCTCAAATGGAATGGCTAGTGGGTTTGAACTGGTAACACTGAAGTTTAGCAGGCCAATGGTAACTTGATAGCAATGTTATGGTTTCTTAGGTAAAGATATAGCTATAACATCATACACCTCAAAAAAAAAATTCTCCAAATGTGACTTCCTTCAAAGTACCCTTATCTGACCTCCACTGTGGGGCTTAGTATGCAGGGCTTAGCTTCTTCATGTCTCATTTGTGCTATTGGAAAACATGTCTGTTGCCAATCTCTATTTGCCCTCATGCCCAGTCTCTATTTGCTGACAGTTTTTTTCCCATAGTCAAAATAATTTAGAGTTAATCTAGCATTTGTCCAGCTAGTTTACCCTCCTCCAATCACAACTTGTTTTCATGATATATGATTAAAGAACCCAGGACATTTACCGGTGTGGTCTTCAAGTTTTATTTTTGGTTCCAAGTGACCTCTTTTTGGAAGAGAGGGAGGCTATGTGGCTACCAAATCACCTGTAGGCAAAACAGCTCATGAAGAATTAAAGCAATTGCTTCTTTTCACGTGGGCTCATTCACTTTTCTGTGGATTATATGACCACATGTGTGGTTTCCCACTATCGCTTGTTCCTTGACTTGGCTTTTCACTTGGGTGGTTCAGATTTCCTACTATCTACACTGAAATGGCTTTTATTCTCCTTGTGTAAATTCTCTATCTGACCCACCTGGATCCACTTGTTGAGTGGAAGTGAGAGAAATGCAGCAATAAAGAGATGGGTTGAGTCTGGCCACTGACACGCAGGGACCTGGTATACAGGGACTAGAGGAGATTTTCCAGCATGTGAACTGGTGCATATTGCTGCAGACTTTATGAGTGGCCTGTCCTGATTTGACCTTGCTTGTGAATGTGGATTTCACAAGGGATTCCAACCTGCATGGGGCAGGGCGACTTCTGTTTCCTTTTGCTCCATAACAATGCAGGGGAATCACAGGAGAAACACCTCCAAATGCTGCTTACATTCTTAACATGAAGAAAGATACTTGGGTATAAAAAAATATGGAAAACTGGCCAACTTCCATTCAGTAGTTACTACAGGGAGAGAAGACACGACTTGTTCCTGCAGTTGTGTCTCTGTAGGCATGATAAATGTATCTGTCATTGGACCAATTGGGATTTCATGGTCTGAAGCATTATGGATTTGTCAATCTTGTTCAATTGTTTCAAGCAAAGTAATTCAATCATATTGTTCATGTCATTCAGGAAAAAAAAAGTGAAATGATCTAAAATTGGATTGTGTACTAACTCCAGGCAATTGGTCTTTTTCCAGATACATTTTCTTAACTGCTGATAGGTTCTTGTTATAAAACTCAGAATCCTGTTGTCACAGCCCATTATTCATCTGTTTCTCTATTTCACACTCTTTTTCTAGCTTAAGTATTTGATTTTCACGATATTTAGAACATTTTCCAACAAATTACAAAGGCAGAAAATATGATTAATATCTCACATTAGAATTATCATTTCATAAACATATATTCACATGAATGAAATATTCGTGATTTATATGAAATAAAAATTGCATACATAGAATAGAATACTACAGATATTAGTTCTCAAATAAACAGGGCACTGAACTAGAAGATGTTATCTGTTTTCATTTAAAAAATGTATGTCCAACCAGCATAAAGCTTTTTAGGTATCAGATAATTCTCTTTATATTCCCCATTCCACATACACCATGTTCAAAGATAATTGAATTGGGTCTCCATGAACATATCAATATTATGAGGGTGCTTAGAAAAACATGAAACATTCCAGTATCTTTTATTTCCATTTTTCTATGAATTTTTTGAAGCCAAATGATAAAATATACATATTTTTAATGTTGGAACATCTGCATGCCTTCAATATTCTCATGATTAAGAGCTCTGGATATGTTTTAGAATTTGTTTTTTTAATAACTTATTGTTTGTTTGTTTTTTAACCTTTCTTTATATATTTCTTCCTAGGCACTTTCTTTGAAATTGCATATTCTAATTTGCAGAGTAATTTGGCCATTTATTTTTTATTTTGCTGTGTAATAAGACATTGTGATGTTTTTCCTAAAGGGTATCCTAGGAATAGAGCAGTATGTAATGAGGAGTGCAAGGTCCAAACAGAGTGAATTGATCCACCATGCAGGAACCACAAATGTGTCACTGCAGTTCACTTTTTCTGAATAAGATCAGCTCTAACTCAAGCCCAACACACCAGCATGGCTGGGAAATTCAAGCACAGAAAGGCATAACTTTTATGTATTGTCTCATTTTAGATATAGTTGGATGCATTTTGAAAACCTTTGTATTAGGGCATTTGGTTGGTGCTCTCAGTTTGGTTCCTGCTCTGGTGACCTCACGTATGATAGAGCAGCACGATGCCCCACGGGGTTCTTAAGGTTTTAACTGATTCAACCGCACCTAATGATGACAATCATCTTCGCAGAAGCAAGACATGAGTCCATTCTTCCATGGAGCCACTAGACTTGAATTACAACCATGGGGTTAATAGTTCCAAACCAAACTCACTGCCACTGAGTGGATGCCAATTCATAGGACAGGATACAATTGCTCCTGTGAGTTTCCGAGACTGTAATGTCGTTAATAGAGTCGGAATCCCTGTATTTGTCTGGTGGAATTGTTTCACAGCACTGACCTTGAAGTTAGCAGCCTGAAGCTCAACCACTAAGTTAGCAGGGTTCCAAGAATTCCTAGATTCTTAGTTAAGAAAAAAATATTTCTTTCCCCCACATACCTTTCAATACATTAAACATAACTCTGCAGTTTAATCAATTATTAAAACTAGGCCCCATAGGCAAGTTCTATCATAAATTGAGATCAACTTGAGGTATCTAACAAAAATAACAACAAAACATTCTTATAAAATCATTAAGCAGGTATCTGAAACTGCTAGATTGGCTACTCTGCAGCAGTAACTTCTATCTGTTCCTTCCAAATCTAAACAGCTTCAGTTCAAAGATAATCACTAATTTTTTTTAACCACTAATTTTTAAAGTTTAAAGGTAATCATTAATGTGAGTTTTATGTTAATGATGTCTTAGTTTTAATCTATACTTTTAATCTATCGATTACAACTCAGACATCATTAACCCAGGTATATATTCCTAAATACTAGTTTTGTAACTTTTCAAAGTGGTGTAGTACAGGATTTTTTTTCTTTTGGATTCAGGTGTCTGGTTCGCCCGCCCCCCCCAGCCTCCTCAATATTATGTTAATGAGAATCATCCATTTTGGTGTGCAAACTGAGGTGTTTGAGGGCTTAATTTTTATTTCCATTGCTGTATATTTGATCATTTGGATTTATCATAATATGTTTACCCATTACACTGTTAATTAATATTCAGGTTTTTTAAAGTGGAAGAAAATTCAGAATAGTGGAAATTCTTGAATATAGCTCATCTTGAACCCATTTCTGGGTAGCAGGGGTGATCCAGAATATAATCTTGAACTTGCTTATTATGTATCTTAAGTCTTCTTTGATCTGTTTTAATTTTTTATGACTGGTGATAGTTCTCTATTTATCGAGGTACTTTAATATACATAAAGCTATATACTACTTTAAAAAGATTAACCTAACTCAAATATGCATATCCAAGTTAAAAACAGGCTTCACCAGTGGATTGAGCTTTGAGTTCTCCTTCACACTGCAGTTGAGCTACTTGCCTGCTGCCGCTGAGGCCCGTGAAGAAAGGCGTAAACCAGCTCTGAGCTCTGTGGAGAACTGATTAGGGGTACCTCCCCTGTGGATGGCAAATGGCATCAGAGTTCAAATGCAAATACTGGAGAAAGACTTGACCTTCAGCAGTGCACAGGCCATATGTCCCAAAAGAACACCTAGGGCCTATAGGAGGAGTGAGGTCTTTCCTGCTCCACAGCTGATAGAGTGTGAAGAAAACAGAGACCAGGGATATGAAGAAAGCCCAATAGCCTGCCCTGGAGCCTCATAGGCATATTGAACAAGAGACCGTGTTGCTAACCATGACCTCAGGAGTTCTTCCTACCCAGGGTATGGTAAGCATCAGCTCTAAAACATAGATAGGCCTCAGAGAAATCAACTGCCTAAGTAAGGGGTGGCTAGAGAGAGGGATATTGAAATATGTGCCCTTCCAGTTTAACTGCAGGAGAAGGCTGGAGAGTGAAAAGACTCAAAGTGTTTTAAGCATAATACACGTACAAAACCAAACTGTAGAGATCTTAAAATCAAACAACCGCAACAAACTTTCTTGATCTTAAAAAACATGACATTCAAATGAAAATCAATCAATTACTTGTGTTCTGGGATTGAAATTAGTGACCTTTCTTGGAAGATCAAATAGAAGAAAAAGCTCGATGTGAATAGCAAATATACAAAGATGTACAAAAATGAGAGAAAATATAAGAGATAAGGGGGAGAATACATCCAGGAGCTATAACATGTGAATGAATGGTAGATCAGAAGATTTAAAAAAAAACAGGTGTGGGGAGTTAGCAATTAAAAGGAAAAATGTATACTGAAAAGTTTCTTAGATGCTTCAGACTTTCAAGGCTCACTGACCACTGGCCTAGACTAATACACATGTCAGTAAATTCTTGTATACCTTCTAAATTCTAAAATCAAAAGGTAGCTTTTAAAAAAGTCCACAACCCTATCATTTCCCCTCAAATACTCATGACCTACAAAGAAAACAAACAATTTATTCGCAGAGTTTACACCTACAATGATAAGACAATAGATTAATATTATCTAGGAGGAAAAGAGCATTAAGAGCAATATGATCCTGAAAAGAAGATCATCAACTATATCAGGCACTACTCTGGGACTTAACGAAACCCCACACCCTCTAGGAACTAAAATTCACTTTGTAACATTGAGGAACTGTAACTAATGGTCATGCCAGACATGTCAGAATAGAATCATGATTCACAGAATTTTCAGTAGCTGGGGGTTTTGTTTTGTTTTGTTTTTAAGTAGATTGCCAGGTCTTTAACCCCAGGAACCTTTCAGAGAGCAGTCAAGCATAGTAACCATTTATACAATCAAGGACTCTGAGATTCAGGCAGATTCGGTTAAAACAAAATACACTTTTATGCTTCAAAAAAGAAATATTCATATAAACATGAAAGAAATGCTACAAGTAAACAGATGTATAAATAGACACCAAACTCTACATTCAAGTCAACTCCAACCTGCGACCTTGCCAGAACTTCCTCCAAAGGGTTTCCAAGATGATACCCTTATACTTCTTAAATTAATTCTTTATTGTGAATGAGGTCAAATTTATAGAGATGTTTTCCATTCAATACAGAATACATTTTGTTTTGAGCATTGATTACAGACCCTACAATGTAGTGTAACTTATGCTGTTTCCTTAATGTGCTTCCTGTTTGTATTTCTCCTTTGCTATTTCTCCTGAATCTTGCCTTTGAGTAAGTGCTAACTTTATGATTTCAAATAGATTCTTCTAAGGGGTGAGCACCTGCAGAACACTATTGTTTCCTATAGGCATGTCTGTTGTTTAACTCCACCACTCATCTGTCCGTTTGTCTTACTCTGCTGGTTTCTATGTTGTTGTGATGCTGGAAGTGATGTCACTGGTATTTTAAGTACTGGCAGGGTCATCCAAAGTGAAAAAACGAAGAAGAAATTGGCTGCCCACTTCAGAGAAAGTAGCCAGTGAAAACCTTAACATAGCCTCGCAACATAATCAGATACTGAAGTCCAAAAGAATTGAAGCAAAACACTGTTGGACATAGCACTGGGGGTCAGAGGACACCCGAAATGTGATTGAGGAGGAGCTACTTTCTTGCAGTGCACTTGACAGTGGACACATTAGTCAGGTGAGGCCAGGGGGAGAGGAGACTTCAGTTCCTTCATTTCTGACTCAGCACTACTCAAAGTAAGGAGAAACAGCTGCAAAATCTGGTAATGACCATGACTTGGAATGTGGGAAGTATGAACCTATGAAAAGTGGAAGTCATTGAAAATGAAATACAAGACATACAGATCCATGCCCTATGCATTAGTGAGCAGAAATGGATTTGTATTGGCGATTTTGATTCAGAAAAGCGTGATTGATTCTGCCGGGAATAGCGCAATGACGAGGAATGGTGTGACATTCATTGTCAAAAAGGACAATGCAAAATCAACCTTGAAGTACTATGTTGTCTCTGATAAGTTTATATTTATTCGCCTTTAAGGAAATCCAGTCAATACATTATTATTCAAATTTATGCACCTCCAACAAAAGCCAGTGATGAAGAAATTGAAGAAAACTTCCAAGGACTTCAGACTGAAATTGGTCAAACATGATCAAGACACATTGATAATGTTGGTGATTGGAATGCAAAATTCAGAAACAAAGAGGAAGAAACAGTAGTTGGAAAATATGGACTTGGTGATAGAAGCTAAGTTGGAGAATTTTGCAAGACCAGTGACTTGTTTAGAGCAAATATCTCTTATCAACAGCACAAAAGTAAATATGCACCTGGACTTCTTCGGATGGAAAACACAGAAATCCAACTGACTACATCAGTGGGAAGAAAAGATGGGGAAACAAAATTTCAGCCGCTAAAACTATGCGTGGGGTTGACTGTGTAAAAGATGATCAATTGCTCCTATGTAAGTTCAGGTTATAGCTGAAGATAATTAAAACAAGTCCAGGAGAGCCGAAGTCCAACCTTGAGTCTGTCCCACCTGAACTTTGCGAATATCTCAAGAACAGGTTTACTGTGTTCAACAGAGAGAATGACAGAAAACCTATGGGATGTGGGAAGCCATCAAGAACATCAGTCATGGAGAAAGCCAAAGCTCATAGAAAGGACAGGAAGGAATGGCTCCAGGTAGCTGCCAGAAGTTTCTCTGACACTTCCTCTTCGTTGTAGAGTAGCTGAGGTAAATGGAGCAAATGAAGTCAAGGAGATGAATGTTCTAACATTTTAAAAAGCAGCTCCAGAAGACGCATTCAAATATCATAATGAAGTATCAAAGATCGAGAGCTGGACAACCAAAAACGAAGAAACCGCTCAGCACATCATAAGCTGAAAAAGCTGAAGGAAAAAAAATCAAGTTTCGAGTTACAAGATTGAAAGACCTTATGGGAAATATGTTGAATGGTGCAACAAGCATCAAAAGAAGATAGAAAGACTGAACAGTATCACGGGACAAAAAAAGAATTAATTGACATTTTACCATTTCAGGAGGTAGTAGCTGGGCAAGAACCCAAGATGCTGAAGGAAGAAGGGCCCGCGGCACTGAAGGTATTAGCCTAAACCGAGGCTCCATTGATGCAGTTCAAGATGGAATGTTTCACAAAGCCCGCCAAGCACTGGAAGCACTCATTCATCTGTGCCAGGAAATTTGGAAGACAAGTACTGGCCAGCTGTCTCTAAGAGATGCATATTTTTTTTGCATGCATTCCAAAGAAAGCCGAACCAACAGAATGCTCCAACTAAAAACAATACCACTGATAGCACATCAAGTAAAACTGCTTAAAATTATCCACGAAAGGCTGCAGCAGGGCATTAACAGGGAGCTGCCAGAGGTTCAGACCAGATTCAGAAGAGGAATTGGAACAAGGATATCATATGGCTCTTGGCTGAATGCAGGGAATACCAGAAAGATGTTTACTTGTGTTTCATTGATTATGCCAAGGCATTGGAGTATGTGGATTATAACAAACCAGGGGTAACTGTGAAAAGACTGAGAATTCCAGAACACTTCATTAAGCTCATGCTGAACGTGTACATGGATCAACAGGCGGGTGTGAGAACAGAGCAAGGGAATACTACATGGTTTCACATCAGGAAAGGTGTGCAAGAGGATTACATCCTGTCACCGTACTTATTGAATCTGTGTGCTTGGCAAATAATCAAAGAAGCTGGATTGTATGAAGAAGCATTTGTTATCAGGACTGGGGAAATAGTTATTAACTTGTGATACGCAGGTGACACCACATGGCTTGCTGAAAGTGTCTGAAAGAACGTGAAGCACTTGCTGATGAAGATCAAGGATTTCAGCCTTCTGTACGCATGACAAACTCAATGTAAAGAAACCAAAATCCTCACAACTGGGCCCATAGTTAACATCTTGATAAATGAAAAAAAAAAAGAGGGTGAAGTTGTCAAGGATTTTGCCTTGCTTGAATCCACAACAATGCTAATGGACGCATCAGTCAAGAGATCAAAAGATGTGTTGCATGAGGGAATCTGCTGCACAAGACCTCTTTAGAGCACTGACAAGCAAGGATTTTGCTTTGAGGACAGAAGTGTGCCTGACCCAAGCCATGGTATTTTCCATTGCATCATGTGCATGTGAAAGTTGCACATTGAATAACGAAAACAAAATAGAATCCATTTGAATTGTGATGCTGGAGAAGACTATTCAAAGTACCGTGGCCTGGTAAAAGAAAGAACAGCTCTGTCTTGGAGGAAGTAGAATGCTCCTTTTGAGGCAAGGATGGCAAGACTTTGTCTTACATGCTTTGGACATATTGTCAGGAGAGACCCAGTCTCTGGACCCAGAGACCCTGGAGAAGGCATCTTGCTTGGTAAGGTGAAGGTGCAGCCAAAAAGAGGAAGGCCTTTGAGGTGATGGATTGACACAGTGGTTGCGACAATGGGATCAGGCATCGGAACACTTGGGAGGATGGCACAGGATCAGACAGTGCTTCCTTCTGTTTGTGTACAAGCTCACAATGGGTGGGAACTGACTCAACGGCACCTAACAACAACAGCAACAACAACAACAACAACAACAATTGTTTGATTGTACTTTCTGATAGATATAAATTCTGCCAACAACCCCATCTTTCTTACACTATTGATGACAAGGCAGGGCTCAAAGGAAAGGTCGGGACTATTGGGTGTTCTTCCTTTTCATTTTCTTCTACGGCAGCACCGGAAGGATTGCGAGGTGACGCAGAACCAGGTAGTGTTTTGATCTGTTGTGCGCAGGATAGATATCGGTCAGACTGGCTCAACGGCAGCAAACAACATTGTTTGTCTTGAAGTTCATGTCATAAAGGACAACAAGGATGGGATGTGGTTGACTTATCTAGCTTCCCTATTGCCGAGAGGCCAGAATCAGACACCGTTCTCATTTACCTCTTGTGACACAAACCACCCCCTCCTGGCACTCTCTTTCTAAGCCAGGATCAGTAATTCATTGCAATGGCCACACAGAACTCCCAGACATTACTCACATCTGGGGACTTATTAAGGAAGTTAATAAGTTACCACAAGTCAGATTATTAAACAGTAAGATTACAATCAACATTTCTCAGCCAGCAACCAAGTCTCCCTCTGGTCCGCAGTCTCTCCATCACCTGGTTCCTTGACCTCTGCCTTCCTGGACCAGGAATCTACTGGTTTCTCTGTCTCACAAAACTATAGTTTGAGCCTGGTCCTCTTGCTTTGTCTTACAATCCTGTGGCCTCTGTCACTTCAGACAGACATCTGGAACATACATTTCCAATGATCCTGGGCCATCTCTCTCTGTTGCTTCAAAGAGGCATTCTTCTTATAGCCATGTGGGCGGTAACAAAAAGCGCTACCCAGGTCCTGTTTACATAGTCCTGCCCATGCGTTTGGTGGGAGTTATGGAGAAATGAGTAGAAAAGCCATATTAAGAAATCCTACTGCGTCTTAGGCCCCACTAATCTATGACCAATGAGTAAGCCCAGTGTTTGTTTATTTCTTTTTTTGTTTTTATAAAGAATTATTTTATGATTTTGAGTTTTGTCCCACATTTTCCTCTTCATCTATCTAGAAACGCCATAGTGATCCTTTACAGCGCATTTGGTAGCGGTAACCAGCTGCTAGCTAGTTCTTCTGATTTCACGGTTACAGAGACTGGCGCTTGTGTGGTTCATTAGTCCATAGGACTGTTTCCACATATATTTCACTTTGTCTCCCTCTTATTTCCTCTGAATGGGATGAGACTAATAGATGTTTGCCCAGGAGCTTTGAAGACCCAGTTGCTTCTCCCCAAGGAGGATGTAGAACAATGTTTTGGAGAACTATGTTATGCCATTTGACTACACTGTCCCTGAAACTATGGTCCAGTAACATTCCCTCGATGTGTTTGATTATGTCCAAGAAGTGTTTCTAACTTTTCTCCCTGTATGATCCACCACATTTGTGGATATATTTGCTGCAACAATAAATACTTATGTATTATGTTGTGTATGAATTTATATGTGTATGTGCATACATATATTTGTGAATATAGTTCCACTCTCCCTTTCATACCTTTTGACCTGTGTATTTATCCATGCATCAAATCATAGAACACTGTTATTGCAGGATTATGTATATTACAATATTAACTTCTGTTACCTTTTGCTCTGCCAGTCCTTCCATTGTCTCCTGCCTCCATCCGTCTTTGCCACCTCCCTCTTATTGTATACGCCTTCCCTTTCACCCAAATTAACACACACTTACCCTCTAGTCAGTAATTTTCCCTACCATCTCCTCCTACCCGGATAGCCACGAAAGAGTATTTATTCGAGTGTGAAAACCATTTCTTAACTTGTTACACTGGTGGTCGTGCAGCATTTATCTTTTTGTGACTTATTTGCGTACTGAGATTACTGTCCTCTGGGTTCATGTTGTCTAGAGGAGCCTTGTTGGCGTAAGGGTTGCATGTTGAGCTATGATTCCTAAGATCAGCAATTCAAAACAACCCGCCGCTCCATGGAAAACAGATGGGGTTTTCTACCCCCATGAAGAGTGACAGTCTTGGAAACCCACAGAGGCGGCTTAACCCTGTCCTGAAGGGCTGCTGTGGGTCGGCACCAACCCGAGGGCAGTCAGCTTCCCCCAGTGGCACACTGCTTATGCATCGCGGTGCTGTTCACAAGGTCAGTATTTCAAAACTACCAGCCATTCCACAGGAGAAAGATGAGGATTTCTACTTCCCTAAAAAGCTACAGTCTCAGAAACCCACAGGACGTTTCTACCCCACCCTGTAGGATCACGATGAGTCAGTGTTGACTCAGTGGCAGTGAGTTTGAAGGTATTTTAGAGTTGTCCGTGTTATGAGGTGTTTTGTAGATTCATATTTAATTTTTACTGCTGCACAGTAGTCTATCATGTATATTTGCCACTGTTTGTTTATTCATTCTTCTATAGATGAGTATTTAACTTGTTACCATCTTTTGTTATTGTGAATACTGATTTCAGGAACATGGGTGTTTATGTATCTAGTAATGCTGTGGCTCCTATTTCTCTAGGTACACAGCAAACAGAAGGATTGCTGGGTAGTGTGATGTTTCTATTTCTTTTTTCCACAGTGGTTGCACCAAATGCAAATTTAAAAAATGACAATATTTATATTATTCAATGTGAAAATAAAACAATCTGTGATTAAAAGGATGTAATTGATAAAGGTGGAGAAAGACAAATCTCCATCCCCAAATAGCACTTAATAGTTAAGTGCATAATGCAAAATCATCATAGAAAATGATGTAAAACAATCACAATGTAAAAATATTACTATGTGAAAAGTTTGGGACCACCTCTCTCAGAATCAGGCAAATTTTAGCAGCCAATATAAATAGGAGCTTTATGGACCAGGAGAACACAGCAGTTTGACCTGATGAAATATTTATAGATAAAAACTTTATATCTCCTAAATAGATTACCTTTATTTTATGTGTAAACAGCATTTTCTAAAACTAAATCATTCCATCATCCACAAAGTAAATCTTAATAAAGGAAATGAGTACAGAATTTAGAGGCTGCATGTTCAAAAATAAACTGATAGATTTGTAATTAAAAAGCAGGAAAGGATATACTATATAATCTTAGTATTTATAAACTAAAAAAATTAATTCCAACCCAGTGATCTGCCTCAACACAACCAGAGTCTGATGATGAGCATCTTTTGCCTCCTGACATGATGTTATGAAATGTGCCGTGTCACTGAGGAGGTGATTTGGCCCAAATGTTTCATCTGAATCTAGTAAAACTGTTGATCACACTCTGAGCTCATAGGAAATACTAATAAGAAAACACCATGTGTTAGGCCAGGTTGTCTAGAGAAGCAAAGCCAATGACACACATATATAGATAAGGAAGAGGTTTATATTAAAAAGATATTTTAAATCAAGAAGGCATCCCAGCACAGTACAACTCAAGTCTTTAAGTCGGATGCCCACCGGGGTCCTCTTGGGAGTCACACAGATGCAGGCAATGGCCAAGAAAGGTGAAGGCAGAAGCAGAGAAATAAGAGCCTGCAGTGCAGAGTGCCATGGATCCAAGGTTGATGGGAACATGGTAGAGCACTCAGCAGCTCCCAGAGACAGGCAGCCCACTCAGGGCCGTGTGTGGAGGGTGAAACAGGGTGCTAGTGATGTCCCAGGGATGAAGAAGGGGAAGTGGCAGAGAGTGAGGGGGTGAGGTGTGTGTGTGTGTGTGTGTGTGGGAGAGAGAGAGAGAGAGAGAGAGAGAGAGAGAGAGAGAGAGAGAGGATTCCCAGTGTCTGTCTTACGAAATAGCTTTTCCTCCCAGGAGGCATCATCAAGCTGTGGCTATATTGACAAGCTAGACTCCACCCCTTTACAAATGCAAGTTGACACAAAATCTAAGTACCATGCACTATAAGTGTGGGGTGGGGTGAGAGACAAATATCAATTAACAGCACACATGCTGAAGTAAATTAAGATCATGAAATGTTTTTAAAAGAAAGAAAAGGAAAAGAAATTGTTATACATGAGTATTCAAGCATTTTTTTTTAACTGCATCATAATTTGAACAAATATAAAGCCGTTTGGGGAGAGACTAATAAGACAAAAAATGACAGTGAAGAGGAACTATTTTAAACGTTGTGTAATAATGATATTGTAGTTATGCCAAGCCATACGCTTATTTTGTAGCTATACAAATAAAAATATTTGGCACTAAAATGTAATGATATCCATTTTTTCCATTTAAGAAAGAAAGAGTGAATACAGTAACATGTTAAGTTTACTATTTAAGCACTGAAAGAATAGTTCACTAACATTCTCATTTTCTGTATAAAAGTTTGAAATTTTTATAATAGAAATTATAAACTCAATATCATTTTATATAGCCTTAGAACAAGGAGAATTTTAAAGAGTATTGCTGTTCAGAGTAAAAATATAAACTATTTCATGCAAAATCGTGTGGGATAGAGTAGAAGCTGTAATTATAGAAAAAGTTTTATTATTAAATTCCCTCTTATTAAGAAAGATAAAAGGAGAACATAAGTAATAAATAAAACACAACCAAAATAAACAAACACTGTCATCAAATCCCTATTGACTCATAGTGACCCTGCAGGACTGGGAAGAACCACCTTGTGAGTTTCCAAGACTGTAACTGTTTAGGGTGTAGAAAGCCCCATCTTTCTCCAGCAGAACTGGTGGTTTACAACTGCCAACCTTCCGGATCACAGCCCAACACACAACCGCCATGCCACCAGGATTTCTAAGTACTGAAACAAACTCCCTCCAAGGAGTCATTGCTGACTCCTAAGTAATAAAAATAAACTGGAAAAGAACAGTATGTTTTCATGAAAGAACTCATGAAGTGGGACTTATAGAGGAAAAGATAAAAAGTGATTAAATGGAAAACCATAACAAAAGTAGGACGAATAAATTGTTACAAACATTTTCTCTGAAATTTCTGAACAGATGATATTGCAAGTGTGATCAAGGGAAGAATAGAGGGGGGGGGATATTGACCTATAGACTTCATGAGAGATGAGAGATAATACAGCACCAAACCCCCCAAACTAAACTTACTGCCATTGAGTTGATAGAATCTCATAGGGACTCCGCAGGACCAGGAGAACTCTGCATCTGGGGGTTTCCAAACCAGTAACTCTTTATGGGAGTAGAAAGCTTTGTCTTTCTCTCAGGGTAACTGGTGGTTTCCATCTGTTGACCTTGCAGTAACAGCCTGACTTGTAAACACTATTAAAAATAAATTCCTAATAGATTTCTACATGCAAGTGAAAGGTAGCATATTTGAAAATGAAGATTAAAAATCACAGAAATTCCTGGAAAATCTAAAGTACCAAAATTATTCTAAAGGAAGTTGTAAGTTTTAATAGACCAATTATTATATAGAAATTCATGCGGTTATAAAATATATCCTAATTCTAATCTCACCCAGACCAGGTTCCTTCACAGCTGAATTTTAAATCACCTTTAGAAGACTGACAATGCTATTGAAACTACTTAATCTAGGCCATAATGAAGATATAAATCTTCCTGCTTTTCAGAGCCAGTAAATTTTAATAATAAAACCTAACATGATAGCATCTAAAATAAAAGTATATAAAACTTCAATTATGACTAAAGGCCAGATCATTTTAAATAAAATGTTAGCAAAGGAACCTAGAAATATATCAAAAGAGTAATACACCATAGGCAAGAAGTTTTAATATAAAAATAAAAGGATGGCTGAATATTAGATTATGCACCAAATAACCCATTACATCAATAATTTACAGTCACAAAAATAAGATATCCATTGATGCTGAAAAGTTATTTCATAAAGTTTATAAACTACCTCTAGTTCTACTTCTCCTCAGATTAAAAATAAGTTAATTCGTACATCAGAAAAGGGTCTTAGTGAAAAGGCTTTCGATTTCTAAAGGCCTATTCTAGGTTCTGCTCTAAGAACAGGCATTAAGGCAGCACTGTTCACTTTGCACTCACCAACTCTACACTGTTACTTCAATTTTAATGTAATTGACGGTATAGCATCCAAGTGTTCAATAGCCAGATATGGCAGTGGCAACACTGAACCACAGAGATATAGAATATTTCCATCATTGCAGAAAATATGATTGGACATCATTTCTAGGAAGACAGGGAAAGAAGCAGAGTGGTGAGTAGAGAGACTATAGTTTAATGTATATGACAGATGTTACAGCCTTCAACTTGTTTTGTTAGTGATAAGTTAACTGGATTCTGTACCTATGAATTTTGATTGAACAAGAAATGGCAGATAATGCCATATAACATTCAATTAATAATTATTTCTAATGTAATTAATCGTTTTTAATAATAGAAAACCCATTTGATATTTTAAAAATGTTTTTCAACAGTTTTCTTGGCATATAATTCACATATCATACAATTCAATAGTTAATCACATCAAAAGCTGTACAATCATCATAATCAGTTTTAAAGCATTTACTTCATTCTTTTGTGTGTGTGTGTGTCTAGTGTATCTTTTTTTTAAATCATTTTATTGGGGGCTTGTACATCTCTTATCACAATCCACACGTCCATCCATTGTGTGTCAAGCACATTTGTACATTTGTTGCCATCATCATTCTCAAAACATTTGCTTTCTACTTAAGCCCTTGGTATCAGCTCCTCATTCCCCCCTCCCCATTGCCCTGTCCCTCATGAACCCTTGATAATTTGTAAATTATTATTATTTTGTCATATCTTACACTGTCTGACGTCTCCCTTTACCCACTTTTCTGTTGTCTGTCCCCCAGGGAGGAGGTTATATGTAGATCCTTGTAATTGGTTCCCTCTTTCTACCCCACCTTTCCTCCACCCACCTGGTATCGCCACTCTCACCACTGGTCCTGAAGGGGTCATCGGTCCTGGATTCCCTGTGTTTCCAGGTCCTATCTGTACCAGTGTACATGATAGTGGGGGTGTGAGTGGGGGGAGGAAGCATTTAGGAACTAGAGGAAAGTAGTATGTTTCATCGTTGCTGCACTGCACCCTGACTGGCTCTTCTCCTCCCAATGACCCTTCTATAAGGGGATGTCCAGTTGCCTACAGATCGGCTTTGGGTCTCCAATCTGCACTCCCTCTCATTCACAGTGATATGATTTTTGTTATTTAATGCCTGATAAATAGGGCGAAAAGCTACTGTATACAAACATTCTTGGGGTGAGGTCCAGATAGTATGGCAGGGGCCAGACCAAATCCAGGGGTACATATGATAGTCAACTAAAAAGGAGGAGGGGGAGAAAAAAAAAGAGAGAAATGTGTCATAGGGGAACAGGGCACTAACTCACCCAAGGGGAAGGTATTGTTTATCTTTCCATAGGGGAAGATGGACCAGACTTGAACCCTGTGCTCCAAGATGTGAATGCAACATGCCGGCATGAAGCAGGGAGCCAGTAGAGAAGTCTTAGGGGCTGGCCCCAGTCCAAACAACATGGACAGCTGCCCCTCCCCCCAGGAGAATTTACTTCAGAGGACAGCACTGAAGCTACAGGTCAGGGATAGGGACAAGTCTGATCAGAGCATATAGGAGCAAATGAAGGGAGTGGAAGAGAGCACACGCTGGCCCATCAAGCCTTGAGGATTGATATCCCCGCTCAGAGCAGCCAATGCACTGAGAGGACCATATGACAGGCCCCACTATGAGACACAACATCCCTCTTTGACTCATAGCCCTACAGGGGACAACACTGAAGACGCAGTGTGGGTATTGTGCCTGATCTGACCCCACCACACCAAGGTAAAACACTAAGGGTGTGCAACAGAACAGCAAGGGGAGCAGAGCAAGGAAGTCCTGAGGGAATACCAAAAATAGACTTTGGGGCCAGGGTGTGGCACCCCATCAGATTCAACCAGAAAACATTCCCGAAGGTCAACAAACAGACTTTGAACTATTTACAGGCTTTTCTCTCTTTTTTTTGTCATTGATGTTTTTTGTTGTCGTCATTTTGTTTTCTTTTGTTGCTTTGTTTTGCTCTGTCTTGTTCTTTTGTGCATATTATTATTTTTGCAGGTCTATCTAGATAAATAGGCTGGATAAACAATCTGGAGGAGAAAACAATAGACCGATGTTTCTGGGGGGACATGGGAGAGGGGTAGGTGGGGGAAAGGAAGTGGGTGTTAACCAACCCAGGGACATGGGAACAACAGTGATCTATTTGATATTTTTATGGAAGTTCTACCAAGTAACCAATACTAGATAATCCCAAATTTATGCAAACATCTTCATAGAACATGACCAAGGTGAAGTTATCTCATAATATTTTTTAAATTAATCAATTTATTGGGGCTCATACAATTTATCACAATACATAGATCAATTGTGTAAAGCACATCTATACATTTGTTGCCCTCATCATTCCCAAAATTCTCTTG
>NW_022103904.1:11507592-11549663 GCF_000313985.2 Echinops telfairi
AAGAACTAGAGGAAGGTTGTGAGTTTCATTGTTGCTATACTGTACAGTACAGTACAGTATCTCATAATTTTAATGTTGTGGTTATATCCCATTTCAACCACTGCCATCAAGTCAATTCCAACTGAAAGCAAATTATAAGGCCGAGTAGCATCATCTCGGTGGGTTTCTTAAACTAACTCTTTACAGGGGTATAAAGGTAAACTTTTCTCCCATTATTTTATTAGAAAATCTAATAACTTTTATAGTTAATAATACTAATTTAAGAAAGTGGAGAAAATATCAAGACTCACATATATAAACACTGTAGTCTACATTATAATTATGTTTATAATGTAATATAAATATATAGCTTAAATGATCAAAATTGACCCTGGATGAGAGAGAAATTCCAAACAGATAAATAAATTATTATAGAAGAAATAAAACCAGAAAAAGCCTATATACTAATCTTCTACGCACAAAATATTCATTTATATAGGAAAACTTTTTCATGGGCAAGATTGACAAAATGTAGAGAGAAGACAAACTTAAATGGTGCATAAACTGCTCTAGAATGTGGATGTGTGCATACGGTGTGTCTACATATATGAACATAGGTAAAAATACATGTGTGTTTCAAAAGGGTTAAGCTATTTTTATAGACTCAGAAAAGTATTTATATCAAAATTTCATATAGTTTCCTAAATTTATAATCTGATTCTGACATCAAAATAAAAAATAAAATATTAACAATTGGAATTAACAATATGATAAAATAATTATGCACCATGAATAAATAACATTCATACAGTATTATGATAAGCATTTAATATTAGAAAATGTAATTATAAAATTTGTCCAGCCCAGGTATTTCAGATTACAACTGTGCTCCAATGAGGTTTCAATGGGGGTGACCTTTCCCAAGCAGAGACCTACGACTTTCTTTTGAGGAACCTCAGTGGGTTTTTGAATGACCACACTTCACTTTACGAGTCCAGCACTTCCCACACCTGCAAATTTGTTAACTTTTATTATTAGTTTTAACAATTTTCTATGAAATATTTTGAAGTTTTCAATTTAGCTATAATATAACTAAATATTTCTTAAAAATGACCAACCCAAACCTGAGTGTTGGACTGAGAGATTTCATTCTTACTCTCATTTTACAGCACGCAATGCTGCAGTTTCAAATTTTGTTTTAAGTCACTTGGCAACATCCCCTGAGGAAAGCGATGGTACAGTACTACAAAACATCTCTTTTCCTGGCAGGACAAGCGAAGATGTTCTTTTAGCAACTGTGTGTCACCTAAGTAATCATTTACCTAGATTCTAAGTGAGACTACAGTGAGGTACTACGAGACGTAGTGCAGAGTGTCCCTGAAGGGGAGTCCAACACTCACCCTTGATTGCACAAAGTCAAAGCTTGTCAAAGTTTAAGTGAGGAGGCAGAATCAAATGACAGTTAGATTACTAGCACTTGCTATGGATTTAGACAGTGTGACAGAAGCATTCTGAATGCAAGCATCTATCCCCCTAAAATGCAAAAGGTAACTAGACAGGAAATTAACATAATGTCAGATTAAATGATGTCACAAGTAGGACATGTGGGAATAAGAAAATGTGCTTGCAGGTGAGTCACCCAACAAAAGGAAGTTGATTAATTGTTGACTCAGGAGGGTGTGTAAATTCTAGCTTCAGTCTCTTAACTGGCCTGTCTACCAATTCAGAAACTGGATCTTCTTTGGGTGAGAAAGATGTACCTAAAATTGTATGCTCAGCAATTTTGAATCACTTTAGACTTTTTTGCGCTTATCAATAAGGCAAACATAACCTGCAAGACTAGGGCACAAGATAGTAAGTATTTATAATCACAGATGACAGTCCATGTGTAATAGACTCAAACTGACATTCATTAGACAACCTTGGAAGTAATAGAAATGTAGAGTCCAGTGTCTTTAGAGGATTTTGGAACATTCTGATTTCTGCCTGCAGTAAGCATTTCAGCTTAAAAAAACTTTAAGAAGTATTTCATCTCCCTTGATCTACAAGGAGCTCACTTAATGACACCCGGGTTCTATTACACCTCATTGCTGTGCTCAGACCATGCCTGTTTGCTCAATATTATTAGAGATATTGATGCTGTTGGAATACTTATCCCCAGCACTTGTAATTTCTTGTTGATCACTGGGGGCAGATTGAGAAATTTATCTCTTGATGTAATTTTTTTTCTGTGGTGGTAATTTTAGGATCCAGATAAATATGTTTTATTATAGTTTCTGGTAACTTTTAAAATGTTATCGAGTTCTCTTGAAGCCTTGGTTAATTTCATTCATTTGCCATTATAATGTAGACCACTGTTTTCAGGCCAAAGTTCGCCTCTGCTTAACATGGAATATCAGTTTTTCTTTAGAGTTAAACTGAGGATTAAATCTGAGGCTTAAACTCCCCCAGTTCTTAAGAATTCTTCCAGTGTGTCTGGAAGTATTAACATTTGGTGTCCCTTCTGAACCATCAATGCTCATGGAAGCAGCAGTCAAGAGATCAAAAGACTCATTATATCACGTAAATCTGCTGCATAAGACCTCTCCAGAGCACTGAAAAGAAGGATGTTGCTTGGAATACTAAATGCATCTGATCCAAGCCATGGTACTTCCCATTGCCTCATGTCCATGTGAAAGTTGGACACTGACCAAGCAAGACAGAAGAAGAATCAATGCATTTGAATTGTGGTGCTGGAGAAGACTATTCAAAGTACCATGGATTGGTCAGAGGACAGCAGCTCTTTCTTGAAAGAAGTAGAATGTTCCTTTTGAGGCCAGGATGGCAAGACTTTGTCTTATATACTTGGACATATTGTCAGGAGAGACCAGTCTCTGGAGAGGGTCATCATACTGGGTAGGGCGAAGGTGCAGTGACAAAGAGGAAGGCCCTTGGAGAGATTGATTGGGACAGGGGCTGCCACAATGGGCTCAGGAAAGATTGTGAGGATGGTGCTGGGCCAGGCAGTGCTTCCTCTATTGTGCCTGGGGTCACTATGGGTCAGAACGGACTCAATGGCACTGAACAACAACATCTGAAAGAGCAAAGGAATATAAGGCAGAGACCTTGAGTGCCCTCTTACTTCTCGCCATGTTAAAAAAACAAAACCTGTTTGGAAGAAAGAACCCCACCCCCTGCCCCCCTCCCTTATGAAGCTGGGCTTTCTGAATTGACTGGTCCTTCCTGGGTAGCCCTCACTACCTCAGCCCTATCTGCTGAGGCCTATTTGTCACTGACTGTCAGGAAACGCTCCAATACCTGCTGCTCAGCTAAAAGTTTTAGCTCTGGACTATGGCTAAATTCCCTGAAGGCAAGGGAATCAGTGAAAAGAGATGACGATGTCAAAAGGCCTTTAGCATAGCTTCTGGGATTTACAAAGAGTGCCAAGCCAGTAAAGATGTTTCGTTGAAGATAGGAACATTCTCCTAAGATCCACAAAATAAAAGTGCATCTTGGTTCTATTTGTCCAAAGCTAGTGGGGGACAGTGACCTGAGATAAAATTCCACATCTTGTGCCTGGGTTTGGATTTGTGACAGGTCCGAGCCCATGGGCCTCTGACAGTGTCCCAGGCCAAAGCAAGCTGTCACCCGGAACCATTGCCTGGCTTTCCCTGGTGGGCTTCAGGCACTGAAGCAGGTTGCACAGTGGAAAAAAAAAATCTACATCTTTATAACTGCTTCTTGCTACTGCCAGTAAGTCAACTTGGGCTTGAAACAACACTATAGGACAAGGTGTAGCTACAAATGTTTATAACGGTAGAAAGTCTCCTCTCTCTCCATGGAGTGGCTGGTGGTTCCACACCACTGACCTTGCAGTTAGCAGCCCAGACTTTAACTACTCAGCTGCCAGAGCCCTTGATGATAGTTTAAAAAGACAGAACATTACCCTCGCACCCCAACAAGGGCTTGCTTTCTACAGTGTTCTAGTAATAATGGCTTTGCTCCAGATCTGAATACACTAAATTATAGCAAGCCTCTTTTAAAGTAGTTACTTACATATAGAGATAACCTGAAATTGTCCATTTATTACCACATGACGAACCTAAGGAAACATTCAGTCTATTTAGTGACTAGGTTCTATTTTGAAAACAACAACAAAAATGGATTAGCTGTAATCCATGTTCCCTGGCACCTTTCACAATTCCAGAAATCTGGATTTAGTCTGGTAGGTTCCAACTTCAAAATATTAGTCTTTTTCATAAGCCCGTATTTGCAGAAGATCTTTGGTTAGATGCCTTAGAGCGAAATTTAAGGGGAAATTTACAAACAAATGCAAAGCTGAGCACGGACTAAGGGACCACTGCTCCAAGCCATGGTATCTCCATTGCCTCATATGCGTTTGAAAATAAGACACTGAACAAGGAAGACCAAAAAAAGAAACAGTGCTTTTGAATTTTGATCCTGGTAAAATATTGAAAGTACCATGGACTGCCAAAGAGACAAAAAACCCTGTCTTTCCTGTCTTGGAAGAAGTAACAGCTAGAGGACTCAGTAGAGACAAGATTGGCAAGACTCCATCTTACGAAGTTTGGACATGTGGTCCGGAGAAACCAGGCCTTGGAGAAGGACATCACTGTGGTAAAGTAGAGAGGTAGCAAATGAGCAGAAGGTCCTCAGGGAGCTGGACTGATACCAGTCTGCAGCAATGGGCTCAAGCATGAGAACGATTGTGAGGATGGTGCCGGACCAGGACATGTTTGGTTGGGGGTACAAAGGGTTACTATGGATCAGAACTAATTCCTGGCACCTAACAACGACAGCATGTGTACTGTTTAATTTAATTGGCCAGGGGACATTGTTGAGGAATGTTGCATCTATGTTCACAAGGGATATTGGTCTGTAGTATTCTATCTGGGTCATTCTTTGCCTGGTTTTTGTGTCAGGGTTAGGCTGACTCCCTATATTGGGCCCAGGAGCTTGCTCTCCTTTTCTCTGATGTCAACTCTCCTCTGGATGCACAGTGGAATCCCCGGTGAAGCACTTTTTATGTTGGAGTTTTTTAATGACCTGATGTATTTTTTTCTGTTCTAGTTCTGTTGAGGTTTTCTACATTACTCTGTGTTAACCTGGGTAGAAGGTATGTTTGTAGAAGTTTGTCTATTTCATTTAGGTTTCTGAATTTGTTAGCGTATAGTCTCTCAAAGTACTGTGTTATTAACTGCTTTTATTCCGATGCGATGTCATTCCTTGCATTTATTAATCTTGCTATTTGCATCATCGCTTTATTTTTTCTTCTGCTAAGCTTGCCAGTGGTTTGCAAATTTTGTTAATCCTTTCAAGGAACCAGTTTCTTGTCTCGTTGAGTTTTTTCTATTGATTTTCTGTTTTCCGATTTATTTATTTATCTCTGCTCTTATGTCCATGGTCTCTTTAGCTCTGGTCATTGAGGGCTTATTTTGTTGCTCTAGTTCTAGTTGTTGAAGATGCTAGATAATAGACATGATTCTACTTTCTTTTATCACTTTACCGATTGCTGTAATTTTGTCTTTGAGTACTGCATGTGTTGCGTGCCCAAAGTTTCATTATGTTGGATTTTCTTTCTCGTGTGTTTCAAGAAACTTTACATTTTTAGTTCTTAGTTCCTAAATTACCCAGTCTTTTGTAAGAAGTGTGTTGGTCAGTTTGCAGGTATTTTTTCCCTTGCTCTTTCTCATGTTGGTTTCTAATTTTACAGTGTTGTGGCCTCAGAATATGACTTGTAATATCTCAGTTCTTTCCAACGTATGAAAACTTTCTTTGTCCAAATATTCGGTTCACTCGATAGACTGTTGTGTGTGCAACTGGAAAGATGTACATTGTGCTATTTGGGGGTGGAGAGCGCTCTGCATATCTAGGAGATCAAATTGATTAATTGTGCTTCTTAATTCTTCTGTATCTTTACCAGAGATCTGTTCTTCCTCTAGAGTGGTGTACGGAAGTCCCCTACGATTATTGCTTTATTGTCTTTTTAAAAAAAAAATCACAATTTTCTTAATTGAATTATCAATTAAATGAATCAATAATAATGGGATAAAAGCTCCCCCAAAGCCCAGAACATTTCCATTATTTACAAAGTAACAAAATTAGTAAAAATCTACTGTTATTAACAAATACAAATCCGACTATTTGAACCAAAGGGAGCGTCCACAGAGACCTGGACAAAAAGGGGAAATGTGTGTTCTTTTTCTGTCTCCGATTTTATTAGTGTTTGTTTAACGTGTTTTATGGGTCTTTTCACTGACTGCATATATGTTTATAAGGAATATGACATCTTGGTTGTTCCTTTGATAATTAAGTAATGCCCCTCTGTCTCTCACGATGGATTTTGCCTTAGAATTTATTTTAAGAAAGCTTAATATTGCCAAGGTTGCTTTTTAAAAGTCACCATTTGCTGGCAATATTCTCCCCACCCCCACTACCCATCCTTGATTAAAAATTCATTGTTGTCTGTGTGTTTAAGGCGTGTTTCCCGAAAGCAGTATAAGGATGGGTCCTGTTTTCTTATCTAGTCTGTCACGCTGTCTCTTTATTGATGCATTTAATCCATTACATTCAGTGTTATTACTGATATACATGGGTTGGTTGCTGTCATTTTGCTGCGTGATTTTTTATGACATTTTTCCTTTGTTCTTCCTGAATTTCTGTGCCCAGTTCCTTTGGTTTGTAGATTTTCTTTCCCTTCTTTGCCTTTGCTGCTGTTTAATTTTTATACTAAGTATTTGTAGTTTTTCATTTTTTATTATGATAATCTTTTCCATTTTCTTTGAGATCACATTGTCATTTATTATTTTCTCCCCATATTTAAGACGGTCTATTCTCTCTTGCTCATTGCCGTCAAGTCAATTCTGACTCATGACGACCCTAACTGCTAAATGCAATTAGTCACCACCAGCCTCTCCCTGGGAAAAAGATGAGGCTATTGAATTTTATAGAGAATTATGTCTTGAAAGGTTACCAGAGCAGTTCTGTGCTAGACTTCATATGGGGTATGGTCAGTTATTATCGACTTGTGGCAGTGTGTTCGGTTTGTGTCTTGTTGGTTTTGTTTATTCTCTCTTACACACAGCTTGTCCTCTTTTTCATTGGAATGTTTTGGATCCACACATTTCCCTCTATTTCCATTGTGTTTGTCTTCTTTGAGGAGTTCTAGCCCTTTCCTTATTTTCAGTCTTGTAATTTTGTTTTCTTTTGAATACTCTCGTAAGTGGGTTACTTTCTGGGTACTAATGGCCCATATGTTGATCTCAAGTTAATGTCTGCTGTTGTCGATTCTCTGTCTAAAACAATCCCTTTAGCAATTTTGGGGGAGATAGTTTTGTTTTTACAGAGTGCTTTATTTTCTCTTTATCTGGAAATATTCTTATTTCTCCCTCATATTTGAGGACATTTTTGCTGGATATCATTATTGGTTGGCAATTTTTGCCTGTTAGTGTTTTATATGTGTCATTCCATTGTTTTCTTGCCTGAATGGCTCTGGCTGAAAAGTTCTGACTATATTCTTGGTGGTTTTCGCTTGCAGGTACTTCCCCCCTAGACGCATGGAGGAGTCTGTCTTTGTCTTTGGTATCAGTGAGTCTGACTGTGATATATCATGATGGTTTTTTTCTGGGGTCTCTTTGCTTGAGGTTCTCTCAGCTTCTTGAATAGTTATTTTCTTCATTGCTTTTGCTGTTAGGGATGTTTTCTTTCAGCATTTCTTCTACTCTTTTCCCAAGATTTTATTTCTTTATTTGTTTCATCCTATCCTAGAATCCCAGAAACACAAATTGTTCCTCTTGATAGTGTCCCATGTAATTTTAAGGTTTTTTTTTTCCTCTGACATTTGCTCTTTTTGTTGATTGTTCTTCTCATAGATTGAAATGGAGAGATTTGTCTCCAAATTCCAAAGTTTGGCTTCCCATTGCTTCTGTTCTATTATTTTGCTTTTTAAAAGTGTTGTCTGATTCTGTTATCTTAGTATCAGTCTTCTAGAATTCCATTGTTGTTGTTGTAATGTGTTCAGTTTCTCAATGGTTTCCTATAATATTCTCATTCTTTTAATCCATCCATTCTCCATCCATTCCCCAAATTTCTTTCAATCATTTGTCCCTCTCTACCTAAACATTTTCTTCCATTCTTTTTCTGTTAATTCCAGTCTTTTCTTCATCAAAGAAGGCCTTTGGATTTAAGTTATTGTGCATTCATGTTTACCTGTCTCTCCTGTTTTTTCACGTGGAGTCTGTGGCATCATGCTGCAGCTGTTAGGGATAGCAGGCCGGCTCCATTGTGTGGAGGTAATTGACTCTGTCAACTCGAGCAATAGAAACCACAATAATAGTCACAGAGAACACACAACAGAAACAAATACATAAAAACACACATTTTGCCATTGTGACTTACACTTTTCTCAGTCCTGACGAATAGCTGGATGTAGTGGCCAATTTTCCTTTTGGGCACTCTATAGGTATGACCTCCTCTAAGTGGGGAGGGCTGTGCTATGTTTGTAGCTGGTCTTGTGGAAGCACGGCAGCCCGTGTGATGACAACATTATGAACTTGGCCTTGGTGTGCAGAATACAGGCCAGGTCCACAGCCGTGGGTTCATAGGGTGCTACAGCAGGGTTTGCAAGGCAGGTCAGGAACGTGGTGGCCGGTGTGGAGGAACACTTTCGCTTTAAGGTACATGTCTCATTCTTGTGGGGTTGCCTTATCTCTTCTGTAAGACTTGTAGAGCTGAATCCTTTGGAAAATGACTTGTAGTCCTCCTCCGTCTGAATGGTAGGCTCCTCTTGTTTCAGGGAAAACAGAAACACAAGCTTCCTTGACTCTAAGGCAGGGGAGTTTGTTTTTTCTCCTTTGTCCATACACACACACACACACACACTGCTCTCTCACTTGCTTGCTCCTTCTTTTACTGCTTTAAACAGCTACAGTTGAAACATTTTACCATTAGTTTTTTCAAAGATGTCTGCAATTCAGTTCTTATACGCCTTTAAACCATTGGGCTGTGCTGTAATATCAGTTTTGCTGCCCTGGGATATCACCTGGGATCTTAAAAAGTATGATTGTTTTGTTCTCACCTTCAGACATGCTGATTTAATTGCTATGTGATAATACAGCATGAACATTTTTACAAGCTCCACAGTGATTGTATTATGCAGCAGTGGTTGAAATCACCGTGCTAGGGGATGAATGTCATATCAAAATGGCTATTTTTTCAACCTCCTAGTTAAGTGAAGGAGGAGCCTGGGTAGGGTAGTGGTTACGAGTTGGGCTGTGATCTGCGTAGTCAGCAGTTTGAAACTACTGGAGAAACATCGGACTTTCTACTCTCATAAACAGTTACACTCTCAGAAACTCACAGAGAGGTCCCCATGAGTCAGCATTGACTTGATGGCAGTGAACGTTGACTTAAAGGACCTCTAGTGGTTCGGTGGTTTGCCAGGCTGCTTACTATAAAAGTCAGCAGTTTGAACACACCAGCTGTGCTTCCTTGACAATTACAGCCTTGGGAACATTGAATGGCAGTTCTACCCAGTCCTCTAGAGGGGTTATGGCTTGAAATCAACTTAACGATAACAGTTTTTTGTTTTGTTTTGCTTTCCATTGTTACCTGTAATACCCTGTCACCAACACTGACAACTCTCTGAAAACACACCTCTGAGTGGAATCACGTTAGGCTGTGTGAATACTTAGTATCTATCATTTGATTCTGAGTGGAATCACTTTAGGCTGTGTGAATACTTAGTATCTATCATTTGATTCTAAATCTTTGGGGACTTCTACAAGACTAGGCTTAAAAGAATTACACTTTACCATCCAGTTAGTTAAATAAGAAATTTTGGAATTATGAATATGAAAGAACATCATTGGTAACATATCAGAACTTCAAAAGCTTTGGGAAGAAATGGAATTTTGGGGCAAACTTTTCCACGATCCCTTGTATGTGCAATATAGTTCTCAAATACTTATAATCACAAGTATTGTAGTATATTGCTATCTGGAGTGATACCAGTAATAGTTTTAATCCTATTTTTGTGAAATATCACATTGGCTTACATCTTTGTTTATAATCCCCAACTTGTGATCTTGCCTATATTCAGGTTTTGAATATTTTTAAAGAGAAATGGAATGTGGTCATTTCTTTGGCTAGCTTATTAAAGAGTCTTCAGCTATTCAAATTCATCACACTAAGAACAGGCTGCTGAATTAGCATCCTCAGCTGGGCACTCACATACCAAGAGGACTATACTTCTGATTGAAGTAACCACAATAACTGAGCAAATGCACTCAAATGAATGGCTTAAATATTGTTTGCGGTTTGCAAATTAGATATATACAGGCAAGAAAAGTGTTTCTATGCTTTCCTTCTACAATTATACTCAGTTTGTTAAAATATTTCCCATAAATAAGAGGATTGGGATTCTCAAACCTGGTTTCTGATTTTGCCAAATAAATTTGCAAATAACCTTGATTCAGGAGCATATAATTCCAAATCAAAGCTATTTAGAATGCAATTTGGCAGACTGCAATCCAAAATCAGGGCTATTTAAAATCTCATCATCAAAAAAAATGTGGGGAACAAATCAAAATAATTTCTCTTTTTCTTTCTGGAAACTTTTCTTTTGATTAACAACACACACCATATGTACATTATGTTTAAGTCACAAAACATAAAATGGAAAATACATATCACTTAAAATATCTGGAAGGTCTTGGCAGAAATAGGTGACACACCTGAGGGATTTGGGAAGAGTTTAGTAGGGGTGCTTTGTTACAAATATGTGGGCAATTGATGGACACATTGCAGTGCCAAGTATTCCAGGACCTGACAGGGCAAATTGAGGAAATGATTAAACAGAATCTATGAGTCACCTGAAGCTATTACCATTGATGTAAGAATAGTATGAAAGCACACAGCCCCATAGGAAGGAAGCCAGTGAAATAAACAGCTTAACCCTCTACTTTCTCTTGATCTTGCTCCTTGACTTCTTGTTTGTGTTCCCTGCTGTCTAAACTCAAAAGGAACCCGGAGGTGATAGTCTTTAGTCTAATTGGTCAATCTCCTAGGGCACATAGCAGTGTAGGAAAGATTAGAAGACAGATTATAGAGAGTGGATCTAAAGTAAAGGGGCAAATGGAAAATATCCATATAGTACTTTTATTTATCCACACAGACACCATCCTTATATTTCATCTAGGTAAAACATGCATGTCCCTGACACAGGAGACTTAATCTCATCTGCTAATACAACCTCGGTTCTTGAACCTGACTAGAGGTTAGATTACAGAAAACATTGGTTAATAAATATACTGAATTTCATAAGACAGTACCTAAACTATCAGGATACTACTCCGGAAATAGTGTAGTAATAGCCTTCACTTGATTCAATTCTTATGGTGAGACTTCTACTTCTTTCAAATAGAGTAGGAGATAAAAACAATTAATTACTTTACCACAAATCCTTCATCATAAAATCAGTTCTTTGTACAGGAGGAAGCATGTGTGCGGTAGCATGACGATGTATTAAGTAACCGTTATATAAGTCTATGAACAGTGACATTTGCGTACATCAAAAAAGAAACCAAACTAACTTCATGGTGGGATTCCAACTCATAGTTATCTTATAGGACAGAGTAGAACACCTTCACAGAGTTTCCAATGCCATGGGAGCATATTGTCACATCTTTCTACCATAGAGAGGCTAGTGGATTCAAACCACTGACTTACTGATTGTCATTCAAGCACTTTGACCACTCTGCCAGCAAGCTCTTGAAGTTGGCACAAAGTAGGTTAATTTTTACCAAGAATATGTGTCTGGTCTTACAAGGTACAAGTCACTGCTGCCTCCATGACCTTGGGGGTCTAAGACCACAATTTGTCACCAAGTGAACTTTTAGGACCCCTGGTGAGTGATGTACTAACCGAGGCTCTGTGTTGCACTAACTCAGAGTTTGGTATGTTACACGTGGAGAAATCGTAAACAGATTACTTTTGGTGAAGAGATATCTAAGACTAATGGGGGATTATCCAATAAGCAAGCCAAGCAGAGGCATATTTATGCTTACACATTTTTAGTAAACAATTTTACATTGCTCTACCACATCTAAGAGTCTGCTTCAAGGTAAGGTTGGCATCTCTTTCTCTAGTCCAACCCCAAACAGAGACTCTGAAGCATTCTCACGCAAGAGATTATTCGGAAATTCCACTGGAAACAGTGGTAAAACCAAAGTTCAAAGCTACTACTGTTTGCGGATATTTGGGTAAAGAATTTAAGCATTGCTACTGTGTGCCCATCCCTCGGTTCCTTGTCTGCTATTTGTCCCATGATGACTGATACTTTTCTTAAAGATGGTTTCAATATTATTATAACAGCTTTTAAAAATGAACAGCCCAACCTGAGTGTTGGACTAAGCAGTTTCTTTTTAGTTTCATTTCGCCACATCCAACACTTCAGTTCAAATAATGTGTCACAGCTTTCTCAGTACCAGCCCCTTAAATCTTAAGGAAGGGTTAGCAAGATGGTGCAAAACATCTATTTTCCCTGAAAGGCAGGCGAGGACATTATTTTAGCAAGTGTATACCATATAAGTAATTTTTTTAGCTAAACTCTAAGAGAGATTTAAATAAGGTACTACTAGAAGTAGTCGGTTCTTGAAGAGGAGTCCATAATTTACCCTTAATTTCAAAAAGGAAAAGCTTGTAAAAGTTTAAAGTGGGAGGCAGAATTAAAAGACAGTTAACAAGGGGTTTCTTGTGGCAACTTTAACACTGCATTAGATTACCAGCACTTGCTATGGATTTAGACAGTTCAACAGAAACATTCTTAATCGTGGTGTCTATCTCCCTAACAGATAAAAGGTAACCAGGTAGATAATTAACATAATTTCAGATGAAAAGATATGACAAGTAACACATGTGGGGAATAATGAAATTGTACTTGCAGGTGAGTCATCAAACAGAAAGGAGGTCGATCATTTGTTGGTACAGGAGGGTGTGAAAATTCTAGGTTCAGTCCCTTACTTGGTATGGTCACTAACTCAAGAACTTGGTTTTCTTTCGGAGAGAAAGATGTCCCTAAGATTTCATGCCCAGCAATTTTAAAGCATTTTAGACTTTTTAACTCTTATACAATAAGACAAACATAACCTGCCAGACTAGGGCAGAAGATGTTAAGTATTATAATCACAGATGATAACTGTGTAATAAACACAAACTGACATTCATTAGGCAACCTTGGAAATAACTAGACAGATATTTAATATAATTTAATATTAAAATCTATAACAATTAGCACATGTGGGAATAATTAAATTGTTATTCCAGCTGAGCACCCATCAGAAGGGAGGCTGATCAATGGTTGACTCAGGTGGGTGTTTAATTCAAGGTTCAGTCTTCCAGCTGGTTTGGCCATCAAGACAGGAACTTGATCTTTAGATGAGAGATGTTCCTAAGATTTTTATGTCCAGTAATTTTTCAGCATTTTAGAATTTTTTACACTTATATATCAAGGCAAATATAACTTACAAGACTAGGGCAGAAGGTGATAAGAATTATAATAAGTGACAAATGTGTGATAGAAGCAAACTAAAAGCCATTAGGTAACCTTGGAAGTAATAGAAATCTAATGAGTCCAATGTTTCTAGAGGATTTTTGAATATTCTTGTTTCTGCCTGCAGTAGGTATTTTAGCTTTAAAAAAAACTGAAGTATTTCAGCCCCCCTAATCTATGAAGGAGCTGGTTTAATGACAAACACTCAAAATTCTATTACACATCATTCTTGGGGGCAGACTACTCCTTGTCCTCTCAAAACATTTTAGAGAGAGCTATGGGGTTGCTGAATTTATCCCCAACACTTAAAATTTCTTCTTGATATCTGGGGGCAGATTTATAAACTGGGGGGGTAGTTATAAATGCATTTCTTGATATAATTTTTTTTCTCGTGGGGCTCTTCAAATTCAGATAAGTAGGTTTTATTATAGTCTCTTCTGACTTCTAAAATGCCATCTGGTTCTTGAGTGATTTGGATAATGGTGGCTAGTTTGCCATTGTACTGTTGACTTCTCCTTTCAGGCCACATTTCCCCACTGCCTAGCTTACTACAAAGAATATTTGTTTTCATTGAGAATCTGAGGATGAATCCTACTCCAGTTCTCAGGACTACACCCTGGAGGTGTGAGTAGGGGTGCGAACTTTTGTTTTCCCACCTGAAGAAGAAGAGGAGATTATGCAGAGACACTGAGCATCAAAACAACAACAACAACAACAACAGCAAAACCTGTTGTTAGAGAGTGTCTCCGCTCCAAAATGGGGTTTCCAGGGTTCACTGATCCTTACCAGGTAACTCACCACTGCCTCACCCCATCAGGTGAGGCCTCTTCATCTCTACCTCTCGGGAAATCCCATAATACCTTTTCCTCACAGGAGCGAAAAGCCTTAAAGCTGCTTTAACCCCTAAATTCCCTGAAGGCTCAGGAAGAGCAAAGGGAGAGGGCAGAGAGAAAAGACCACTTGCTTAGTTTCTGGGATTCACAAAAAGTGTCAACACAGTAAAGGTGATCATTGGAGGGTTGGGAAATTCTCAAAGACCCATAAAATAAAAGTACACCATGACTCTAGTTGAACTAAAGTTCGTGGGCCGAAGTGGCCTGATGTCGGATACACTCCCGTATCTTTTACAATAGCGTCTTGCTATTGCCACCAAGTCCTTTCTACCGGCAGCAACCCCACAGGATAAGGCAGACCTGCAAATGCTCATGGGGGTAGAAAGCCTCATCCTTCTCCCATGGAAGAGCTGGTTGGTGCCAACCTCCCGGTTAGTGACCCAAAGTGTAACTCATTAAACCACCAGGGCTCCTTACATTAAATAGACAGATACCCCAGTGGTTAATTTTTTTCAGTGTGATGATGATAATACCTTTCCCCCATACCTGAATAGACTAAATTATATCAAGACCTTTTGTGAGTAGTTACCGACATTCAGAGATACCCTTAAATTTCCCACATTACTTCCACATAAAGAACTTCAAGAAACATTCAGACTATTTAGTATTTAGGATCTATTTTTGACAATTTGTATTAGCAGTAATTTATTTGCCCCCAACACCTTTCAGGATTCTAAAAATCTTGATTTTGATGGTGAGTTCTAAGTTCAGAATATCAGTCCTTTTTATAAGTTCATTTTTGCAGGGAATATTTGGTTAAATATCTTAGCAGGTCCACCAAACAAGAAATACACATAATGTATATTATATTACATATTACAATATATTATTATTATAAATAGTAATATATATTTTAGAAGATATTTTCGTTATATATATGAAGACCTCAGTGGGAAATTCACAAACAGATGTGCATCTGAGAAAGCTTAACTAATAGTCAGAAGGAGCATCAGACCAAAAGGAAATTATACAGAGCTTAAAAGTTTTAGATATGACATCAAACTGAAATTATTAAACTTTCTGTTGATTCTCAGTTGCATAAACAGAGAAATTGTTGGAGTAATCTATTCTTAATATTTTCTGTTTACTTTTACTGACCAACTATGCTTAGTGTTATATGATAATTAACATTTACTTGAATTGATTATTATTAAACTAGTCATGATGTAGGGCTTTGGGTTTCCGAAAACCAAACCCACTGCTATTGAGTTGACTCTGAGCTCTTAATTAAACAAATCCCTATACACTTCATCTAATTATCATACAGAAATAAAACACATTTTACCGACATTTTGTTTTAGAAAGCTTTATTATACCAATTAAAATAGTGTGGTCTTTAGAAGGACTGTCCTATTAAAAACACATAAAACCATGTGTTAACACAGGAAGGAAGAATCTGGAAAATGCCTTTACCTTGGGAGATTGTGTTGTGCCTTGCTGGTGGTCAAAATCTGGTATGGGCAATCCACAGGTTGTCTTCTAGTGCTCACCATTTTGCATAAAGGTTCACCATTTGGGGTAAACCATTTGCATAAAGCCCATATTGTTTTGCTTTTTTTTTTTCTTTAGAAAATGCCTGCTTATTCCTACACCTTAGGATACAGTTAACTAGATCCATTTCAAAATACTCAAGTCCAATGTTCTTTTCACTTCAGGCTCAACATTCTCAGTGCAGCACAAAGGAGTTGTGTGGTAGTTACATAATCTCATATCAACTTGAGGATATTAAGAATGAACGGTTGGAGTCTAGCCTGTCAATCAGGTCACAGCTTGATGGTGCCTCTTGGTGGGCATGGCCTTCACATGAGGATTCTTGGAATGTCCTCACTTTCTCCCTGGAGGTGGGCCACACATGCTCTCTGCTTCACCTTCCTGCTTCTCAGTCGGAGAGTTGGAGGAGCCATGAGGGGACCCACGCCAGTGCTGAGATGCTTCTACCAGCCTTGGAACCAAAAGACTTTCCACCACTGGCCTGTGATCTTCCTCCAGTTGGCATTGTATCGTGTGCTGTTTGAGTCGAAGAGGAATTTATGGACTAGTATCAGACTTATGGGATAATATGGGACTTGTGGACATCATCTGGAATGGGCTGGGCTGTTTTCTTAATATATAATTACTATTTGATAAAAAACTCTCCTTAACACATATATTGGTGTCACTGAATTTCTCTACTCAACCCTACCAAACACAAATAGTAAAACCTTTCAACTAAAGAATAGCTCAAGGAAACAACTAAGACAGAGAAATAAGTCAAGATGGAGAAACACTAAAGGCCAGTCTCACACTCACAAGAAAATAGGTCCGTCCTAACCAAACCTTACACAGAATGACTAGGGGAAGATTTCAAATCCTATACAATAAACAGATAAACCCCCAAGCCAAAAGAGAGAGACGCAATTCTCTAAGCAGAGATACTGCTTCTCTGGCACTTGGCTGGACTCATGGCAGAGGCAGAGAGGATGCCGAATTGAAAGGGATGCTGGCAGCCATTCATCTTCTTTCCTGAATGACTCCACTTTGATCCTTGGCGAAAAACAGCATTCTCCTGGCTCTACTCCGCAGAAATGTTACTGGAGTTTAGGATCTTTCCTTTCCAAAGTAAAGATTTACTTTGAGAGGCACAGAAGGGCTTCCCCAACGAGAGTTCTATTAGGAGACCCAAAGGAAGCAGAAAATCCTTTCCAACCAGCATGGTTAGTGTCAGGATTTTGTTAGTCTGCCCTGTAATCACAGCCCATTAAGCAATTACAAGGAAGAGAATTTGGGGACTTCCTCTGGCAGCAGGGAAACTTCCACTAGAGGTAGATAGCTCATGGACGTTCTGTCCAAAACTTCACCATCGCTTCAATGCCCTGGCTTAGTTATGGTGATTGCGTTCGAGAGTCCAAGGGTGAAATCTTGATGTACTTTTTTCTAAGCACAAAAACACAGAAGTTTATCTGGAAGATGTTTTGAAAGGCTAAAAACTACCAGAAAAGTTACATTGAGAAATTTCTTTTTTTCATCAAGAAAATGAACCAGCTCATTCTTGAAGGGTAGCAAAGGCTGCCTTTTCTACACTTACTTCATAGGGAAACTTTTCCCCATCCACCCTACAGCCTTGATCTTCCTTCTTCTCACTTCATTTTGTTTCCAAAATTCAAAGAGCCTTTAAAAGGGACACAATATGAGTGACTTGAGGGTGATAAAACTGTCATTCTGACATGGTCTGAATTGAAAAGTGCAAAATTCTTCAGGATGGTGTAAACACCATCTTCAGGAGTGTGTAGACAGATATAGATGATACGTTGAGGAATAACAGCTTCACATTTTTATATTTTTGTCTAAGAAAGAGTCTACTATTTTTCAAGAATCCTTTTTGACTTCCTTTTTGAAAATCATAATATTGTTACAGACCATTTGGGGTAGGAATATTGACACTTTCATAATGCCAACTCTTCCTATCTATGAGCATGGTATATTCATCCATTTGGGTGGATATATTTTGACTTATTTTAGTAGTGTTTTCATGGTTCCTTTGACTAGGTCTCTTATGTCTCTGATTAGATTTATTCCTAAGTATTTTTCCTTTTAGGTATCTGTTGTAAATGGTATTACTTTTCTGATTTATTTTTCAGAATTCTCTTCATTGATATTTTCTGGAGGTGTCTGATTACTTTTCGTATGTTCATCTTGTACCCTGGCACTTTGCTAAACTCTTCTGTTAGTTCCAGTAGTTTCTTGCTGAGATTTTAGGACTGTGTCTGTATATGATTATATTATTTACAAATGGAGAACAGTTCACTTCCTCTTTTTTTTGGTAAATTTGAATGTTTTATTCATCTTACTTGCCATACAGCTAGGACGTCCAACACAGTATGGAATATGAATGGTGACAAAGGTATCCTTTTCTTCTTCCTGTGTGCAAGGAGAATGTTTGTAGACTCTATATGTTGAGAATAAAATTGACCAGTGATTTTTTTATTATGCTTTTAATCATGTTAAATGTTCCTTTTGCACCTATTTTGCTAAGTATTTTTTATTTTAATAAATAGTTTTATTGGGTGCTTGTACAACTCTTATCATAATCCATAAATCCATCCATTGTGTCAAGCACATTTGTACATTTTTTGCCACATCATTTTCAAAGCATTTTCTTTCTACTTGAGCCCTTGGTATCAGTTTCTCATTTTTCCCCTCCCTCCCCCCTCCCTTCCTCATGAACACTTGACAATTCATAAATTATTATTATTATTATTTGTCTTACACTGACTGATGATACCCTTGCCCACTTTTCTGTTGTCCATCCCCCTGGAATGGGGTTATAGATAGATCATTGTAATCGGTTTGCCCTTTCTCCCCCCACCTTCCCCTTCTCCTCTTGGTATGGCTACTCTTAATATTGGTCCTGAGGGGATTATCTGTCCTGGATTCCCTGTGTTTCCAGCTCTTATCTCTACCCATGTACATGCTCTGGTCTAGCCAGATTTGTAAGAATTGAGGTAATTTGTAGAATTGGGGTCATTGTAGTGGGGGGCGAGGGGCAAGGAAGTATTAAAGAACTAGAGGAAAGTTGTATGTTTCATTGGTGCTATACTGCACCCTGACTGGCTCACCTGCTCCCCATGACCCTTCTGTAAAGGGATGTCCAGTTGCCTACAGATGGGCTTTCAGTCTCCACTCCACACTCCCCCTCATTCACAATGATATGATTTTTGGTTCTTTGATGCTTTATACCCGATCCTATTGACACCACGTGATCACAGAGGCTGGTGTGCTTCTTCCACGTGGGTTTTGTTGCTTCTCAGCTACATGACTACTTATTTATCTTTAAGCCTTTAAGACCCGAGACTTATCTTTTTATGTCTTTTATCTTTTAAAGACTTGGCTATATCTTTTGATAGTCGGACACCATCAGATTTCTTCACTATATTTGCTCATGCACCTGCTTTGTCTTCAGACATCATGTCGGGAAGGTGAGCATCATGGAATGCCAACTTAATAGGACAAAGTGTTTTTCCATTGAGGGAATACTTGAGTAGAGGCCCAATGTCCATCTGCTACCTTAATACTAAACCTATAAATATTTGCACATAGATATATTTTCCCATTTTGATACATAAATATATTTACATATGCACATGCCCCAAATCCGTGGCAAGAAGGGTGTAGGAGGCCTGGTAGGGTGTGATCAAGGGCAATGTAACCAAGAGGAATTACTGAAATCCAAATGAAGGCTGAGCATGATAGTGGGACAAGAGGAAAGTAAAAGGAAATAGAGGAAAGATCTAGGAGACAAAGGGCATTTATGAGGTCAGTATGTTTTTCTGTGCTGAGGTTTTTAGTTTGGGTATTGTCCTCTCATTTCCTTTCTTGCTGTAGTTATAGTGCTTATTGAGACTTTGAATTTTCTTCATGGTTTTGCTTAAGTGAGAATATTCTGTGGAGTTACCTTGTATTAAATTGAGGAGCCTTGGTGGCATAGTGGGTTATGTGTTAGGCTGCAAAAGCACAAGTTCAGTACCTTGAAACTACAGCTGCTCCATAGGAGAATGATGGATGTTTCTACTCCTGTCATATCGATGCAACAGAGTGGGGATGGAGTGGAGACCCAAGGCCCGTCAGTAGACAATTGGATATCCCCTCACAGAAGGGTCACAAGGAAGGGACACATCAGCTAGGGTGCAGTATAACACCGATAAAACACAACATTCCTCTAGTTCTTTAATGCTTCCTCCCCACCACTATCATGACCCAAGCTCTACCTTAAAAATCTGCCTAGACTGGAGCATGTACATTGGTACAGATAAGAGTTCTCAATACATGGACTCCAGGATGGAGAAACCCTTCAGGAACAATAATGAGTGTACTGATTCCATGAGGGTAAGAAGAAGGTGGAGGGAGAAAGGGGAAACTGATCGCAATGATCAATGTATAACCCCCACCCCTACCACAGGGAGAAGAACAACAGAAACGTGGGTGAAGGGAATCAGCATATGGTATAAGATATAAAAATCATAATAATTTATCAGGGGTTCACGAGGTTGGGAGGGTTGGGGAAGGAGGGAGAAAAGAGGAGCTGCTACCAAGGGCTCAAGTAAAAAGAAAATGTTTTGAAAATGATGATGGCAACACATGTTCAAATGTGCTTGATACAATTGATATATGGATTGTTTTGTGAGCTATAAGAGCACCCCATAAAGTGATTTTTTTATTGGTAAAATAAAGAAAGAAGACAAGATTTCCAGTCTTGAAAGCCCACAGTGACAGTTCTAGTCTGTCCAGCAGGGTTGCTTTAAGTCGCAGCGAACTCAATGAGAGTGAGTTTTCAATCAATTATTATTTTCCCACGTTTAAAGCAGCCTATTTTATCGTGACTTCCTCTGTACTGAGAAGTTCTATATCTGCATCATCGATCGCTCTTTACTTTGTAGTTTTCATCATTTATTTATTGACTTCTTTGGTTCCATACTGCCGTCTTCTAGAGCTATTTCCTCTTGGTTCTTATGACTGGTTTGCTTTTCCAGATGACGTGGTTGTGTGTCTTATCTCTGGTTGCTGTCTGCCATGGTTGGCAATCCGTGCTAAGGATTCCCTGCAAGCTTTCTTGTAAGGTTGGTATGATTTTGACTTTTCTGAATATCTGCTCATCTGGGAATGTCCTCATTTTACCATCTTCTTTCAGGGACAGTTTTAGTTGGAGCTTTTTTGGGGGGTGGGGATTTTATGTATGTCATTTGTGGTAGTTACTTAATCTGGTATCAATGTGGGACTTAAAGAGGATTCAGAGTGAAGGGGTGGAGTCTAGTCTGTCAATCAACTCATAGCCAATGAGGCCTCTGTGTGGGCATGGCCTTCTCCTGAGGATTCTGGGAAATCTGGCATGTCTTTCTTGGAGGTGGGAGACACCTCTCTCTCTGCTCCCTCCCTGGGAGCCATTGCAGCTGACAAGACACATGGAACTAGGCTAGTGCCCTGAGCTGGAGAAGCCACATGGACGTACCCTGATGCAACCAGACCTCTGAAGCCAGAGAAGCCGCGTAGAGACCCCCGACAGTGCTGAGATGCTTACAATGCCACTGGATCCAAAGACTTTCTTCCCACTGGCCTGTGATAATCCTACATTCAGCGTCATTGCATGTGTTTTGTGAGTCTGAAGAGGACTTCATAGATTGGTATCGGACATATCGGCTAATATCAGACTTATGAGCTTGGACTGGACTGGGTTGGGATGCTTTCTTAATGTACAATCACCCTTTATATAAAACTCTCTCCTATACACATATGAGTTTCTATGGATTTGTTTCTCTTGTCTATCCACACTAACACAATTCGATTGCTTTTCGGACTGCATGGTTGGTGACAAGAAACCAGAGCTTAGTCTGGTTTCACTGTTTTTTTCTTCAGCCTTTTCCTGTCAACAACACTTCATATTTCTCTCTACACATATCGATATAGATATATACACACACACACAGATATGAGGTACTGTTGTGTGTATGTGTGTGTTTAGCCTCTTCCTGTCAACAGTATTTCATATATGTATATTTATATATATAAAGAAGAATATATATGAAGAATTTTCCTTTGAACCTCTCATTTCCAGGATTTTCATCCATATGTTTCACTTCATTTCTCAAGATTTTGATTGCACGATTCTTCTAACCAGATGTTGGATAGTCTATCTGTTTAGTCCAGTAACTAGGATCCTACCTCTGGCCTATAAACTTGTGAATTTTATGAAAACTTTTGAAGGCCTATCAACTTCTGTGATACTTAGGATTTTTCCCCAACATGGCACCTATAAGAAGATATGAGTGGAATTTAGCCTATCAATCAGGTTGCAGCTAGATGACTGCCTTCACCTTCACACTGGTTAGGCATGTTGAAACCTGCCAGAGCCCTGTCACATGACCACCACCATTGAATCTACCTGACTCAGAACCCACTGGCCTGTGATCTTCCCACATTATGCATCATTGCATGTGGCTGTGTGAGTCTGAAGAGGGACTTGTGGACTAGTATAGCATTTAGGGACTGGATCTGGACTGGGCTGGGATGTTTGCTTGATATATCATTATTTTTTGATATAATGCTTTCCCTCAAACATATATGAGTGTCATTGGATTATGCTAATGAATCTGGCCTAACAGAACTTCTGAAAGCCCATATACTAACTTGCTAGCACCAAAGAATTCTGTACTCTTACATTTATACCATGTGAAAATGGCAGTGTGAATGGGCAAGATCTGGACTGGATGGATTAAGGCTTCTAAATAAAATTCTCATAGAATTTCTCGCTACTCTTGAAGAATAATCAGGTACATTATCATGATGAAAAAAATATATTTAATGAAACAGCTATCCTGGAATTTTGGTCACCAGTACAATTTTCAGTTTTTAAAATAAAATTTCAAAATAATCCCCATGGTTATCCTCTGTCCAAATTACCACTCTAGGATCCCATAAAAGCAATGACCATTGTCTTTTGAATTAATTTCCCTGTCTCGAGTTTCACTGTAGATTCCCTAGGAAGTCACGGTTTTGTAGGAGTCAACAGTAGGTTAAATACGGGGCTGCCAATGAAAAAACCAGCAATTGTAACCCACCAGATATTCCTCAGGATAAAGATAAGGCAATCCATTTCTGTAAATATTTACGGGCTGGTAAGTGCTCTGGAACCATTCTGCTTTGTTTACAGGTTTGCTGTGAGACAGAATCTACTAGGTGGCTGTTGGGTTTGTTTCAACAGCCCCTTAATGTGACTACGTCAATGTGATAATGAGAGAACGTGTCTGCAGTGGTCTACGGATTGCAGAGAAAAGTATAAGTACATTTTGTTTGAAAGGAACTTGTGCACATATGAAACGCAACTCTACTAGCTATCCTTTTTAAGTTACCTTAATATGTTTGTTTCTAAGGAGGTTGGTAGTACACAGATTAAAGTACTTAGTTACTAACCAAGAGTCATGTGGTTTGAACTCCTACACCAACTCTGTAGGAGAAAAGGCCTGACGGTCTGCAACTGTAAAGATCACGCCCAGGAAACCTTCTGGGGCAGGTCTACTCGGTCATAGAGGCTCCCTGTGAGTTGGAATTGACTTCACGGAACACAATCACAGCTTATCTATTTCCAGGCAGAACTGGCCCTTTCCCAGCATTTACTGTTGGAATCTAATGAAAATTATGACCCTGTAAGCGTGTGGTAAAAGGATGTACTTTAACGGATTTGGCATCCGTGTTTAAGATTATTGGCTAGGGTGAAGTCCTTAAGCTTCTTTTGTTGTTGTTGCAAAAGTTGCCTGGTTCCCTCTTACAGGAAGTTAAGGGGTTCCCTCTACTTGTAAGATATTCAGGAAGACTTGGGAGTTCAACATTTTCAGCCATGTCCCTTGGGTCCAGATGTCCTGTGCCATGTCTCAGATCACACCCCTTCTTCAATGGAACCTTTCTATTGATGTGTATGGGACTTGGAAGGGTGAACATTTCTTTGGAGCTGAAACTTCTTATAATCATCACTAGACTAGGTCCTTAATCTGATTTCTCCAAATTCCAGAAAATGGGAAACTCTATTAAGTTGTTCACCAGGCTTTCTGGTTTTTACTAATGTTCTCTGATGAATATCAAGGATTGCTTTCATTCAGTCTGGATTACAATTCAAAGGATGGCTTCCTTTATTATGGATATAATTAAAATGACAATAAACAAAAGAAAAATTCTCAGAAGTGGACCAATTGACATTGGAGAAAAGATTGAAGTCATCAAGGATTTCATCTTGCTTCAATGCACAGCCAATGCGCATGGGAGCAGCAGTCAAGAGATCAAAAGATGTAGTGCCTTGGACAAATCTGTTGCACAAGATGTCATTAAAGTATTAAAGAACAAGGATGTAACTTTGAGGATTAAAGTGCACCTCACTCAAGTCACGGTAATTGCAATGGCCTTCTATGCATGTGAAATGTGGACAATGAATATGGAGTACTGAAGAAGAAGGATCACTGCATTTGAATTATGGTACTATGGAACTGCCTTGGAAGTCTCTCTCTGTCCCCATTTCTGCATCTACAGCTCTCCAGTGTGCTAGATTGCTTCTGGGGCTCTGGAAATTTCTCACTCCTCTCTTAAAGGCAGGATGGAGCCCTCCTCCACTAGTCCCTGGGGATTTCACTCTTCCTTTGGTTTTCCTACATTTGCCATCTATGCAAATTGTGCCTTGCTAAAACTGTTGTCAAATTGCCTACATCTTGCACAGCATCTGTTTTCTACTGAGATGTTAACTTATACAGTAATTGGTACTGGAAATAGCTCTAAGACACAGACCATCAAAATCAGATTTTGGGATTCCTACTCTCCTTATCATAAGGAAGGGGGATGTGAATCCCCCTAACTGCTTGTGGGAGAATATGGTGACTGAAACTAAAGTAGGAAAGGATGAAGTGCAAAAGAAGGGCATGGTATTGAAAAAAATCAATTAACTGCAGAAATTAGTCTAGAGTGAAAATATGATTAGAATGTGACATGAGCAGGCTTTTCTGATAGTTTCACTGGAGTGGTTGTCAGCTCGTGGTGACCTCCCCACTCCCAATATAACACATAACATTTGAAACATATGGAAACACATTTGGCTGTCATGACTTGAGGCAGTGGTATCACTGCTATCTGGAGAGTAGAGATTAGTTGTTGTTGTTGTTTCTGTTACATGTGGTTGAGTCAGTTCTGATTCATAGCAACCCTAATCACAAGATAAATAAACATTGTTACTCTACCATCCTTACCTTGTTCTTATATTTGAGCTCATTATTTCTGCAACTATGTCAATCTTTTTTTCCTCTGTTATTATTAAGTACTTTTATTGGGGGCTCTTACATCTCTTATCACAATCCATACATTCATTCATTGTGTCAAGCACATTGGTACATATGTTACCATCATAATTTTATTTATTTTTTTAAATCATTTTATTAGGGGCTTATACAACTCTTATCACAATCCATACATACATCAATTGTGTAAAGCGCATTTGTACATTCATTGCCCTCATCATTCTCAAAACATCTCCTCTCCACTTAAGCCCCCAGCATTAGGTCCTCATTTTTCTCCTCCCTCCCTGCTCCCCATGAGGCCTTGATAATTTATAAATTATTATTTTGTCATATTTTGCCCTGTCCGACATCTCCCTTCACCCACTTTTCTGTTGTCTGTCCCTCAGGGAGGAGGCCACATATAGTTCCTTGTAATCGGTTCCCTCTTTCCAACCCACTCTCCCTCTACCCTCCCAGTATTGCCATTCACACCACTAGTCCCGAAGGGATCATCCACCTGGATTCCCTGTGTTTCCAGTTCCTATCTGTGCCAGTGTACCTCCTCTGGTCTAGCCAGACTTGCAAGGTCGAATTCGTATCATGGTAGTGGAGGTGGGGAGGAAGCATTTAGGAACTAGAGGAAAGTTGTGTTTTTCATTGTTGCTACATCACACCCTGATTGGCTTGTCTCCTCCCCGAGACCCCTCTGCAAGGAGATCTCCAGTGGCCTACTCATGGGCTTTGGGTCTCCACTCCGCACTCCCCCCATCATCATTTTCAAAGCATTTTCTTTCTACTTGAGCCCTTGGCCACAGCCCCTCGTTTTCTCCCCACGTTCCCTCCCTCATGAACCCTTGATGCATCGTAGATCATTATTTTCACATCCTACATCATTCTGCATCACTCTTCACCACTTCTCTTCTGTTAGTCTCCCTGGGAGGGGGTTATATGTTGGTCCTAGTGATCGATTCCCCCTTTCCCCCCCACCTTCCCCTTATCCTCCTGGTATCTCCACTCTCGTTTTCAGCCCTGGTGAGTTTATCCATCCTGGATTCCCTGTGTTGCCGGCTCCCTCTTGCCAAGCGTCTTTCTCTTCTGCACTGCCCTTCAACTTTAACAAGCATGATGTCCTTTTCCAAGGAAAAAATCTCTCCTGATAACATGTCCAAAGTACTTGAAACAAAGCCTCCTGTCTTTCCTTTGAAAGAGCATCCTGGTTGTACTTCTTCCAACACAGATTGGTTTCTTGTCCTGGTAGTCTCTGGGACTTTCAGTGTTTATCATCAGTACCCGTGTTAGTCTGGGTAGACTAGAGAGAGAAAATTAACAGACACTCAAATTTTGAGAGAGTTTTATATAAAGGGTAAGTGTGCCTTAAGAAAGCACCCCCCCCAAAAAAAAGAAAGCATCCCAACCCAGTGCTCCAAACCCATAAATCCGACATTAGCCCATATGTCCGACACCTATCGGCAAAGTCCTCCTCAATCTCACAAAACACATGCAATGATGCCAAATGCAGGAGGAAAACCGAGTCAGTGAATGTGTAAACATCTCAGCATTGGCAGGGGTCTCCATTCGGCTTCTCCAGCACCCAGGGCTGCATCAGGTTAGGTCCTTGTGGCTTCCTCTTAAGGATGTCTCGCAGGAAATAAGCCTTACCTGCTGATGCAGGGAACTAGCGAAGGCAGACACACACTGGTCCAATCATCAGAGTCAAGAAAGGCCAGACTCACCGAGCCATTTATCTCTCCACCCTTCCATTCAACTGCCCTTCAATTAATGTGTTCATTGTTCAGGTTGGCACAATAAACCTTAATTATCACAGTACCATATCTCAAACATATTGATTCTTATTTGGTCTTCAATAGTCAATGTCCAACTTTCACACATATATGAAACAATTGAATATACTACCATATTTTCATCTTGCTTGGATGCACAACCAATATAGTATTTTTCAATAGTATTTTCAATTTGTTTTCCAAAGTACTTTCATGGTCAGACACATTATCATCCTCAAAGTGACATCCCTGCTTTCCAGTACTTTACGGAGGGTTTTCTGTGTTTCATCAGCCTACTGAAACATTTTAATTGATATCCCACCAATTAAATTCCTGGAACCTTCCTTTCATTACAACTTCAATGCATCTTGGACATCCTACTTAAGAACCATTAGTTCTTGAACATACATTACTGCATTAGTCAGGGTCAACCAGGGAAATAAATTCAGGGAGACACTCAAATGTGTGCAAGAGAGAACTTTCTTTCAAAGAGTAATTGTACATTAAGAAAACATCCCAGCTCAGTCCAGATCAAGTCCATAAGTCCAATATTACCTCATATGTCCGATGCCAGTCTGTAAATTCCTCTTTAGACTCATGCAAGACATGCAATGACACTGAGTGCAGGAAGATCACAGGCCTGTGGTTGGGGAGTCTTGTGGGTCAAACGGTAGTGGAAACATCTGAGCGCCGGTGTGGGTCTTCACATGGCTTCTCCAGGTCCAAGGCTCTGGCTGCCATCAGCATAGCTCCATGTGTCTTGTCAACAGGAATGTATCGCAGGGAGTGAGTGTATCTGGCCTGTAGTAAGCGATTTCTCTCCATGTGCCTCCAAATGAGGTCATCAAGCTGTGACCTGATTGACAGGTTAAACTCCACCCTTTCACTCTTTTGAATCTGGTGTGAATTTCAGGTCTGAATTCTGTTAACGTATTGCAGCAATGAATTGTTGGAAGAACTGTAGCAACATATTAATTGTATGAGATATCAATGATATTGCTCTATAATTTGAGCATTTCTTTGGAATGGGTACAAATATGGGTCTCTTTCATTCAGTTGACCTGGCAGCGGTATCCCAATTCAGATAACATAGATGAGTGAGCGCTTTTAGAGCTTCATCACCTTGTTGCAACATTGCATCTGGTAGTCCATCACTCCTGGACTCTAGATTTCTGCTACTCTGTAGCCTAGAGTCAACACAACCCTATGCTTTTTCAATCTAGCTGGATCTGCTGTTTAATTCTTAAAAACAAAAAAACAAATTAGCACTTTATTGACCACAAGAAACTGGCAAACTAGGAATACAAAATGTATGAGAAGTGGAAGTTAGAGAAACTGAAGGTCAGTATATGAGGGCCAGAGTTGGTATATAGAACATTTCCAATAATTCTTGATGTAATTACATTTACTTTTTTCTGAAATATTTTAAAAGTAGACATTATGTTTGCATAGACATCTATATCTATGGTCTCAGATTATGGTAGGTGTTTGTTACAGATTATATTTTCCAAAGATGAGCACAGAAATATATATCCTAGCCTACCTGTTCTTGCAATATTATGCAAGGTAGACTAAGAAGAAAGGCCTACTAATCCATTTCCAACAATTAATCCATAAAGCATTATAGAGAAAGATAGAATATTAACAAAGAGCCATAATAATAATTGGTGAACGGAAGAGCCCTTATGCTGCAGTGTGTTGTACTGTGATGGCATTCCGCATCCTGATCACACAGTAGCTTGGAAAAGTGCCAGAAATTACTCGCCATCAGATTTCAATATGAAAAAGGACTTACCTACAGAAAATAACAGGAAGAATGGTTAACCTTTTTATCTCTGAACAGCAAGTGAGATATATTTCCTGTGGCTGCTCTCCATTTCTATGGTATTGGACCAATGTTTTATATAAATAAGATGTAACCATTTCGTACTCAAAGAGTTTAATATGTCTATAACAATCCATCTCAGTATTGTCACTACAATATGACATTCTGCGATGCCATTCTGTTCTGTTCAATGCCACTTTTTCGTGAGATATCTATCTCTAAAGCGACTAGTAAACAAGATTGGTCAGTTGCACTAAATTCCTTTCACTGTGATTTAGAAATGCTGTGTCTTTATGGCATCTTGAGACCTTTGTGGACTAGCCTTTTTACTGGGAAGACACATTGTTCCACAGGTGTCGGTTATGATTACATTCATGGTGAGTCCCTGCTGCTTTTCTGCTGGCGACACCATTGTGGACGCACGTGCACCGGAGTACGTCTACTCTCAGCAAACTCTAGTTTGCGACTGCTTCTTTCTCTCTAAAAGACTACGCATTTCTTGAGGGACTTAACCAAGGTGTGACTTCAGCGTATTGGAGAATGTTCTTGTTTAGAAGAAGTTTAGACTAACTGGTTTAGTAACCACTGAAATTTCTGCTTCAGAATAGATAAACAAAGTCTCAGGTATAAATTTGACCAGCTCACACTGTCTCTGAAAAAGACCCTTTTTAGAATAAAATAAAAGAATTATAGAAAAATAATCCTATATGTGTTTTTCATTTTTTTAGATTGATCTTTCAAAAATGAAAGAATTTTAATTGCCCCAAAATACAATCTGTATTTTTGTTGTCTTTTTAAAATACAGCACTTGAAATCTAGCTTACATTTTCAGTCCTCTTGAACTGGAATCTCATGGTTATTTACTTCTGTATGTAGTAGGTGCTGAGAAAGAATTTTCAAATATACTTATCCATACAACTTGAAAAAAACAATAAGTGTGCATAAACTAATGATAGGAAGATAAAGCAGGACTGGATACATTTTTGTTTTGTTATACATACTGTTATCATGAATAGGAGCCTAGTTGATTGCTAATAACAATAACAGATTCATAGACAACTAGTCTATACACACTACCTTGGGATCCACTGGAATTCGCAGTGACACTACAGGACAAAGTGGAAGTGCTCCATAGTGTTTCCGGGGCTTTCACAAACCACAGGACAAGAAATGGAATGAAGATTGATGTTGTCCACCATTTAATTTTACTTGTCTCTGCAGGAGACATCCTCAAAGTTACCTTCTTGCTTTTCAACACTATAAAGAGATCTTGGGCCTCAGATTTACCCAATGTCATGCTATTTCCAATTGCCTCAGATATTTGTGATGGGCTCAGATATAAGAACAGTTGTGAGGATGGTGCAGGACCAGGCTCTGATTCATTCTATGGTATATAGAGATGGCACGAGTGGGAACCTACCGGGTGTCACTTAATAACAACAACAACAACATGTAACAAGCAGCAGTCAGGAAATCATATATACATTGCTCAAATTTCCCGCAAAAGTTGTCCTTAAAGGGTTAAACATATGTCACTTTGAAGTATAAGGTGTACTTTAATTCAATCCATAGTACTTTCAATTACTTCATATGTATGTGGAAGCTAGATGCTGGGTAAGGTAAGAAGAAATGATGCCTGTGAATTATGGTTTCAATGGCAGAAGAACATCTTGCACGGTAAAGTAAAGGTTTAGCATAAAATGGAAGACCTGTACGTATGGGGATCGGCACTTTAACTACAATGATAGGTTGAAGCAGAGGGCTGATCTTTAGGCTGGCACTGGATTATGAACTCTTTGATTCTGCAGCTCCACATTTCTGCGTTGGAATTGGGTCAAAGTTTCCTAATAGCTTAAGGATTTCAATTAAAGTCAGATGCTTTTTCTATTTCTGCTTTTAAGAGTGTCTCAGCAGGTTCATCATCTCATGTTCCATTTCTGTTTTCAGATACATGTTATGCAGTTAGTGCTGATGTGTATTTGTGTTGCTGAATCTTCTAGATCTTGTTAATTAAACAAATACCCCACACCTAACAAATAGACTCTGTGGGGTTAAGGGTAAGAGGGAACCCCACAAAACATCACAGGTTTGGTAGGCGCAACTGTACAGCGATAATAAGTAGAGATTATAGTAAAGTCATAGAGAGCATGAGAGTTAAAGGATAGAGTCAAGTAATGGAGTCAGACGCAATTCATGGTAGCATATCTCACCTCCGCCCGGCTTGATGGTCCTCGTGGAGGGGGCTTAGCTGTCAGAGAAGAAGCCGCTGCTTCATCCTCCTTAGTCACCTTCTGGCCACCCTCCCGAGTACCAGGGAGCCTCGTTATTTATTGCTAACCACGCATCGTAATCATACATCACAGAAAGGGGCAATACAATTCATTCTAGAACAAGTTTGATCGCTCTAATGTCTCACATAATAAAACAGACCATTACTATTCTGGGAGGCATGCAAGTTCCCTGATAGTGGACAATAGCCTGAGTCACCAGGAGGGATATTAACATAGGCAATACAATCAATAGGAGAGGAATCACCTAGGGGTGTGCCCACATTGGTTGTGGAATAGACAGTGGTATCTGCTTGATCTAAACAGCTGATAATGGCTAACTAACCTTGGTCACCCTTGGGCGGGTTTGCCCTCTCTGGTATCCCTGCAAGTGAATAGACCACCATTATCCTTATCAGAAGGGAGTGGGTCTTATTCAGGGTGAGTCAGACTAATGGTCTAGCCACTACAGATGGCCAATGTCAAGGAAAATAACCTCTGACCTACTTTTGCCCACAGTCACTCTTAAGCAGCTAAGTTTGGTACATATTTTGGGGAGACAACTTAAGAGAATTCCTTCTGTTCCCCACAAGACTCCACAAGAGAAAATCACTCCTGCCTTGTTAAAACCTCATTTGTTATAGGAACTCTTAAAGGCATAAGGGGCCTCAGAGGAAAATTATTACTGGTCATATTGCAAGAGAAAGTAATACTCGCTATAAATCAATAGCAGCAGGGTTGTTCTTATTAATAAGGTATCTACAGGTCTGCTAATTTCCAGTTGACAGCATAATTTAGTAAGGCAAACTGTGTCTTTATGGTGGCTACTGGTCATTTTTTTTAAAGTACCAGTTACTTTAGTTAGGTTTTGATTGAAGGAATTTCCAGCAGAAATAAAATAGAATTAAGACTTTGGATATCCACTTGTTTTTATGTATTTTCTATTGCTTTGGAATTGACATTGAACTGTGGGAGAATCATTTAAATGTGATTGTCTTAGCCTGGTCAAGATCGGAAAATATGTATTTTTTAATATCAAATCATGAAATTTCATGGCAACTTCAATGATGATGGTAATAAGTAATATAAGTGAAAAATATTTTCCAAGTGTTAGAAATGCTTATGTATTCTTGTACACATAAAAATATTGTTTTCTAAGATAGCCATTACATTGGAATGTAAATTGTTTTCCCCCACGCTCAGAATAAATTATCTTAAAATCTCACTGGCATCTAGTAGTGCCTGACTTACAGAGACTCTACAGGAAAGAATAGGATTGTTCACATGGGTTTCTGAGACTGACTCTCTGTGAGAGTGGAAAGCCTCATCTTTCTCCCTCTGTAGTTTGGAACTCCTGACCTACTGGTTAGCAGCCCGACACAGAATCTACTGCACTACCAGGGCTCCTTATCTTAGAGGAGACTGCTGGAAATAGTTGAACAACTAAGAAGAGGCGAGTGGGAGTGATTGCACCACTCTAATGATGTCAACAACGTCACTGGGTGATGCACGTAGAAACAGTTGAATTAGTGTAGGTTTTATGGAAGAGATCCTCAATAACCACAACAATAGTTGGGGAAAAAAAAGGGTTTTAAATAATTTTAAACTTTGTATTATTAAAAAAACAAAACAAAAACAGCAATAAAACTAACACAAGCTCATAAGCAGCCATCTAATGTGCAGCTAGCTATGGGTCCCTCTCCATCCAGAGGAATGAAGAGTGAAGGCCACTGAGCCAGGAAACAATTAGTCTAATGGACTGATGGACCATGGAATCATCAGTCTCCACAACCCTGAGACAAGAAGCATTGAATGGGACCCAAGCACCACTACCAACTGCTCTGAGAAGGTTTGCATTAGCAGGTCCTGGATAGAGTGGGAGAAAATGTGATGCACAACTTGAAATCATAAAGCAGCTAAGCTTACTGGTTGGATAAGACTGGCAGACCAGCAACTCAATACTATGGCCCTTTGTCACCTCTCAGTTTGGGGACTGTACTCAATCCCAGGCTAGGATAGTAGACCATTGAGGATTAAAAGGGTAGCATTTACCCCAGGACAACATAAAAGGGTTCAGGAAAAAAGAGAAGATGCTACAGGACATACAGGGAGGAATGGGATAAGTGATGATGTGCCCAGGGGATTGCAATGTATGAATTGAAACAAAATGTGGATCAATTGCTGAATGTAACTCAGATCTGTTCTGTAAACTTTCACCTAATTCACAGTAAAATATTACAATGGGTAGAGAATAAATGGGGGAAAAACCAACAGGCCTATTTGATTTTGTGATCAATCTGAACTTCCTTTACTCATTGGGATTGTTCGTTTATAAGTTTATTTATATATGGGGTTTCTCTTTTTGCAAATTTTGATCCAATAAAGCTTTATCAATATGTATCGAGTGTGCTATAAGGGCCTTTGGGTTGTTCTAAGCCCTTTTGATATCCACTCGTGTCCTTTATGAAGTCCATCTCTTGCATGTACCTGTTGGGTAAGCAGGGTCCTTATGCAAATGCTCAGGGTTCAATATACTGTGATTCTGTTGAAGTGTTCAGAGACTTGTATATTAACATTTAAGAGATTGCTGATATATATTTCACAGTTCCAAGTTGGCTTGGCAATCAGGAACTTTCTGTCATATCCTGACCATCTCGTCTGATTTGCGGTGCATCTTTCTCTGGCAGCTCACAAGCGGGAACGGCTCAGCAGAGGAGGGGGCGCTCTCTCCTTCAGGAGTATGGCTGCTGTAATCTATTAGTGCTTGGACTCCAGCAGGGTTGCTGCATATACCAACCATGGTGATTCTAAATCCAGCCCATTCTGTCAAGACTTGGACTATAATATTTAGCTTTTAAAAGAAAACATGTTTTAATCAGTCTTCATACATATTATTTAGAACTTTTCTAATGATACTTCACTTTTCTTTAGGCCCCATTGATTTTCTCACTTTTAGGGGAGAGATAAATTTTAACACACAATCTTTTGCAAATCTGCCTCTTCTTTTTATCTTAACGAAAATATTAATTGGGACCCAGGGCAGCATGGATCATATTAGTTTCATCCAAGTCTGATTTATTTCCTAGTGGAACTGTATGATCAATTAATTCAAGACATATGTTTCTTGTTTGGGGAAAATATTGGGCCCAAACAAGCTTTTACTATTTTCTATAGGAACACAGTGAGTTTTTTAAAAATCCCAGTGTTCATCAGCTGTCTTCCATGTGAAGACAATGAAATAGCATTTTAATTTTTATTAGCACTTCAAAACTCCTTCACATACATTATCTTATTTGCTTGTCCAAGCTGCCACATGAGACAGGCAGTGAATGACTTATAATTCTCACTGACCGATGAGGAAAACGGGGAGCAAGGAGGTTAAGTGGCTCATGATGGCCATGCATTTTGTTGAATAGAACATGCTATGGGGAAGAGGAAGCAAAGAATCCTGCCTTTTGCTATTTTCTGTATAGCTTGAGAATTCCATTAAAATTCCTCAAGTCCGTGTCTTCAAATGAGATACCAAAAAAGAAACACACCAAACAACAAAAAATACCGTACACAGAAACCTATCAGGATAACTAGAAGCATAAGACAGAAAATGTGACAAGAAGCAAGTGGGTAAGGTAGGTAAGTGTCAGATCAGGTAAAAGTAGAGGAAAACATGACAGGGCAGTTTGTGAGTAAAATATTGAAAATCATATGGAAAGGTAACTGTAAATCTTTACGGGAACATACAGCCTCATCTTTCTCATAAAGATCAGCTGATGGGTTTGAGCTTCTGACCTCACGCATGGCGCCACCAGATTTTCCACGGAAGCAGAAGTCAGAAAATCCAGTGATGTCTTGCACAGGGAAAATCTGTTGCAAAATATCTCATTTGGTTAAAAAGCAAAGATGTCACTTTGAAGACTAAGGTGTGCCTGGTAATTTTAATCACCTTTATGTATGAAAGCTGGACAATGTGTCAAAAAACTAAAGAAAAATTAATGCCTTTGAATTATGGTGTTGAAGAATATTGACCATACCATGGACCATCAGAATATCAAATATTAAATATTAGCAAATCAAAAATAAATGAACCTTAAATATACCACGGGTTATCAGAAGAGCAAGCCAGAATGCTTCTTACAAGTGAGACTTTGCTTTGTGTGTCTCAAGATCTTACCAGGAGGACTCAGGGTCTGAAGAAGGACAATGCGCTTGGCGAAAGGTCAGCCTAACAAGAAACCAGCCCTCAACAAGATCCCTTGATCCAGTGACTGAAAGGAATGGCTCAAGCAGAAATGCTGGTGCAGATGATGCAGAGGACTGGACGGAGGTTGCTCGGATGCGCACAGGGTAATTATGGTTTGGAACTCATTTGGTGGCATCTAACAACAACAACAACAACAACACAGTTAGTTATAATTTATGACATTCAAAGAGGGATCTACATTCACTACCTTGGGTCACAGATAATAAAAGAACGCATCACAGTAAACATTTAAACTTATGCGGAAACGTGGTACGTTTCAACCTGTTACGATAAAAGTGATAGGTGTGTGTGTTAATACTGAGGAATGCGAAAATATATACTATTAAAATGAAATGAGGCTCTTATTTTAAAAAGTAGAAATTCCTATTCTTAAGCAAGTTAGCCTTATCCATCACTGCCATTGAAAAATCACACGGACAAAATAGATTCTTTTAAAAAAATCTGCGTAGGATGAAGACAGCTCAGTTTACAGACAACCTATGGTGCGTCTTACACTTTCTGTGTAGTCTGAACGCTGAAAAATCGGAGAAACCGGAAGAGTTTGACTAGAGCTATGGTTCCGCATATAGCAGTTACAAACATTAAAGTGGATTTTTTAATCTAGATAAGTTTTCCACTCATTTGAGTAAATATCTAGGAGCTTGATTGTCGAATAATATGATAACCTTGCAGTTAGTAGCCCAACTTGTAATCCACTATACCGCCAGGGCTCCTCCGCTCTACTCAGGACCTTCTAATGGGATCCCTTTCAGAGTAATTGGGAATGGTCACCAGGCTCACCCAGTGCTTTCTTTTTAGGGTCCTGGAGACTGATGTTCACATAGTTGCCTAAACTTTGGGACTAATTCTGTCCATGTGTATGATTTTCATTACTCTTCCTTCCTCTGGACAAGTTTTATCATAGATGGCTTCTCACAAACTGTTAAGACCTCAGATGATACTTACCAAAGTAGAACGGAGAATATTGTCCCTGTAGATTAAACTTGGCGACCCCTGAGACTATGGTTCTGAGTCCCCAGACCCAGGGACTCATTCCTTTAAGGTGTTTCATCATCTCTAAGAAAATCTTCCATAACTTTACCCCTTGTAGTTTTCTGCCACATCCATGGATATATTTGCAGAAAAAGGTAAAATACCTATGTACACATGTCTTCTGTTAAGCTTCTCACACTCATTCAACCTGAATGTCTATGTTTAGCATATTTCCATATGTTTATTTGCTATCTGTATATCTTTTTAAGGTAGGTACCTATTCATAGTCTCTGTCCATTTTTCCTTATTGCTGAGTTTTAAGAGTTCTACATAGACTTTTAGATCCAAATATGAGATAGATCCTTTACAAATATTTTTCTGCCAGTTTTCCACGTCTTTTTATTCACTTAAATTTTAACAAAGTTCAAGAAATCCCAATATCATCAGGTTTTTCTCCTATTTTATCTTATAGCAGAAGTTTTAGAATTTTACATTTAGGCTTATGGTACATGTTGAGTTAATTTTTGTGAAAAACACAATGTATCGAGACAGTATCGGGATTCCTTTTTTTTGTGGTGGTGGTGGTGGGGGCATGTGAATGCCTAGCTGTTCCAGCACCATTTTTTGAAAAGACGATTCTTACTTTATTGAATTACCTTTGCTTCTTTGTCAATAGATTGTTAGCTATCTGTGTAAGGGCCTAATTATAACCTCTCTTTTCTCTTGTTTGTTCCTTCCCCAGTAGCTTGCTTGTTTTTCAGTTTGTTCTTTCCCCAGTAGCTTGCTCTCTTGATTATGTTGCATCACAGTAAGCTTTGAAGATGGGAAGTTAGTCTTCTGACTTCTACCGTACTGTATTGGCTCAAACCATCCTTTTGATTGTTTAGATTGTGATACCTTATTTGTCAATGTATTCACCATAGCAGAAAAAGAAGCTTATATTAAGGACATGGATATGGAAATTTATGATGAAATGACCTCATTGTTAAGAGTAATAAGAGTAGGAAATAGTTATTATTCATAAATCACTTTTGGAATTTTGAGCAAAAGAGGTTAAAGGATTCCATAAGCAAAATAGTGGATGATGCAGGAAGCATGCGGAGAGATGGAAGGAAATTCTTGAGTCACTGTGTCAAAATAATCGGTCAACCATCCACCATTCCAAGAAGCAGAATCTGAGCAAAACAGATATAAAGGAAGAATTACAAACTGCACTGAGGTTTTAGCCAAAAACAAGGCTCCAGAAATTGACCATGAGACAGTTTGTAATGCTTCAGGAGGCGTGATGCAGCCTTGGCAACCCTCACTACTTGAGGCCACAGATTTTGGAAGAGAGTTATCTGGCCAAACAACTGGAATAGATCTATACTTGTGTCCATTCCAAAGAAAGGTGACCCAACCGAATATAGAAACTATCGAGCAAAATCATAAATATCATACACAAGTAAATTTTTGCAAAAAATAATTTAAAAACTGTTGCAGTAAATAATTTAAAAACTGGCTTGGGGCTGCCAGAAGTTCACACGGGGTTCAGAAGAAGATGTGCAATGAGGGATATCACCGGTGATGACAGATGAATCTCATCTGAAAGCAGAGAATGCCAAAGAGATGTTCACCCGTGTGTCACTGACCATGCAAAGGCATTCAACTCTAGGAATCATAACAAATCATATATAATATTGTGAAGCATGGGAACCCCAGAAGAATTCATCGTGCTCACGTGGGACCTAGATATAATCCAAGGGGCACTCATTCAAACAGATCGAGGGGAGACTAGACAGTTTAAGCTCAGGAAAGTCGTGTGTCAGGGCTGTTTCCTGTCATCATCACTCATGCAGAATGTATGTTGACACGTGGGAACGTAGACTATCTGAAAAAGAACATAAGCTCAAGATCGGAGGGTGGCTGATTAACACCTTATAATAGGCAGATGACAAAATCTTGCTTACTGAAATCAGAGAGACCTTGAAGTAGTTGCTGATAAATATCAAAGACAGTAGCCTTCATGCAGATTACAATTCAATGTAAAGAAACCAACATCCTCACCAATGAACCAATAGACAACATCATGATAAACAGAGAAAATATTGAAGTAGTCAAGGATCTCATTTTACTTAACAATGAATGCTTATGGAAGCAGCAGTTTAGAAGTCAAATAATCTATTGCATTGGGAAAACCAGTTGCGCAATGTGGTAGTTACACAATTTCATATTAACTTATAGGATATATAAAACTGTAGGGGTAGTATTCAGCCTATCAATCAGCTCACAGTTTGATGGTGCCTCCTTGTGGGTATAGCCTTCTCATAAGGAACACCCTGGTAACCTCCCTTCTTTCTCTGTTTTCACCTTCCTGCTGGTAGCCACTCAGACCTGCCAGAGCCCTGTGTTACTTCCACCACCATTTTGCACCCACTGGCTTGTGACATCCCTGCATTCTGCATCATTGCATGTGGCTGAATGAGTCTGAAGAGGGACGTTTGGACTAATATCAGACTCACAGACTTGAGTTGGACTGGGCTGGGAGGTTTTCTGGATATACAGTTGCTTGTTGATATAAAACTCTCTCTTATACATATATGAGTGTCTCTGGATTTGTTTCTCTAGTCGACCAGCCTAACACATGCACAAGATCTGTTTAACTGTCAAGTTGACAACTAAGTGTGTCTGACCCAAGTCACAACGCTTTCCATCACCTCATATGCATGTGAAACTCGGACAAAAAGTAACCAAGACCACAGAAGACTTGATGCATTTGAATGACGGGATGAAGAGTATTGAATGCACCAGAGGCTGCCAGAAGAACAACACATGTGTCTTGGCAGAAGGATAGCCAGAATGGCTATTTTTAATGGACTTTGAACTATACTCGGCAAACAACAGTCCTTAGGAAAGGACATTATGCTTGGCAAAGCAGATCAGTGGGAGACAAAGGAAAGTGCTCAAGAAATGGATTGACGCCATTGCTGCAACAGTGGATCCAAGCATCAAACAATCGTGAAAATGGTGCGGGAAAGAAAGTTCTGTTGTATGAAGGGTCACTATGGGTTGGAGCTGACCAGATGACACATAGGAACAACAAAAAGAACCATTGACGGCCAGCCAGGGGCGCTGGAGTTTTGCGCTATGATTAGGTAGGTATATGTGTAGTTTGGGACCTGTTGTAGTTCAGACTCAGAAAAAGAACAGGAGCGATAAAGATAAGACTCACATGGGCTTCAGACACTTTCTCCACCGTGCCACCTGCTGGAGCGAATGTGAAAAACAGATGTCTGCACAACAGTAAGCGATAGAAAACGTGTGTGATGCCTGTATTTCTTTCCCACTTAGATTTTGAAATATATTTGCATAGCCATATAAATCCTTTTTCTTATCCATTCTTACAGATTTCACAATTACGTTTTTCTTTTCTTCTTCTAGTTTAAGTATATATATATTAATATCTGTTTTTGTTTTTATCCAAATTCCTGACTCAAATGCTAATACCTTCTTTTCACTTTTATAATCTCTCTAAGTATCTAGAATATAATCCATTTATGTGTACTATGTTTGGTCTCTTGTTATTTTCTATTTGTCTTTCGGAAGGGGGAACGGGGAGGGAGGGGAAAAATGAGGAGCTGATACCAAGAGCTCAAGTAGAAAGCAAATGTTTTGACAATGATGATGGCAACAAATGTACAAATGTGCTTGACACAATGGATGGGTGTAAGGATTGTGATAAGAGTTGTATGAGCCCCCAATAACATGATTTTAAAAATTGTAAAGTTATACAAATTTCATATTTCTCTGTAGCAGTACTATTATCTGCCTATAAAATCACACATACCCAATGCTTTAGTCTTACAATTCTGTCTCATTACATTTTTCATGTGTCTTTTATTTTATCTTAATTGTTAATGTCTAGCTTATATTTGGGTTCATGAGGAACAATCAATATGCAAGCATCTCTTAAATCAAATAATTAATCCTTATTGAGTAATCTCACACTTGCTAATGTTTGTTCATATCACTTGTCTGTAACATTCATATGCTTCCTTTATTTCCTTGTGAATGCTTCGATCAGCACAACACAATTTTAAATACTGTACTTTCATTATATAGTAGATTAACCCCCAATTAATTACACTATTTAAGTTTTTCTTTGCTATTTTCTTTCTCTACCCGCCCCCCTTCCACCTCTAAGATATAGTTTATAGTTATTTGGCAAAATTCAAAAAAGAAAGGAAAAATATCCATCTAGTTAGGCTGTGTTTGGAAAAGCAGGGTTTGGGAAGGGATTCTCATTATTATAAAGGTTAATTCTGAGTCATGATATGTATCATTTTCTAGTAATTAATTTTCTTCTATGCCCTCAGTAATTTTTTTATTTTTGCTGGTTTGTTTTTCTGTTTTAGATCTGCATCTTCCTTGATATTGTCATTCTCATTGACGTTTTTCCATTGTATGCTTTTCCTGTGAATGCATATCTATTTCCATGGTTTTCTAATTGTCGTAGATGAAAGTACTTTTGTATATTAATATGTTACCTTTACTATATTACCGTGAGGCACTAGCTCTGAAATATATCTGTTTTTTTATTTTACATTTCATCAGAAAAATATATTGTTCTGAAAACATAGTAATTTTTATTATTTATTTCTGCATTTTGTATCCGGCACACATAACCAAATTTTTGTTGGATATTTAGCATTAATCTATGTTTCCAACCTTAATAAGAATATAGGTGATCACTATTTTTTCAGTATATTCCATCTTGAATAATATGAACTTATATGAAAAAGAAATGTTAATAAACCATTGTATTAGATAGTGATATAATAGTTAATGTACATAAAAGATAAAATTATTACTGCAAATAATGGTAATAATGTTTTAGCTGACAACGTGAACTTCACCTCACTGAAGTTGCCCTGGCTGTCACAACTGCTGAGTATCCAATCTGCCAAAAGCAGAACCCAACACTGAGCCCCCAGCATGGCTTCATTCCCAAGGAGAGAAGCCAACCACCTGGTAGGAGGTTGATTACATTGGATTTTTTCCATCATGTAGGGGAGGTCATTTGGTGGTCTGGAACAAACAGGCATTATGCATACGGATTTTCATCCCTCTGGTAATGTTTTTTTTTATCAGAAATATCATCCAAACATTGTCTCTGGTCAAGAAATTAATTCTGCAGCAATAATGTGGCAAAGGACTGATGGTAGAATTCACCAGTGTTGCCACATGCCCCATCACTCAGAAGCTGCTGTCCTGGTAAAACAAATGGAATGACTTAAACTTAGTTATTGTCCCAATTAGTATTAACGCGTAAAAAATAAGAGGTTCTATCTTAAAGTGGAAGAACAATAGAGGCCTGGTGGTTAAAATACTGGCTGATATACGAAAGATAGGAAGTCCAAACCCACCAGTTTCTCTGTGAGAGAATGATGTAGCAGTCTGTTTCTATAACGATTACAACCTTGGGAACCCTACTGATAAATTCTGCTTTGCCCTGTTCCCCTTCATCTGTCAGTTTGTTTGTTGTATTTTGATGGATTGCATTTTGCTGTGATGCTGGAAACACTGTATTTGAAATACCTAAAGGATCACCATGGTATACATAGGCTTCAGTGTAGCTTTCGGGCTAGGAAGAAATTAGGAAGAAGAAATTTATGGTTCATTTCTGATGAATCATCCACTGAAACCCTTTAGAATAACAATGGAACATTTTTGGATATAGTGCCAGAAGATGAGCTCTGCAGGTTTGAAGACACTCAAAATGTGACC
>NW_022103904.1:11550075-11582558 GCF_000313985.2 Echinops telfairi
TTAAAATGGAAATGTTGAAAATGAAGCAAAAAGAATAGTATTTGGAAAATAGATTATAAAAATAAAACAGATCTTATGACAGAATTTTGCTAGACCATTGACTTTTTCATTGTAAATATATTTTTCAACCACATAAATGATGACTGTTCATGTGGACCTCACAATGTGGAATACACAGGAATCAAGTTAACTCCATTTGCGAGAAGAGACAATGCAGACCTTCAATACCATCAGCTAAAACAAAGCCTGTGTCAAGAATGGGGGAAAATCAATTATTCATAGGCAAGTTCTGGTTGAAGCTGAAGAAAATTACAACTAGACAATGAATGCCAAATCGAACTACTATATATCCCATCTGAATTTAGACACTGTGGTAGTTGTCAATTTGAGATTTTAAGAGTGAAGGGGTGGAGTTTAGCCTGTCAATCAGTTTGCAGCTTGATGACCTCATTTGGAGGTGCTAAGGAGGTAAATAGCTTGCTAGAGGCAGGACACAGACTCCTGTGAGACATTCCTCCTATTGAGAAGACACATGCAACTACGCTAGAGCCCTGGAGCTAAAGAAGCCAGCACTGAGATGCTTAAACCTCCACTGGATCCACAAGACTTCCCAATCACTGGCCTATGATCTTCCTGCATTCAGCATCATTTCATGTGTTTTGTGAGACTGAAGAGGATTTTATAGATTGGTATCGGACATATGGACTAACATGAGAATTACGGACTTGATCTGGACTTGGTTGGGATGTTTTCTCAATATTCAATTATTCTTGTTATATAAAGCTCTTTGTTATACACAAATGAGTGTCAATGAATTTCACTAGTTTCACTAGTTTCACTAGTCAACTCAGACTAAAACAGACATCATCTCAAGAACAGATTTAACTCACTGAACACTAGGAAGACAGGGTTAGTTTTAGGGTGTTATCAAGCTCTCATGGGAACAGTGGCCTAGAAATCAAACAGTGTATTATACTGTACAAGTCTACTTCACAGGATTTCTTTAACATGCCAAGGAGCAAAGATGTCACATTGATAGCTAAGATGTGTCTGACCCAAGGCTTTTATTCTATGCATATGAAAGCTGGACAACGAATAAAGAAACGGAAGAAAATTGGTGCATCTACATTACGGTGTTCCAGAAGCATCTTGAATGTACCATACACAGTCAGAAGAAGAAACAAGTGTCTCTCGGGGGAAGTCCATTCATTATGCTCCTGAGATCCAAAGATGATAGATGAGACTTCCTTTCATGTACTTTGTACACTTTATCAAGGAGAATGGGTTCTGAAGAAGGACGTTATGTGTGTGGTCAGCAAGCAAGTGAAAGACCTTCAATGACGATTGGGACAATGGCTGCAACCCAATAACTGATGTGACGGTGTTGCAAAACTGGGTGATTTGTCATTCTGCTATGACCTGGAGCTGATTGCGCTGCACTTAACAATCTTAACAATGCTGTCCTAGTAGATCTTCATAAGTTAGCATTGATTTGATGGCAATGAATTTATCTTCAAAATACTATGATTTGAATCAGCATTTGATGTGAGTGTCTGATTTTTCAGTAGTGAGAACACTTAAGTCCAGAAACCATGTGTGGAAATGGGAGTGGACCCAGACAATTACATGTAATTGCATATTTTAACAATCTTTGCTTTTATGTTCCTTTCAGCCTCTCTTATTTTGGATGTGTATGACCCCAAGGAAAATGTACATATAACAGATAATGAAACAATGATTTCATTGAACTGGAAGTTGAGACTTTCCTTGAGAATTTCTCATACCACTGAACTTATAGGCATGCTCATGGCGTGCTTGCCTAAACTTCTCTCTGTATGCTATCTGTTGTTATGAATCTTAAACTTTTCTTTGTTTTCTTCTCATTCTTTTTAGAATATACTATAGATTCTGCCTGGTGTTTTTTTATTACTTGTTCAAACAAGATATCCTGATATTAGCTCTTTAAGGTTTTTCTATTTTCCAACTCATTTTTCTCTGCCTTTGTCTTTTTCAGTTTTTCTTATGCCATGGTTTATTTAAATGGTAAGTTTAATCTTCTCACATTGAAAATATAGTTTATGCAATCTCGTTTTTAGTTTTGGAAAATAGTGCATTTAAAAACATGCACTTCCCCCTCAAGTTCAGATTAGGTAGACAAACCACGGGTTTTGCCGTGACAGCTGCTTTCTTTCTAGGTCGTGAGGCTGAATCTTTTCATGTGTATTCATTACTTGCGTTTTTTTCTTTTGGAAAATTCTCTTTGTTTATTTTTTTTAAACTGTGGTGTTTTTCTTTGCTTAATTATTTTGTTGAAGGTATAGAATATTGATTGGTTTTGCATACACTAATGCATTTTTTTCCTTCATCTAGCTTTCAATTTTGAATGTTTGCCTACACAAATTGTAAGGTTCCCCCACCCCCTGTCATTTACTCTTATCACTTTGATTTATTTAACTTGATTTTTCTCTTCCAAAAAATTCATCAATTTCCCCAGATCAACTATAGATAAATCCTTTCACCAGTAATTTGGAATACTATATTTATCAGCTGCTCCCTGATACATGTATATTACATATGTTTAAGTAAGTATACATGCTATTTTTAATTAACAGGGCATCTGCTGTTAAATATTTTACATCAAGTTGTATGAAGATATCTTAAAAGAAGATAATTTCTGGTTGCAAAGTCAATACAATTTGAAATACTTGAAATACTTCCTCTCTGGAAAACGAATTCTTGGTGATAAATATATGGATTGAGTAAGGACCTACCATTGGAAAGAATAGTAAAACTGTGGTATGTGAACTCCCTATGCCTTCAGGGTTTTTTTTCACGTACTTTTTTACTTCTGCTTGATGAAGAATTACTGTATGATGTATGTCTTTATAGATAACACTACATTACAATGACTTTCATGGTTGTATGGTTACCTGGTATTCCATTTCCTATGTATATTGTTATATCTATGGCACTGTTCAAAGTAAAAGAGTTGCTTACCTTAGAATGCATGGCCTTGCTATAAAACTCTATGGACATTCAAGGATTTCAACAGGGCACATACAATTCTTGAATGAACCAGTCACTTGCAGGATTCTAAGAGCTCTGTGTAGGGTTCCTTTCATTATGGCCTGGGCCAGATCCAGGGCTGTATTTTCCACTGGCCCACATTCAAACCTAGTGAATTCTCAAGTAATTAAATAAATGAATTATAGCAGTAATCTTAGTTGTCTTGTGCTGGTTGTATCATCTGGAACACTGGACATTTTTCTCACAGTTTTTGAGGCTAAAAGTTTAACACCTGGCCTTGACCATGGCAATTCCGTTCTTACAGGTACTCTTAGGCATCTCTTGGTTCATCAGCGGTTCACACATGGCTTCAGTCTTGCCTATGTGTGTGACTGTTTAGTTTACTCTTTTTATAGCTCAGAAATGACTAAGTTTAGGATTCACTGTACATCAATATGAGCTCAATAACATAAAAGAAAACTCTTCTTTTCAACCAATATTATATCCATAAGATTTTAACACATATATTTTCAATCCATACAGCAGAATAGCTGTTGTGTGTGTTTCCATAATCTAAACAGACCCATGAAGCATGTGTCTCTTTCTTAGTGTTAGAGATACGAAGTAGGACATACTTCTCTATTTTGAAAGGATTTTCCAACACAGTTTAGATATTGATGGAACTTTGACTATTCTTTTACTCTATATTAATGGAATTCTACCATTTGCATTATTGTTTTAAATCAATTATTGTGTCTTTAAGATTTACTAATGATGTTGTAAATAGCTCTATTTACAACATTTTTCATTTTCTTTATTTCATATTCTTTATTCATTTTCTTTACTGTTTAGTATTATCTTTTATGATCATACCATTTATTATATGTTTTATTATTAATGGTTACTTGTACTATATCAAGATCCCTGGTGATGTAGTGGTTACTCATTGGGCTGCTACCTCTGAGGTTAGCAGTTTGAAACCACCAGTCGCTACTTGAGGGAAAGATGAGGTTTTCTAATCCCTTAAAGAGTTGTGGTAGTTACATAATCTGTTGTCAATTTGAGACTTAAGAGTAAGGAGTGCGGTTTAGCCTGTCAATCAGGGCACATCTTGATGAACTCATTTGGAGGTGCTAAGGGCATAAATAGATTGCTGGAGGTGGGACACAAGCTCACTCCCTGTGAGACATTCCTGCTGCGAAGACACTTGGAGCAATTCTAGACCCCTGGAGCTGGGGGAGCCATATGGAGACCCCTGCCAACGCTGAGATGCTTCCATTGCCATTGGATCCACAATTTTTCCACCCACTGGCCTGTGATCTCCCTGCATTCGGCGTCATTGCATGTGTTGCGGGAGTCTGAAGGGGAATTTATAGATTAGTATCAGACATATGGACTTGATCTGGCCTGGGCTGGATGTTTTCTTAATATACAGTTACTCTTTATATAAAGTTATTTCTTACAAACAAATACATGTTTATGAATTTGTTTCTCTATTCTACCCCAACTAACACAGCTACCATCTCAGAAACCCACAGGAGCAGTTCTACCCTGTCCTATAGGGTTGCTATGAGTCAGAATTGACTGTCTGGCAGTGAGTTTGAACTTTTGGTTATTGTTGGGGTTTTTTTTCGTACTGTTTCAAATTATGAGGTTATTCAATTGCTACTATGAACATATTTTAGACATGTTATCAGGAGGAACCAGTCACTGTAGTACATCATCTTTGGTAAAGTAGATTGGTATACTGGCTGATACAACAGACTCAAACATAACAATTGTGAGGATGGTGCAGTTTAAGTAACAACACTGTGTCACAATTAAGTTTGGCATTTTTTATAGTTTAATTTTAGAAAATATCCTTTACTTAGGTAAGAATGGAGCTTTCTGTTTGTTGCTACTTTACTATAAGTTTTTAATAATGAAATACTATTGAATTTCACCCAACACTTTTCTTTCTTTTTCAGAGATATATGCACATATACTTTTCTTTTCTCCTGTTAATGAATGTTGAAGCAGCGATTGTTTGTTGTCCATATTCAATGGGTGATGGCACTCAGTGTGAGCAAGGCAGTTTCCAGGTGTCCACCTCTGCTGTTCTTTTACTAAGGGCTCTCTTGAATGCTGTTCTGCACAGGACAGGCTTGGAATGCCTGAGAATTAACTCTATGTGGGAATTCCCTCCTTCTCCTAGCACCAACAAACCTCAATCATGAGCAGGTAGCAATTGGTTTTTATATAATCTAGCCTCTCTTTTGAAGAAGGATATAATGCTGAAATCTGCTTCATATCACATGAAAATTTCCCCCACAAGATTAAACTCCAGTTCCTGGTAGCTGGATTGTAGGATAACCTCCTTTATTTAAGGTGTTTTCTTCCTCATCATCTTCTGCCCTCCTCTCCTGGTGGCTCCCGTACTGCCCAAACATATTAATTAGGCTCAAATCTTAGTGTCTGTTTCGGAATGAATCCAATATAAAATGGTTCCGAATTTCCTGATTGGGTTTTCTAATTTTAAACTCACTCTGTATTCCTGAATAAACCATTCTCTCTTACTAGATTTGTTTGGGTAAAATTGCCTGTGAAAGACTTCTTTTTCATCAGCATTTCCTGTTGTGTTTAGGTTTGATATCAAGGGAATTCTGTCCTTGTAAAATGTGTGAATGAACTGACATTTGTCTATTCACTGGAAGAGTTTGTGAAAGACTAGAATTATTACTTTCTTGAATATCTGAAGAGATATTTGAATCTCACCATGGGTTCACATTTTTATTTTTACTGAGCTTAGCTTCCACCTTTGCAGTGTATGAATCTTTTGAAGGCACTTAGAGTGCTCTTTCATCTGAATTTCCAACTCAGCAGTATCCTGTCCTCAATGTAATAGACTGGCAGAATGTCCTAGGGACTGGTGAGGCCAACTAAACTGTGGTCCTTAACTGGAGTCAAGGTAGCTTTGAGGCTAGATAGTAAAGGAATACTTTCACTCCTACCAAGTAGGGAAAAGGTGGGTTTGTTTTGCTTTTTTCCAACATGGATAATTTAGAAAATCACCAATGTATTAAATATATGAAAGGCACTGTGCTAATTTACACCAGGTAAGCAAGACACATTTATATCAGCATCTGGTATTGTACAAATCACCTAATTGTGCTTTTGACTTTGATAACAGTTTTTAAATTTTTTTTTCCTCCAGGGGTGGGAATAGTTTTTTATTGACTACTTTGGTATGGAGGAGATATCCCAAGGCCCTTCCTATACTGCTTTCATAGTCACTACCTTGTAGGGCAGGAAACCAATTCTAAAGATGTTTCCATTGTCAAAGGTATACATTTTGACTTTACTTTTGGGAGCAGGAGGGATAATTATAGGCAGTATAGAGTATAGGTAAAGTTTATAAATAACTAACAATTCATGCACTCATCTGCTAACCCAAATGTTGAAGGTTGAGGTCCCTCAGTAGGATGGCCAAGTGTTCTACTGAACTTTCCAACAGTTCAGACATCAAAAACCCCAGGGAGCACAGTTGTCATCAGAAACACAGGAGGTCATCATGAGTCAGTATCAGCTTGATGCCAACTGGTTTTAAAATTTTGGTTTAGAAGGTCTTCACAGGAGTAGAAAGCTTCATCTTTGTCTCTTGAAGTGGCTGGTGGTTTCTAACTGCTGACCTTGAAGTGAGCAGCCCAATATGTCACCAATAATATTTTCTCTAAGCTGTTGTTTTATTTTGATACATCCACTCTGGCAAATGCTGTCAGTTCACTTTGGGGAAAACGGTAGGTCATATTTCTAATATGATTTAAGATGTCACATTTTGGATTTTTCTCAGGGGATTCCCCACAATTAAGACATTCTAAGTCTGTGAATTGACTGGTGATGGAGTTAGATGAATGATATTACTTTAATGTTATATTTCAGAGCTCTGCTTTCTATAAATGGAAGATTTTTCTTTTCAGGAATTTAAAATTAAATGTGATGTCAGGAGGTTCCTCTCTAGTGTCATTCTAAAGACCTCATCATCAGTTGACCATTCAAGACTGGCCTATCTTTTCTTGTAGCAGTAGCCACACAAGCTGTTCCTTCAGAGACTGAGGGCTTCGCTGACTTTTGCCACCACCCATCTCTGTGGAAATTAGGTTTCCCATTTGAGCTTCAACCAAGGATGCAATCTTCAACTATGCTGGCACTTTACTCGCCACTGCATTTATCAAAGCTTCGAGGAAGGAATTGTATTCTAGCCCTTATTGGTTGTAAGTAGGGGTTGTGGATTATTTCAAGGACAGAGGGGTGACAGATGCTGCAAATCTGAAATATACAAACCAAAGAACCCCAAGCGTAGACCTATTTATTCCTCCTCGAGCCAAGCAGGAGTTTCAAACAGCAGAGCACAGCAAATACATTCATGTCTTCCTTGGATAATCTCAGATGCTCTTGCGTTTCACAATACAAGTGTTTAGAACTCCATTATATTATTGAGTCATATTACATATTACATTCCCATGTAGTTATTTTTAAATTTTATGTAATATTGTGGAATGAAATACATCTGTGACCTTTTTATTTTTCAAATTGTGGATTGAAAAGTCAATTTAATATTTTGTGGAAAACAATAACAAAAAAGAAACAAAACGAAATAGAGATTAGAGTGCATTACATGTGCAACGTTAGGGTAAATATTGTTTTGCGAGGCTTGTTTTTGCTTACATACAATACAACATAATAAAATAGTCAATGATACTTTAGATTTAACACAATTTCAAAGTTCAAATGGTAGACAATTTATATTGTGCCTATTTATCTTTAAACTCTTATATTTGATCCATCTCTCAGGAAATAAACACAAGCATAGTTTTCAGGAAGAGCACATATATACTATTTTTTTTTTCTGAGCCTTGCTTATCTCAGAATAATTTTATTTTCCCTTAACATTGAAAATATAATTTAACTAAGTATAAAACTATTTCATTATAATCTTCTTCATAGTAAACTCCATTTATTTCAATCCATTGCCTTTGGGGTATGCACTGTAGAGAACTCTGAGGCTTATGGTCTAAACTGTTCATAATCTTAGACTAAATATGCATACGTATTGTAGAATTTCCCTCTGCTCTCCCTCTGCTTTTTTGATTGTAGTGTTTTGACAAGTATGGAGGTGTGAGTCTCCTCTTTTGGTCTGTCTGGTCTTTCACTTGACACATTTCTTTCTCCATTTCAAATTCTAGTGGCAATTATTGTCAGTAGTACAGGCATACCCTCAAAGCAGTTCCAATTATCTTGCACTTTTTTTCTTTTGCTCTTCAAAATGATCAATTTTAACTTAGCATTAACATGTTGATTCAGTCTTTCCTCTCTAATACAGTTCTACAGCTTATGCAAAATTATAGTGACTATTTGAAAGAAGCAAGGCTGTTCATGTTGTTCCCAAAGGAGTGTTGCTTACAAGTTGAAACGACACAATACAGGATGAGAGTGCACCCTGAAAAGAGCGTGGGTTCTACTTTCACAATGACAGCCTACAGTGGCATTTTTATAAAATCATGTTCTTGCTCTGTCTTTGACTTAATCTTATTTGACTCTGTCTTGTCTGACCTTTTCTCCTGCCAAGTTGCCCTTCTGTATTTTACTATGGCTGGTTTTTCTAGTTACAGCTGGTTAAGCTTTGAATTGCTAAACACGAGGTTTGTTGTTCAAACACAGGAGCTGTTCTGCGCCTCAGAAACTCCATGTAGGGGCACTAAGCTTCAGAAGGAACTCGAGGAAGTGGGCTTAGATTCTTGCGATTTTCAACAAAGCCTGGAGGGTTTTACTTTGGGACATTTGCACAGGGTGTTCCTTCTCCCCGGAAGACTCCTACCAGGCCATCCCTTGGTGGGCTCTTGTCACTCAAGTTATTTAAATGTCCCTCCTCAGCAGAGTCCCAGGACCACTGGGAGTCATAGCTTTTCCTAGAATGTACTTTCTTAGAATTTATAACTACCGAACAGTTTCTTGGCTTGTGAATTTTCATCATTTGTCTCTTCTTTCTGACAAGATAAGATCTCGTCCATTGGAGTGCTAAATCTGCAGTCCATAACATGTCCTGAATGATTGGGTACAACCTAATTAATCAGTGATTCTAAACGTAAAATTATTTGGGTATAGTATTTTAAAATGTGCACATGCTTCTTAAAATAGTTTAGCCGTCTTAATTCTAAGAGGAGAAAAATCAAGTCTTGTTAATTATCTTAGACATTACATTTACCCTTTGTATTTTATTTTTCTCATAGTGCTATTAGGGTTATTTATTATTTAACTTAAATCAATTGTATAAGGGACCCATACCAAGGTCACTTAGTTGAATGGTATCTGTGAATCTTTTGAAACATTATACATAAGGTACTAATATTCATTCTAAACATTCTGCAAACTTAACCCCATAGCTATTATTACTCCAGGCTGCAGAGGACAAGTGTCAAGGAAAACAATTTATGATTTTAAAAATATATCCTTTCTTTGTCAAAAAAATACACGTGACCTAATATATTACTCTAAACACATCTTGCTTCCAAGAACTTTAAGGCAAATCGGGTCAAAATTGCAATAACCAGGTCCTCATAGGTGCTCAAAACCATCCAAGAACTCGGTTTTTTAGGCCAGCAAATCAAATCAACTCACTTTTAGAATCAATAAATGCAAAAGACCATCTCCAAAAAATGGGTTCATGTACAGAAACATACATATCATTTCAGTCGTTTCCAACTTCAGCATGTGATTGACAGGAACCCGGCCAAGCTTCTAGAGTAACCCGCATCAAGACCCCCTGCTGTAGCCAAGGTCTGCTCTTTTCTTCCCACCTGTTTCAGCTTGCATTGCCACTTGTGTTTAATAAAGAAACAAAGCACTTAAATGAAATTCTAGTAAATGTCTTTGCAACTTCCTATGGTTCTGTTTTATGAAAGTCCTTATCTAACCTTGGGAATCAAGGTTGAGAAAGCCAGCTGAGTTTTTTCAATCTTTATTAGTTTCCATGTTCATTTTTACATACAAAGTTATAACCCCAGAGGGGTGCAATAGAATGTGAAACCCACTAGAAGACCTCATTAGTATATTATAATTTCCCTTCCAATCTTTAAATGTCCATATTAACTTTTATGGTCAGAGTGAATCTAGTGTGCCATGTTCTTTCCAAAGAGGACTGTGCCCGGCTGGTGGTGGCACAGCGACAGAGAAGTCTTCATGAAAGGTGGGCACCGACACAATGGAGCTAGTGAGAGGCCTTCCCAAACTAGCATCTGTCCATCATTGTGAGCACACGTACCTTGCAGTTGGTACTGACACAAGTCTCTCTCACTTTAGAATTGACTAATCTCATGACTGGAATTTTGAGTAAGTAAATTACATGGTGGATTTTCCAAAATTGACTGAAGTTGAATCCGTATGTTAATTTATGCTTCAGTGTATGTAATCTTTTGAGTCCAAACGGACAATTGAATAATATTTATCTTATATAATCTTAAATATCAAATTCTGAAAGAAAATATTTTTCTAGGTTAATAAAATAGCATAATGAAAACCTTTATTTATTTTTCTCATTTGACTGAAATAAGAAACCTAACTGACCAGGAAAAATGACAATTGAAGTTCTGCATGAAACATTATGTCTCATAAAACAATGTCAAGAGGATTGTAAAACTGTGTGCACTGCTCTTAGTTGAATGGCAGGAAATCAAATGCATTTACCTTTGAAAAGCAGAGGGTGCTCACTGCCTCCAAGCCTCAGTCTGGACTTTCAGGAGGGAACTGACAACCATGCAGAGATGATCTTCGGGTTTGCAAGGAAAGAGAGTGGAAGAACCTCTCTCTGGAAGGAAAACTTAGGTCATTTCTCTCTCAACTCGTAACTATTCCAAGGTGCATGTGGAACACATGGATATTCTGCCCCTTTCCCCCCAGAGTAGAAAACAGATTCTAAATAAAAATAGTCTGAATTATTATAAAGCCTAAAATAACAATGGAATATTTAAAATTATAATTCATTGAACTAGTGAAAACTGAACATGTCATCTTCCACAGTGATTTGCAGTCATCCTTTGCATGTTATATTTAGACGGCAACCAAATTTTAATTTTTAATTAGGAGACATTAAAATGTAATTAGCAGCAAATAATAGCTTGACAAAGTTACAAAAATTCATAAAGGTCAAAGAAAGCAGCATGTTCAGCCGTAGCAGGAAGTGTTCTTCCATGAATTTAGAAAGCCATGGTGAATGCATTCCTTCCTCCACATTCATTTCCAAGGCAAAATTTCTAGAAGCAAGATCCCTTTTTGACAATAATATAGAAATAGGGGTCAAAACCAGAATAGACATTCTTCACAGTCAAAAGACCCTCAAATTTTAATAAACCCTATACATAAAAAAAATCCCAGCAAATTCCAACACAGCATACACATAATAAAATTAATTAATTTATCACAGGCCAACACAATGTTCACTGTGCATTTTCCAGAAAGAAGCAGAAGGCAACAGAGACCACCTGCAACTGTCAAACCTGTAAAGTCAAACAATGCTCTACACAATTCACACAATAGATGAAGTACAAATGAAAAACAAATGCTTTACCAAAAGTTGGGTGGTGGCTGGACCAATAGATATCCATATGTATATATATATGCATATGATAAATGATAAAAATCAGCTTGCTTTTGGGTCATAGTATATCTACTTTGAAGTTATAGCACACACATACTATAAGCAATTTACAGAAATTGTCAAGTTTGCATATACAGGAATTGTGAAATGAATAAAATACACTGAAATATAGAACACTCAAAGTTATTTATACAAACATCCCAGAATGAACAGGGATTGGTCATAATTAGCACTTGCCACCAACGAACAAGAGATGTGCAAAAAAGGAAATAAAAAGGAAATTTGAAAAAGAAATGACAATTAAAAAACCAACAACAACCTCTTTCTTATGTTATTCCATATTTAAGGTGATGTTCTTTTTGTTGATAATTTTGTTCTTGCCCGACACGGGGACTTTTGTTGGATCATAGTTGGTGCTCTGTCTCCTTTTGATCTCTGTTTGCTTCCTGGAGATAAAGGGTCTTTGAATGAGTAAGGAATCAGTGGTTTCCATGGTAAGCATTCACTAGACTGATGAGGTTCAGGCCAATCCCTGAGGAGTCAGTGTGATGATGCCTTAAGTTGCCCAAAGAAAAGGGATGGGGGGAAATCTTGCTGCTAGAAAGTGTCCTATCGTGCCACACGACTTCTCTTGAAACAATAACAAAAATCAGTGGCTTGCCAAAGAAAATAGCAACAAAACGTGTGAAAGCCTCTTCGTTTATGCTTCCTGAAGCAGGCGCTCCTTGTGTAGGTAATTAGAGGACAGTGGGTGCAGAGTGGTGCTGGGAGTTTAGGGTCAACTTTGCTGTCCGCTCCGTAGGGTTTACAGGCGATTTGCTCTTTGCTTTAAGAAGAGAAAGTGATATTGGAAAAAGTCAGCACTTTAGATTAAAGCAAAGCACCCTTCACAAAGCCACAAACAAGAAGCAGGACAGAAAGTCCATGGCTTGTAGCTATCCTCGCACCTGCGGAAGAAGTTATAAGATATTCGCTCATCTTGAAGATTTCCAATGCTCCTTATTAGGCTGTTTTAAACACATACATATATATATTTGGCTCTGGTGCTCATGAATGTCTTGGCATGCACTGCAAATAACAACACATACAGAGTATTTCAGTCCCAGGAAGTTGGTCGTGTTTGTTCTGTTTTCACACAATGCCATCACATGTTTGGGAACACCTAGGAACCGATGCAGATATGTTTCCCTCAAGCGATTTCTCAAGGCTCCTTGCCTATGGCCATTTGATTTTCCTGTAGTGGAACCTCAAATTGCATCCCCTGTACATAAGCTTAAAACTATAGGACATAAAATAAAAGCTGAGCACAGCAGGCTTTACAGTGATAGGATAGGTGGTCCAGGGTGGGTTTCTTTGGACATTTACTTTTAGAGTCAGTGATATCTCAATTTTATATATTTGATATCTGAGGAAAAATTAGTGCCCAGCAAGAATTCAAAATTTAAAGTACTCCAGGACTGAGGGAGAGAATTAAATTGTTTTTCTGGACATATTTTGTTCAGCGAAGGTGAGGGGATTCGATCATTTACATATCTTAGCTAAACCCATGTTCAGGTTCATTCTAGCAATGATAAATTGAGACAAAAACACATTATAGACAAACAATGTGGGAACCTTAAATAGCTAACTAGGGGATCCATGCCATTGTTTTCTGGTCATTTACTTTAGTATCATCGGCACTATTTTGCCCTTGTTAAATGATTGAGCACTCTCTTCTCACAGCAGCCTGGTGACTTAAGGGAAAAAGATTGGTGGCGGGGCTCTGGAAGGTATTTCTTTAGTCACATTGGGTGAAAAGACTCAAAAATTCAAAACACGATCACCTAGCTTTCATAAGTTAGTAAATAATTCAGGAGGAAAATCTATGCACTCTTTGTACCACCATAGCCATTAGCACTCTCCACAATGCAAATGTATCCTGTAATCTTTGAAAAGAGATTTCAAGAGGGGATTCTTCATATGAAATATAAAAAGGGGTAAAGAAAATGACTGAATGGCTTCCTAAATAGCCAATGCCATTTAATTTGGCACAAAATCTCTGGGTTTGAAGAAAGTTCTAAAAAAAGACTAAAAGAAATAATATCAGTTAAATACGCTATCCTTTAAAAAGGATTTTTTAATTTAGTGATTTCTCTGGAACATACACATTACAATTGACCCAAATTTCCTGAAACTGCACTTGTAAAATGCTGCATCCTCTTAGTCAGCATTCATAGGAAATTCCTGGACTGCCCCACCTCCCACTATAAGATTGTCCATGTTTGACCCAACATTTTCCATTATACCATGTCAGCATGTGCAAGTGAAAGGAAAATTTACCTAAAATTTTCTTTCGCATAATTGAAAAAGATACCCAATTATGTACTGTAACCAGAAAAGTATCAACATTTTTAAGGTTAATAAATAATTGGAATGCCATTAGGTATTAAATATACCATTGCAATATGGTGCTTTTTTTCAGGCTATAATCAGTCATCCACTCTAAATAAATGCATTTCATAACATATCCTTAAGTAAAGATAATGTATCACTGTCAAGCCAATTATGTGATAAAACTGAGGTGTTTTTTTCCCCAACACAGCAAACTATAAAATATGCCACTTTTTCATCAAATCACTACTCATTTTTTCCTCTTTTTAAATGTTCTTCATTTACTTGTGAAATGAATTCTACATAGTAAATTATATATATTGAATTATATTGCATTTTTAATAATATGCGTATGGGACCCCAGAGCTGTTCAGACATTCAAATCTAAGAATCTAAATGCATAGTGACTTTCACAAATAATTATTGGAGCCAGTTTCACTTGGGTTTACATGTTTTCTACATATTACTTATAATAACATAATATTGACAGATTTACCATAGTCCCAGCTGCACCCTTCCCGTTTCTCAAACAGCTCATGGGCTATTCTATAGAAGTTTTCTTTTTTGTAAAAGGGGACCTTTGGCCACTCATCCTGCTTTTATTCTCATTTTTACATTTGAAAACATTTCATTTTTGCTAAACAAGACCCAGAATTGCAGCCAGCAGCTCCGCAGAGTCTAATTTCCTCTGCTGCCCGTAGCTTTTGAGATCCCAAATAAGATTTCTTCTATGTTTCCTAAAATGAGCACAATGACTGTTCATGCATGATTGTATTTTTCTTAGTATGCAAGACACTGTGCTGGAATAAGATCACAGCTTAATTTTCCCCCTCTGTTATACTTGGGCTCCACATCTAGACCAAACGGGATAACTTAGTCTACCTTTAATGAAATTGTGCATTTAAGTAACCACCTGTCATGTCATTCTTAATAAACCCAATATTATCGAGTCTATTCAGGCTCATCGTGACCCTACATAGGTTTTCAGAGGCTGTCAATCTTAAGGGCTTGATAATCTTATCTTTCTCTCACAAGGTAGCTAGTGTATTTGAACCCCCAACCTTTTATTAGCAGTCCAACACTTGAACTTAAGTAGGATATTGTTTTTTGTTTTTTTCCTGTGGACCAAATAGATTTGTAATTAATTATACTTTTACCTTCATCTTTCTAGCTAAACTACAAACTCTTTCATGACAAAAGTTAAATATTTAGTGAGTTTTTTTTAATTACTCAAATTGTTTAAAGCAATGTCTTCAAAAACTTTAAACTTTGCCCCAACATAAAATACTCTATGGAGACAAAAGGGAGATGCTCTTATCTGAATTATGTGAAGCAAATGCACAGGTAGGAAGCTTAGATGAAGAGCAGTAAGAAAGAACCCGAGATTTCTTGTCTCTGATTCTGATGCCTTTCACAACCCCACTATGTCTACTTAATGATGATGCTTTAAACGTGTGCTTCATTTATTTAGATATTGTTTCTACGCTTAAAGATCTCTTATAGGATTTTCTTATGTATCTATCTCCATGTCTCTTTAAGAAAACGGTATTATCAAGGGAGATGGTTTCTACCTTTTCCAAATAGAAAAGTCTAAGAAGTCTTAGAAGTCTAAGTAGTGCAGAAATTTAGCATCCAACCTTATCCTCTTTTGCTCTCTCTTCTTCTGCCTTTTGCAATAGCTCATATTGGTATCTCTTTCTCTAACATAAGACAAGCAAGCATTTCTCATGAGTGTTAATAATAAGGGTTCCGTGGGGCAGGGGTGGGGGTGGGATAAAGAGGAGCTGATATCAAAGAGTTCAAAAAGGAAGAAAATGTTTTGAAACTGATGATGACAGAAATTGTACATTTATTCTTGATCTAATTGAATTATGGATTGTTATCATATCTTTAAGAGCTCCCAATAAAATGATTTTTCCAAAGAAAAAGGCAAAAGAGTGTCTATGACAATCAAGTTTGCCAGAGAAGAAACAAGCAAAAAGCATCAGGTATATTATCTTCACCATAATTTTGAATGCATAAGAAAACAGAACATTGACAAATAAAATAAAACCAAAATACTTGGATACCTTGGCATCTTCAGCAAGCAAACAAATGATGATAGATCACTCTATTCTCTTTTATCAATTTCCTTTTATAACAGCTGTGCTATCTGTAGCCTTAGAGGAAATTATGGCCACTGAGGGATTAGTAACCTGTCATTGTCTTCATTCTATTTAAGCTGAACATAGCTTCCATCCAGAAAAATCAGCAGCAGCAAGAAACTGTTCATCCTCCTTCCTACCCTTTTACTCTCTCATCAATCGTGTGCCAAATGAAAGGACTTAGCTCCATTTCACAATTGTGCTCGGGTCGCCGCTGACACCTGGCAACCTCATGGGTGTGAGAACAGAAATGTGTTCCTTGGACTTTGCAATGACTGGTTTTCCAAAACCATATTGCTTGACTTTGCTTCTGAGTGAACGTTGGGTAGAATAGACACTCCAAACTTTCAGTTAGCAGTCAGTGAATTAACGGTTTGCACCACTCAGGAGAGGCTCCATTACTGTTACTGTATGTTACCGATGTTTACACACACTAACCTGAAAGCATCAGGCAGATTTAATAACACTCCCTCCTTCTTGTTCTGCATTTTCTTGAATAATATATTGGACATCTACTAAGTGCTGAGCAAAAAGCATTAGACACTTAGTATGCATTGTTCCATTCCATCCCATCAACAGCCCGCTATAGTAAATATGATGAATTTTCTTTTCCAGATCAGAAAACTGTAACTCATCAGTACGAAGTAACTCAGCCTAGCTTCCAGGAGGAGTAAGTAGTAAAATGCGGAAATGAAGCAACTGCAATGCAGTCAAGCACATGATGTATCTGCTTCTTCCTGAGACCGCCCATTTCCCCTCATTTGTGCAAAGTGATCTATGAAGCTATTATTTCACACATAAAGGTCTATTATGTACATTTGGAGAAAATATACTAGATATAACATATCTCAGAAAAATAAACATGTAAAACTTCTCTTTTTTCAAAACTGAAACGGATATATTTGACATGACAACATTAGCATCCTAGTGCTCCTAAAGAATAAGTTTGATTCCTTCTACAGGCATACCGCAAAGATATTGTGGGTTGGTTCCAGACCACTGCAGTAAAGTAAATATCTCAGTCGATTCATAGCATTTGTTTTTGGTTTCCCAGTGCATATGAAGTTATGTGAATGCTATTCTGCCATTTATTGTGTGCAATAGCATTTTGAAATAGTTTGAAATATTATGGGAATTACCAAAATGTGACAGAAAGACACGCAGAAAAGCACATGCTGTTGGAAAAATGGCACAAAGATACTTGCTTGAAGAATGGTTGTTGCCAAGTTTCAGTTCACAAAAAATTCATTATCTGTGAAGTGCAATAACAAAATATGCAATCATTGACATTCAAGATAGAAAACCCTTCAGAAATCGTAATGGGAGTAATGATTCCATCAGGGTACAGGAAGAAAGGTAGGGAGGGAGGGGAAAGGGAGAACTGACAGCAATGATGACAATATAACCCCACTTGAAGGGGATGATCAACAGAATTTTAGGTGAATGGATGCGTTGGATAGTTTAAGAGATGACATAATAATAATGCTATATAATATAATAACAAGGGTTCCTGAAGGGTAGGGTGGAGGAGGGAGGGGGACAAAGGGGAGCTGATATCAAAGAGTTCAAGAAGAAAGAAAATGTTTTGAAAATGATGGTGGCAGCAATGATACAATCATGCTTAATGTAATTGAATGATGGATTGTTATAATATCCGTAAGATCTCCCCCCAAATGATTTAAAATTATAATTAAAAATAAATATGCAATAAAATGTAGTATACCAAATATTTTATGATTAATCATCTTAAAACGTTTATATCATGGTTTGTCAGAATAAATTTTCCTTAGAATTCATAATATTTGAGTGAGCAGTAGCTCACTAATATTCTGAGATGTCCCTCTCCCTTCCAAGAACTCTTTTTCATGCTTTAGAGTGTAAATTTTATAGCCTGGAACTAAGCAAGAGTAAATGAATTATTCAAAATGCCACCAATTGTTAGTGACAGGGTGAGAATAAAAACAACAATAAAAAACATATTTATTTGACTATAAGGAAATCACAAAGGAGGCCACAGCCATTGCATTCAGAGCTAAGAGGAGAGTTAAGACGGTTATCTATAAATTTGGCCCATCTAAACATGGAGCCCTGGTGGTGTAGTGTTGGGCTGGGATAAGCATGGTTGGGAGTTTAAAGTCACCAGCCTCTCTGTGGGAGGAAGAGTGTGCTTTTTACTCCAGTAAACAGTTACAGTCTGGGAAACCCACAGCGAGTCACTATGAATCAGCATTGACTGGATGGCAGTGAGCGAATTAAACCTTTGCCTGCTCTTCAATTAAACACTTTCTTTTAACTTGGGATATTTCTGGCAGTTTCTGTTCCTGTATGAGAACAACTTTATCTTGCTTTAGATGCGGGTAACATGAATTTTTCTGGACATTTGAGATTTTTCTTGTTTGACTCTCTGACAGGACTCAAAAGGAGCAAGAAAAACAATTACAGTCTCTCCTTGGTTTTACTGTCTGATTCCAGAACCTTTATTTTGTTCAATTGAATAGTAATGGTGTTTAATGCATAAACAGGGGATTTGCTGGTTCAGGAGCTCTGGGAGAGTAGTGGGTTACACTGAAGGAGCAACTCCTAGAGAGAAAGACCAGGCTTTCTATTCTGCTGAAGAGTCACAGACAGTAGTCACACAGTGGCATTTCTACCCTGTCCTATAGGGTCTCTATGAGTCTACATGACTCGATGATGCCAGGGAGGGTTTTGTTTGTTTGTTTGTTTGTTTGTTTGGGTGGCTGACTTGTGGCTTCCATGAGAAAGATTCCATTGATGTCAAGCCAATGAACTTCAACTACAGCCAACATCTTCTCAGAGGAGGCATGTTTGTTGCTATGATGTTGAAGAGGTTTCTGCCAAGGGTTCCCACTATGATTCTGAGGGTGGTTCTGAGCCTGCAGGTTTTCACGGAAGCACACTTTTTTTTCACAATGCAATGGCTGATGGTTTGAACTGCTGACCTTTTGGTTAGCAGCTCAATGTTTAACCCACTGCACCATGAGGGCTCCTGTATAAGAAGCAACAATGGAATGATTTTTGTCTGTGAAAATACCAAGGTTATAAAGAAATGAATGTCCACTGCAGCCCTCAGAGCAGCACAACCCCCTTTGATGTACTTCTTTATTACAAATGTCAGCCTTAAGAAATGAAAATGGGTGTGTGAGAAAATTTGAGCTAGCTTTTAATGTAATTTTTATTCAAGTTTGCACATACTAAATCACCATTTAGGGGGAAAGGTCAAAGAATGGGATGATGTTATCCTATAATTTTTTGAGAACAATGTCTTTTTTATTAGAATTCTTATGGGTCCAGTGCCAGTTTCTCCCAGAAGTACATTTTAAAAAGAAATGCACTTCATTTTGACCTAATACATAAATAGCCCCTTTTATGGGACGCTGGCACGTTGGCAGCTGCTGTTTAAATTTCCTATACTGCTTTCCTACAGTCAGCAAACTTACAACTCTCTTCTATTACGAGCCCTCTCACTGTAGCGAAGGCGAAAACACAGTTGCCCACCGTTCTAAAGGATAAGTTGCATGGGATTCCTCCTTCATCACAGAAGGTTCTAGATTTTTTTTTACAACCTGTCAGTCTTCTCTCTTCTACAGTAAGTAAAGCACAGCCACAAAGACACAGACTGCCTTTCTCTGATCAGTTTCCTAGGCACTTATTTAACACAGTGCATATTTATTAGACCTCACTCATGAGTAGGAACTGATTAGATACAGAAGTAACAATGGTAGCAGCAACTCATAATGTTTAACCCGTATTATTTCTTACCATTTACCATGACTCTATAAGTCATTATAATCATTTTACTCCTAACTAAACTGAAGCAAGAATAGTAAAGCTTATTCTGGTTATTCAGCTGGAACATGGTAGGACTGAGATTCACATCCGGTCCTGTTTGACCCTAGAACTAAGGTGCTATCAATTCATTCGCATCATATTTCCACCCCATCGGATGATTCTTCATACCCAAGAACTCTACTTCTCAATTCTGCTGATAGAAAACGGGAACATTAGCACTTTTACCAAAATGGAAGTAAGGGTGATTCAAACTAGTGGAACAAGTAAAATATTTTCAAAGAAATAAAGTTCTACTATTATATACATATAACTTTTTAAATGAATAGTAATATTGGTTTATAGTTAGCCCTACACTTACTGGCATATGAGCAAATATTGCTGAGATGTTTGGAACTATTTCTTTATGGAGTTTAAGTATGCCTCTTGTAAGTATGTTACCATTCTTAAGTAGCAAACCCTTTATTCATAATGTAAAGGCAGGTAATAATGCAGATCTTGTTTGATAAACCAAAGATTCCAAAACAGAGATTCCAAATGAATGTGGTTTTGCTGCTATGGCAACATCGTTGAATAATGTCAGATTTGACTAAGGGTTTATACATAGCAGTTGGGAACTGGAATAAAGGAAAACATGAGGACAATTTGTGTTGCAGTGGTTTGACTTTGTTTACAGAAGGCTGTCCTCCCAGAGCATGTTGGGATAGCTTTCTCTGAATCAGGAAATGCATATAACGTGGCTCCAGCTTCATTATGGACTATTTCATGCAGTAGCAAGATATATGCATTATAATACCTCCTGAGCTGAGGAAGTAGGAATTCAGTGTGGCTGAAGATTTGAGAAATCAATTACTAACTGGAGAAATAAAGTAAGGGGAGGGGGCGGAAGCCTTATATATTTTTTTGATTAGCTATTTATTAATAGGTTAATAATTAATGAAAAGGCTTATATGCTTAAAGAAAGGACCACTAAGAAACTCAGAATGAAAAGAAAATGCCTAAAGGATTTATTATATTAACTGTGCATGCCACTCAGTGACGGCTCCAAATTAACTGAAAAGCCACTTAAAGATATAACCTTGATTTACATTCACAAATGGCTTTCAGCATTGCTTGCTTTTGAGGGGAAAATAGGTAAGAATCAAATGCTAACAAGATCAAAATCAAACCCACTTCTATGAAGGCTCTTTCAAACCAGTGAGACAGAGTAAAACTGCCCCATGGAGGTCCCACGGGTATAAATCTTTCCTCATTTTCCTCCCATGGGTGGTTGCTGACTTTTAACCAGCAACTTTCTGATTAGCAGCTTCGTGCTTAACCACGGTGTCTCCTAGACTCTTCTAATGCCAATAACCAAACCCATCACCATCAACTTGATTAAAACTCAGAAAAATCCTCCAGATCAGAGGAGAACTATTCAACAGGGTTTCAGAAACTGTAACTCTTTATGGGAACAGACTTCTTTCATCTGAGGAGGGACTGGTAGTTCTAACCATTCATCTGTGGTTCACAGCCCCATGTTTAACCCGCTGCACCACCAACTTCCTGTAATGCCAAGAAGATGTCAATAGGAAACAGTTAGGGAGCATAAGAAACATACTTGCTTTAACACAAGGAGCATATCTAAAGACCGTCCATGTACTTTCTCACGGTGGAGCCAACACCTTTACCTGTTTCCTTAGCCTACTTTTTCAAAATCGTCTAAACTAGAATGTTTAATTTTGCAATAGAATTATCTTCTTAGCTATTGGAATTCATAGAATTAGTTGAAACAAGGTTTTCTCAATCCATATATTTTCCACCACATGCAGATAAAATGGGACAATAGTTGCGAGGAACCATCTACCTTCTTGGACCTAGTTTCTTCCATAAATACGATTTAAATAAATTCATATTGCTATTGTCTTGGGTGTGTATGGAAGGATGGCCCATTTACTATTTTCCAGTTCTCTTTGTCCATTGATATATGTGTCATCTGTGGTTGTTTACTTAAAGATAAATAATGCAGTTGATTTTCAACTAATAAAAAAGTTTCAAATATTATATGAAATAAACATTTCAAATAGTAATAAATAATTCAGCAAGCCTTTGGATGCATAATCCTTTTTTTTAAAGATTCTATGTTTTTAGCTATAGTATTATCTTGGCAAATGCTTTGTACTACACACAGACCAAAATTAATTTTTAATCCTTAAATATTTGTGGAATTCTAACTACATGTGAAGCATAGTGCTAGTTATTCAATAACACCAAAAATAGCCAGACATAATTCCTATCTTCACACACAACGTGATTCAGATCATTTGAGTAAATTGCATTCTTCAGTGATAGAGTGTGTCTACGGCTGGTGACTGACATTCTCCTGCTTGCCCTCTAAAGGCAGCATTTAACAAAATTAATTCCTTGTAGCACTGGAAGAATTGAGAACATTGTCTCGGTGGCATAAACATTTGTTTAGTCAGAACAACAAAACATAAACAATTTTTCAAATAGCTGAATAAAATGGTACAGGGTGTGTGTTCGTAAAATAGCATGCAAAGATAACACATACACACACTGAGCCTCATAAGAGCCGTGCATTGCACAGTACTTCACAACTTTATATTTTGAAATTTGGTTGCATTCTTAATTGGTTTTGTAATTGCTAGTGGTTACTGTCAGGTAAATTCTGACTTGGGGCTACTCCATGGTTTCAGAGTAGAATTCCCTGGGGTTTTCTGTGCAGTGACCTGTTAGAAGCAATTTCTGTTTTCAGAGACACTGCTGAGTAGGTTTGAACCTTTAGCCTTATGACTAGCACTGGCGTGGTTAGCCATTTGTGCCACACACAGACTTACTGCATTATTTATTGCTATTTGAAATGTTTAATAGAATACTTGGAACTTTCTTATTATTTGAAAAGTAGCTGCATTGTTCATTTTCAAAAAGGTTTATGTCTGTGCAGTAATAAAATGATTTAATTGAATTTCCTCTCTTGTATTTTATTTTCCCAGTTGCTCACAGCTTCTTGGAATGAAACATCTGATCATCTCTTCCAGGTTTTATAATTTTCTTTAATTAAACCCAAAGTGTTCAATTTATAATGGCACTATTTTATGCATTTAGGATACTGAATTCATGCAAGCAATACTCTTTCAGACTCTTTGAAACTGTCATATTAAGTAAAACCTAATTATTATTTATCAATCTTCTGTGTATTGATGTTTTGTGACACTCCCAGCGGCTGGCTTGTTGTTGACTCTTTAGTCAATGGGAGCTTATTTGTATACATGTTGTAAGTCATGACAAATGCTCTTCTGTGACATTTATTAATTACATAATGTCTTCCTTCTCTCCTTTTACATTCACCATATATTATACTGCTCAATAGACTTTTAGAGCTGTTCAGGAGTCTGTGAATAACTATTCATTTTTGTGTGTCTTTATTATCCTCTTGAAACATGATTATTTGATAATATGTTATTTTGTTAGTAAAGAAGAGAACAATTGCTGAGCTGGATTTGCAAATACAAAAAAGGAAACAAAGCCATTGCGAAGTGGACGCTGATTTACAGCAACCTTATCGGGCCCCTTAGGTGGAGCGATAGGCGGCCCTGGGCTGCTAACCACAAGGTTAGCAGGTCGGAATCACCACCTGCTCCTTGGGAGAAAGATGAGGCTCTGTGCTCTCATCAAAAGCTACAATCCCGGAAACTCAAGAGGGCAGGTCTACCCTGCCCTACAGAGTCACCAGGAATGGGTCAGCGTCAGTTCAATAATAGTGAATTTTTGAGTCTAGGATGGAGTATAACTGCCCTACCGGATTTCCAAGGTTATAGTATTTACTGAAGTAGAGACTCCCATGTCTTTCTCCTGTGAATTCAGTCATAGGCCTTTCGGAGAGTCATCAGGTTCTTAAGTCACTGCGTGTGCCAAGTTACTCAACTTGATATTTTAAAAATATTGTCTCTATTCATGTAACCAAATGACCCTTAGCTAATAAGTATTCCTAGCTTAGTTTAATAAATAAGCACTCTAAAGTTTGGAGAAATTTTTTAGCCAATCAAAGAAATAAGCTAGTTGATTAGGAAGACAGGATGCAAATCTGAATCTATTTTTTATCACGATACTAATTTAATGACAAGTTGCTTTCTCATCATATTTTCTATTCTTTTTAGAACTTTTAACATGTTTGTTGATGTTCCAGATGTATTTATAACTATTTTACAATTTTTAAGAATTCAGAGGGTCTTCCAGGAAAGCTTGAATTTAATTAAGTTAGCATGCTATATGTGTAATGATGATTTCCACATACATGCCATTTACTCAGCTCACACAGCTACACTAAAATTCTGCATTTTATCCCATTTTGTAATAAGGAGTCACTTACAACGTTGGACAAGAGAGTTAGTAGGTTATATGGCACACTCAAGTCAATTACAGTATAAACCAGAAATTATCATTTGTACCAAGAGTTCGAAAGATGTACCCAGTCTCTTTCTTTCACTCCTCACCTGCCTACCCTCAATAAGAAACACTGGCCTGAAAGATCCAGAAGAGTGTAGATAATTTACTCTCATCCACCACTGCGGATAGCAGTCATGAAACAAGCACACGCAAGTGGTACAGCTAACTGTTGTTTTGTTAAACATTGTCCAGTCGGTTCTGAATCGCAGCAACTTCATGTCCAATCAAACTAAACACTGCCTAGTCCTATCCCATCCTTAAAACCACTGGCGGGTTCAAACCCACTGTGATAGCCACTGCGTCTATCTTGTTCAGAGCTTTCCTTTCACTGGCCTCTCTGCACTGTACCGAGCATGAGGACCTTCTTCAGGACCTATGTGCTCCCTCTTAATGACAGGCCCAAAGTGTTGCAGGCAACATCTCTGCATCTTTGCTCCCCAGGAACATTCTTCCGGCAGCCCATGGTCTATTCAATATCCACTGCCAACATTATAATTCAAAATGCACACATAATTCTCCAGGCATTCTTATCCTTTGTCCAACTTTGTTTTTGAGCACTTTAAGGGTTTTTTTGGGGGGGGGCTACAGATTTGGAAAAAAAAATAGGTCATTTGATTCTCATCTGCTCCTTCCATTGTTAATCAAGGCAAATGGAACCCTCGACAACTTTCGTCTTCTTTCCATTGATCATGATCTTTCCTATTGGCCAAGTGCTGAAGGTTTCTGTTTTCTTCGCCGTTGAAGATTGTATTCTTTGAACATTGTCACTAACTACCACAAGTCCTTGTCGCTGTCAGCAAGCAAGGCGTGCCATCTGTATACCATGTGCTGTCAGTGAGCTTCATCCAACGCTGGTCCTGCATTCTTCTTCACATAGTCCAGCTCCTCGGATTATTCTCAAAATACAGATCAAATATCTGGTGAATGAGACAACCTTGATGCATAGCTTACTTTTTCTTTAACTGTGTAGTATCCATGCCTTTGTCCAATTCAAATAACTGCCTCTTGGTCTGTGTTCTGAATGACCTCAATTGGTCTAAAATTTTTTTGTGTTACAATATTTTCCATATTTTTTCATGATATATAAAATCAAATGTCTTTTTTGTCAATGAAACACAATTAAATATCTTTATAGGATCTTCAGCTTGCCGTGAAAAACATTTGGCATCAGCAATGATAACTTTCATTCCAAGTCCTCTTTTGAATCTGGCTTGAATTTCTGGTGGTTTCCTCTAGATATATTCCTGCAATCATTTTTTTGAATCATTATTTTCAGCAAATCTTTACGCGTGCATGATATCAATGATATGTATTTCACATTTTGTTGGATCACTTCTTTGGAATGGTCGCAAATATGTATCTTTTCCACTTGGCTGCTCAGGGAGCTCTCTCCCATGGTTGTATCCACTTTTGAAATATCGTAGATGATATTCAGTCAATTCCAGGGGTCTTGTTTTTCATGAATGCCTTTGGTGCAATTTGTACTATTTCCTTCTATACCACCTCTTTTGATCATATGCTGCCTGCTGAAATGATCACATATCAGTCACTTCTACTTGGTGCACTGACTCTATTCACGTTCCACATCTTCCCTTAATATCTCCTTTGTTTTTCAATATTTTCCCAATATAATCCTTCAACATTGCACTTGAATTTTTAATTCAATTCTTTCAGCTGGAAAAATGACAGTTTTATTCTTTCCCTTTGAAAGCAGAAAAGTTTGTCTTTCTCCTGCAGAGCTGGCTGGTGGTTTCAAACTGCTGATCTTGAAGTTAGCAGCCCAATGTGTAACCACTACACCATACAGATTGTATTCTTTGAACATTGTCACTAACTACCACAAGTCCTTAAGGCTCCTTAAGGGCTCCAGCTGCAGGTAGAATATATGCACAAGATTGAACATGAGTTCTCCTGAACTTGTTCAGATTGGTAAGATCGGGCGCCTCCCTCATTCCTTTTCTAACTCCAGGTGTTGGTGCATTTCATCACAATATTTTCCTGAATCTTCTCCCGCTGCCCTTTGAAACTGTCTGCTCAGGTCCCTAGGTCCTCACTTATTTCATTCATTCTAGTGGTGCTCCATTGAGGAGCAAGATTCTGATTGTCTTCTGAAATCCATTTTTGTATTTTCTTTCTTTTCTACACTTTTAATAATAACCTTTTGCTTTTCTCATCTATGAGGTACTCAATGTCATTTCATAACTTTCCCGCCCTTAGGTAATTAGTGTTCTGCATGACTAATCTATTATTGAATGCAATTTTATTTTATTGTTTTCAATTTTATTGCTTTTTTAATAGCTAGTATGATTTATGTTATTATAGACCATTTACAGAATGGTCTCAATATTTAAAAAAGAAATCAAGTCCATTTTGACTCCTGGGACTCGGTAGGGCAGGGTAGAACCACTATGGATCTCTGAGACTGCAACTCTACAGAAGCAGAACACCTTGTCTGTCTTTTGCAAAGCTTGATGGTGGTTTCAAACTGCCGATCTTGCAGTCAGCAGCCCAATGTGTAACCAGTACATCATAAGGACTCCTTAGGGTCTCTGTATTTAGGTCGATGTATTCTCGAGATTGTACATGAGTTCTCCTGAACTTGTTCTGAGTGCTAATATTGAGCTCCTCCATCTTTTCTTTTCACAGATGTTGTCCTATGCATCTATGACCAGATTACAGCTAATAGTTACCATAATATGGAGTCCATAGGTGGTACAAATTAGAGTCGGTGCTCAACTGCTAACCTAAATGTGGAAGTTCAAATCCACCCAGCAGCATTTCAGGAGAGAGGCCTGCCAATCTACTTCTGAAAATACGAGTCACTGAAAACCATAGGGCACAGTTCAATAGCTCTACCTTGACACAGGGTTGCCAGGATTTGACACCAAGCAGTTGCTTATTTGTTCTCAGGTGCTAATCTCTGTCTGCATCTGTCCTGTGAAAGCACTGCAGCTCAATGATAACGAATGCAGACTCTGAGACACACAGTGCTGGGAGGAAGAGCTGCACCACTGCCCTCCTGAGGAGCAACTCGGGCAGATGCTAAGTCAGAGGAGCTTCCTTCCTCTTACAGTGGAAACACGGGTGTTAGGGGGTAGGTAGATCAGCGGTTCCCAACCTCTGGGTCATGACCTCTTTTGGGGTCAAACGACTCTTTCACAGAGGTTGCCAGCTTCATCACAGTAGCAAAATTACAGTTATGAAGTAGCAACGAAAATAATTTTATGGTTGGGGGTCACCACAACATGAGCAACTTAAAGGGTCGCGGCATTGGGAATGTTGGGAACCACTGGTGTAGATGATGGAAATGTTCTACACGAAATTCGTGCACTTCTTTTCTCTCATAGGACACAATTTGCTTTGATTTATAATTAGGTCTTTCCAGCAACTTCTCAACCATTTGATGGTCTGTCCAGACAGTTGCTCTTATAAAAGTGGAGAGCAAATGTTTTGAGAATGATGAGGGCAATGACTGTACAAATATGCTTTACACAATGGATGGATGTATGGATTGTGATAAGAGTTTGATGAGCCCCTAATAAAATGATTAAAAAAAATAAGAAAACAACAACCAAAAACATAAAAAGCAAAACAAACAAACAATAAAAACTCACTGCCATCGAGTCAATTCTGACTCATAACAACCCTATAGGACAGGGTAGAACTGCCCCCTTTGAGTTTCTGAGATTGTAACCCTGTACAGGAGAAGAAAGGCTCATCTATTTTCCAAGATGCTGACCGGTGGTTTGAACTGCTGACCTTGTAGTTAGCAGCTCAGTACTTAACTAAAACATCACCCGGGCTCCTCTACATTTTCTTCCTGAAACACAAGTATCATGAAATAATTGAGGACTAGAGATTAAAACATTGAAAATATCTACTCAATTAAAAAGGTCAAGATATTAACAAGTGAATCTTAACATGGCCAGCCATTAATTGAAAACTTTAGTAGCTAAAGCTATCACTTGAGTTTGTTTTTTTATGTCCAGCTAATTATTGTACAGTAGGATTTAATCTGTATAGAGAGACTTCGCATTTCTGGGTGAAACATCTCTCTCAAAGATTCCCTGACATACCATCCAAAGCCTTTCCTCAATTGTATTTTTCATTTGATTCTTAGACACTTGAGTAACCTGGTATTCATTTAGTCGGTAGAATCACAATGATCAAATTCATTTATCCTGGGTAAGCAGCCAAGTTGGACCATTTCAACCAAAAGAAAGCCTTAGGGTCTGAATTACCATATAAGATCCGCTCCCTACCTCAATTCAGCGGAGACCTTCAGCCTGCATACACACGGGAGCTCCCCATTGTCCTCCTCCAGGCAGCTTTGAGATTGGGTTTCAAGATTATTCCTTCTACATCTGGCCACTTTGGGAAAGCTGCCATGTGTGTCAGCAGCAAGGAAGCATTGGTGAGCCCTTGGCTTCTAGCAGCTGCCGCAGCAGCTGCCTCTCAATGCTTAGGTTCACGTCATGGTGAAAACACAATAAGCATATTTCGGAGTTCAGAGAATCAGCATTCCTGCTGAGTGACTACAGGCACCACCCATGGAAACAGAGCTACAATCTTAACCATAGCCACTTGTCTTACAATTACCAGAGTGAAAAGGACAGTTTAGCCAAAGTCCATCTTAGTACTGGAAATATAAGGCAAGAGAACGGAATCTCTAAAGCTATCATGCCACGCATACGTCCAACACTGACAACATATGTTAAAATAAGAATGAGTACAAGGGGGCTGCAACATGTCTATAGGAGAATTCCCATACCTTTCCATTCTATTTCCCATGAAGGTTTTAATGCCCTTTCCTATATAACTCATTAGAATTTATATATGTAAATAGTGTAATGCTAAACATGCTCACGATTCACAGTCTATAAAAATACCTATTTACCATTCTATACTCCGAGATTCTGATTCCGTAGGTGCTAGATAGAGTCTCAGACCTAAATTGTTAACTAGTATCCTAGTGAGTCTGGCATTGGTAATATGTATTACACGATTTGAGAATTATTGTTTAGGAGGCTTATCACTTTTGGAATAATGAAAAAATGATTTACTTATGAAAATTAAATAGGGCAAAGAAAGATAAAAACAAAAAAATCATATTTCTCTTTCTTTTCCTTCTTTCCCCAAACATTACTGTGTTCCATAAGGTCCTAAGCTAGGTAGACTATGAAATAAAATTAAATGTAAGTTGTAATATTTGTAACCAAGAAGCTATAGTTTAGGAAGACAACTGTTTTGGTTTGTCGGTTTGTCTGAGACTGGGGAATCTCCAGGAAGTGAGAATCCTAGTGCTGAAACCTGTAAAAGCTAAAAAAATTTAAAAAAAAAGGACTAGAAACTGTATTATAATAAAGGAAGTATATGCTTCGAAGTAAATGTAAATAAAACATGGTGGAAGCTTGGATGAGGAAACCACCAATTCTGATTAAAACAATAGAATTAACCTTAAAAAATAACTGTGCATTTGAATAGGGTTTCAGTGACTGAGGAAGTCACATGCAAGCAAAACACTTGCAATAGAAGCAAGAAAGCACCTGAAAAAGTCTCTGAATGATTCAGAAAGTCTAGGCAGAAAGATGAGGGTGAGAGTTGAGAACTCAGTTCAGAAATGGGTTACCAAACTCACTCCATTGAGTAGACTGTCACTCAGCAGCCCTCCGAGGGCAGGCATTGAATATCCCTCTGGGTTTCTGAAACGGTAGCCATTTATGGAAATAGAAAGCCTCATCTTTCTCTAACAGAGCCGCTGTTGGTTTCAAACTGCTTACCTTGCAGTTAGCAGTCCAACCTGTAGCCCACTACACCACCAGGGGTGGTGCTTTGGAAACACTAATTATTAAATGTGTGCTCCAATGTGATCTGTTCCTTATATTTGAATTTTAAAAGATATAGAAACTGTTAAGAGTGGTTGGAATAGATGGGGACAATGAACTAAATGTTGAGAATAAAGTCAATAGTGTTAGAACCCAAAATATACATTTTTTCCAAGATATTTCTGAGACACAATCAACAAAATGGAATGAGTCATGATTGACAAAGATGGAGATGTGAACCTGTTCAGGGTATCCTTAATACCTATGATGGTAATGTTGCTATCAAGAGAGCTTGGGACATAAAACGAAAAACATTTTTGTGTGTGTGTGCTACTTCAATTTCCAATATTTCAGTTTTGGTGGCCTGATCTAAGTATCTACTATTTTTGCTGGGTACTGTGAAGTCAACCCTATGTAATAGAATAGAACTTTCCCATAATATTTTCAAAATAGTAATGTTCATAGGAGCAGATTGCCATATTTTGTCTTCCAGAGTTACTGGTTTGCTACATTTGCCAACCTTTTTGTTGTTCTACCAGAGACACGTGAGTATCTATAACTGTTTAACAAATCATCTCAAGGCCCACTGCCCTAGAACAACGATTGATTACTATCTCTTAAGTTTTCTGGGTTAATTGGGCTCAGCGAGGCTGTTTGTTGAAAATATCTCAGGCTTCATTCAATGGGATCAGAGTTGAGGTAGTCTGAATGTCCAAGATGGTTTCTTCACACATGTTTTGCGCCTTGTTTGGGCTTCCCATGGTAAGATAGACTCATAGTAGTTGTAATTCTTATATGGTGGTCAGCCTTGAAGCAATGAAAGCACAATAGAAGTCATTTTCTCTTAAAAGACTGTCTGGAATTGTCACATCTTTCCTTCTCTCAGAATGATCCTCTTTGGGGATGAGTGATCCAAGGCCAACCCAGGAGGAAAAATAGACTTCATATTCCAACAGGCAGAGTGACTGCACATGTGCCCCAATCTTCCATCTGTCACAGTGTCAATGGGACATATATGCAAAAATGCTTTTGAGCAATAAGAAACCTGGTATGGATCGCAGTAAAGAAACCAGTGTTAAAAACATGAATGGAGGAGGTTTACATGTAAATATTAAAAGTCAAACCTGTGGTAATGTATGAGATTATGGAATTGAGAATGGGAAAAGAATTGCCTTTAAGAGAGGAAACCTGTCTGTAGACAACTGGACATCCCCTCACAGCAGGGTCACAAGGAAGGGATGAGTCAACCAGGGAGCAGTAAAGCACCGATGAAAGACGCAATATTCCGCAGGGTCCTTGAGGAGGCTTCTTCAGCCTCCGCTACCTTGACCCCAGTCCTGCCTTTCACTGCAGGCTAGACCAGAGCATGTGCACAGGTACAGATAAGAGAGCTCAAGATACACGGCATCCAGGAACAGGAAGGGGAGTAGTGATACCAGAAGGGTAAGGGGAAGATGGGGAGAAAAGGGGAGGAAGGGGGAACCGATCACAAGGACTAACCCATAACCCCACTTCCCCCTCCCTTCTGTTGAATAACAGAACCATGGGGGAAGAGAGATTAGTGGTCATATGAGATGAAAATATGATATGAAAAGATATGAAAATAATAATTTATAATTTATCAAGGGGTCACTAGGGTGTGGGGAAGGAGGGAGGGAAAAAAAGAGGAGCTGGTACCAAGGACTCAATAGAAAATAAATGCCTAGAAAATAATTATGCCAACATATGTACAAATATGCTTGATACAATTGATGTATAAATTGTTATAAGAGCTGCAAGAGCCCCAATAAAATTATCTTTTAATAAATAAAAAGAAAGGAAACTCAATAAAGAAAAAAGATGCTAACAACCAATAACTAGGGACCCAGCATGAGATGCAAGAATGTCAAGAAAGAAGAGTGATTTGTGTGCAAATGCTGCAGAAAACAGCAAAAAATGAAAGGCAAGAGAGTTCAAAAACTCCAGTTGTAGGAGTTGGTCCTGCCTTGCAAGAACTAATTTGCTAAGAGACAAAAGGAGTGCAGGGGCAGAGTTGTAAGGAAGTTGGAGGGAAGGAGAGATCTTGAGCATATGCTGTCTGCGAGAATTCTGGCCTGAAAGGTGGCTGGGCTGGTGTAGGAAGCTGCAAGCACAGGTGTGTTTGACTCTGTTAGAGAATGCTTCTTTGGGGTGGGGGTGTGTGTGGGGGGGGATAGGAGACATTCAAAACAGAGGAATACAGAAAGACTGCTGGAGGTAATTTACAGAGATGCCTGG
>NW_022103904.1:11582823-11589747 GCF_000313985.2 Echinops telfairi
TGGTCCCAGTTCCTTCTTCCAGGATGCCCTACAGGAGTCCTCTAGTTAAATAAGTCACCCTCCTCGGAACCTTTCTCCGAATATTCCCTACAATTCTGACTCCTGCTTTGCTCTCTCCATGCTTGTTATTTACTCGCGCCTCTCTTCCTTTGCAAGCTTCTCAACATTGAGCAATAAATAAGGGCTTGGGCATGAGCAATGGTGGTCAAAGAAACACACAGGATTGTCAAACCCATGTCGGATCTTTTGCTTTATCGTTTTCCTTCACTATTTGGGCTGTCCTGATTGATTACCAAATTCAGGTAGAACTTAAATAATTTAAAAAGACATATCATAAAGATGTTTGGTTTGCTTTTTTTTCTAACTTCAGGAATTAGGAAGTTGCCCACTGACTAAGTTCATCATCTAAGTCAAGGGTTCTGAAGTAAAGATGAAGAAGATACGCCTTTTGTGACAGCAGCTGTTATTAAAGTGTGCTATCTTCCATAGATCACCATATATCCGGGTATCAAATGCCACGTAGCTAAAAGACTAGTGGAGCTCTTGGACTCTGAATCCAACATTTTAATGTTTATGTCTTCATCCTGTCTTGTCTTTGAGTGAATAAGGTACAAAAAATACATTTACATTTTTTCACGACCTAAGATATAAAGTCCTTAAGGAAAGAAAAATAGGTTTTCCATTACTTGGGTCATTGGGACTTGGCATATGAACTCTTGGAAGGGATGATTGGTAAATGAATGACTGAATGACTGAATGAATGAATGAAGCAAAGGCATAGAAATAAGCTTTATTTGAAGATAGGCTGAAAAATTATAAAGCAAATTAGGGATGAAAATGTGGGTATTACAGGGAATATGCTACATAAATATCCATCCCAGGCATTGTATTATATACCATAACTGTGCAAGCACAAAAATCTTACACATGACAAATTCATGTGTAAATAGAATATGGCTGGTTTCCCTAAGTTCTGAACTAGAAGTTAGAAAATACTGAAGGAAAATAAAATATTTTCAGGTATTCACTGGTGGAAGAATTAAATATTTGTGGTATTTCAAATTATTTGGGGCTAAAACAGGTTTTTAAATGAGTATAGATATCCATTAGTCAGCATTACTTCTCTCCTTTCACCCTTCCTCCAGAAAGAAAATTTATTTTGTTCCTAAGAGCGTGGGTGGTGGTGAAAATAAGCAGTGATTTTTTAGTTGCAAATTATGAGATGATTTACCATTTTGTTCTAATCGCAGCATTGAAACAAGCTCTACTGCTCTTACAGAGCACATTGCTTAATCCAAAGAACTAAAGAAAAAAATTGTAGACATCAAACATCTCACTTTTTGCTCAGAACCCTTCATTCGGAATAGGTAATCTAATTTTAGGTTACAGAATAGATTTATGGTATCTAGCTTGGTATACTCTATGTAGTTTAACAATTTCACTTTCCATCATTGGAAGTTCTCACTTGAGTAGGTTGTAAATTGTCTGCAGAGCTTAATCTGTAGTTTTGCATGTAGGATTTAATACGGAGAGGGAGAAGAGGCAATACCTGTAATGCAATTAAATCTGCCAAATAATAGTTACAAAATTATAACTAAGGTATTAAAATATTTATTCATTCTGGATATGCTGGTTATATCCTTTAATTTGGAAGGCAAAAGTCTATGATAAAGAGGACAATAAAAGAGAACTATGAAAACCAGGCTTTAGAGCGGTGTCTACTCTCCAGATTGATAGATTGGTATAAGCAAGGCAAGCAGGAATAGTTGTCAGGCTACATGTAAAGGCCAGTGAAAACTCAGAGGACTCCAGTGGTTTGTACATCATATCCCCAAACGCAGGAAGCACGAGGAGAAAGTCTAGTTTGACAGACATTATTTTGAAAACATTGTTCACGCATAAGGACTTGAAGATATATATACCTCACTCAGAAAGCATCCTGATAAAGTGAGCTGATATTTTTATTTAATGGCTCCAAAGGCCTGGAATGTGATTTTCTCTTGCCAAGTGATATCAGTAATTCTTCAAGGTCAAAATGCAAAGGCTAAAGAGGAATTTGATATTTTGTTGCTCCTCACATCCTGATATATTATGGCAAGTGCTTGGGAAACATACACACACACACACACACACACACACACACACACACACAACGACAATGAGGTTGTGCTGGGTTTTGCTTTTTCCAAGAAGGCATCTATCCTATGTCAAGGTTAAAACTTCAATGAGTTTCTATTGGCTGAATAAGTGCATAAATTAATGCTATTCAGAACAGCTTTAACTTGCACAGCTGACATAAGAAATGTGTGACTCAGCTTCTAAATTGGCATCAGACGCACATTTACAGGAGTTGCCTTATCTCTGCACCACTTATTGCCTTTCATCCCCTTCCCTTGCTCCCATTAGTATCATCAGCTTTCATCACATGCGGCAGAAGTTGCTCCTTCAAAATCAAAAGCCCTTGGAGAATAGTCTTGTGAAAACTATGGGTCATTGAAAATGTGGACGGTATGGCATTGTCTCTTGCATTTACATTTTGATTAAGTGAAAGTCTCTTAATTTGGGTCATTATCGATACATAAATCTGTGGAGAAAATGAACATGCATTTATAACGTAACTAGCATTGCATGATTTATTGTTCTTATAATGTGTAAATACAGGAGGGTACAAAAGGAGTCCAGCTCTTAATTCCCCAGGGCATGAAGCACTGCCAGCACCAAATGTGGCAAACTCCCGTCCTCTGTGAAGGCCAGCCTGGGGCTCCCAATGTCAAATAACTCATTATTGCAACTGCACCAGGCCTCCCAGTTTAAAAACTGTCATATATAAATCTGTCTATTCTATTAATCCCTTCCTGTAAAGGGATGGAGCGTGTAAAATGAAGGCTCAAAATGGGTTTCCATACCTGATTGTGGACTTTGCTTAGGAATTTTGGCTACCGCTTGAGGGCTGGAGGTGGCGTGCACACGCTGCTGGTTGGCAGAGCTGTGGATGCTGCTGGGAACAACTGACGAGACGTTCTTGCGCGGCTTCATGTCTTGCAGCCACATGGGCGAGGCTTCAAAGGCCTGCATCCTCCTAGCGTGGCTGTTGGCGTTGACTTTCAGGTAGGCCTGGGCCTTGTGTTCCTGAAGTTCTCCGTAATTGCCATCGGTCACCCTGCACTCATACAAGCCTTCATCCTTTTTCCTCACTTTAGAAATCTGAAGCTTGTGGGAGATATCATTGCCTTGAACTTTCACTGTCTGAAAAATTGCAGGTAAAAAAATAATCAAGTGCTACATCAAATGGTTTTGTTCACATTACTTGTGTGAATCTTGTTAAGGTCTGAAAGAATGGGGAGGCACCGATGGTCTCGTAGGGCCCTAGATAGCACAAATGGTTTGCACTTGACTACTAACTTAAAAGTTGCTTCACCAATGGGCTCAAGCATAACAATTGAAAGGATGGAAGGCAAGACAGCGTTTCTTTCTGTTTTGCCTATAGTCAATATGAGCCCAAACTGGCTATGTAGCACCTAAGTATAACAACAAAACTAACTTAAAGGTTGGTGGTTTGAATCCACCGAGTGGTTTAAAAGAGGCATGGTGCTCTACAGTCACCAATCCCCTAAGTAAAACACGAGGGTTTTGAATGGTCTCACAGCCACAATTAGGGAGTCTGCTTATTTTATCAACAATAAAACTTGAAAGTCTTATTTTCCCTATTCCACTAACAACTGGATTGGCAGAATCTTGGGATCGGGAGTTTAAACCAGCCAACTTCAGATTCGATGACTCATTTCCCAGATTTCAATAGCAGTTCTGTTATTTTCTAATCAAGGGCCCAATTTCTGCCTACTTGACTCAGCTGAATGAAGCACAAATGAAATTAGACCATGTCTACAGTTTATGGTTACCTCTTTCCTTCATCGTGAGTTACAAACTAGGCCTCTCCGCTCTGAGAGATCTCAATTTTCCTTTTGTTTCTCACCATGAAGTCTAGGTGAGGGTGCACCTCTAGCTTCACATTGGGGTGACTCATGAAGGCACAGACAAAGCAGCCTTGGTTGTTCGAGGTGGTTCGGAAATTGGCGCGTAGTTTGCCCATCATCATAGAGTGGCAAGATTAGTATGGCATGAAGTCTACAGCTGCAAGTATTTCCTCCTGGGATGGGAGGAAATTGATGGTACTGAAACTTGGATGCCATCAATTAAACACTAGTTTGGCCTGCAAAACGGAAATGCATTCTCTTATTTCTTGTAATAAAGTCTATTCCAATTTAATCGTGAGACCTACATATTTCCATACATCTTATTTGATATATATCATATAATCATTATAATGGAAAGATTCATCGATCTATCTATTTTATAAGACAGGCAGAATTTAATATTTTGGATACTTTGAAAGCTAGAGAAAAAAAGTGAAGAAGTTAAACATTTATTTATGTATTTTGCTACTTTCTATCACATCTTTAAGTGTTTATAAATGGTTAGGAAAACTTGAATAAGTCCTGTTCATCTGTTTATTTTGTTTTTTTAACATGTAGAAATTTACATACAAATAAATAGTTTTCAGTGTTTGGGCTATAAACTATAAGGGTGCATTTATATAAATGCAAAATTACATATAATTATTACTAGAAAAAATAATGAAAATCAGTAGTTTCAAGTATATTCTCAGTTGAATTTCCCAATAGAGTTTCAGGTAGCCAATGTATTTATATCATTAATAGCCCATTTCAAAGCTAAGTAAAATGAGGCTTTGGGAATTGGGGGTCAATGATTCTCAGCATTAGTTGCACTTTAGAATCATCTGGGGAACTTTAAAGAATATTCTCACTTGGATTAATGCAGAACTATTCAATCTACATTTCGATAGGGTGGTGCCAGTACTAATGTTTTATAAAAGTTCTCTGGGGAATTTTAAATTAAGAACTGCTGAGTTAGGAGATATACTCAAGGTCACTTCTTGGGCATTATAGGAATTACTTTTGACCTAATTTGTGTTTAGAATTCTTTTCAGTTGTCTAGATTTTATGAGGTATTTGGCATAGATGATATATATGTCTATATCTACACATATTTAGGCCAGGGTGTGTGATTTTTTACTAATTTTTGAGAGATTTGAAAGACATAAATGTGAAAGATGAATGGTCAATACATAATTTCTCCAATTATATATGAATATGACATATTTGAGAAAAAGTTATTCTTCACAATTGATTTTCTTAGCAATGCCTTTCTACCACCATATAAAAACAATTTTCTGTGATATAAGAGTGATAGAAATTGAAATATTCTAAAATGTCAGCACATTTATGAATATAAACTGCAATTTTGTTTGTTTTTTTTCCATGTTGAGATTATACATCTAGATCATAGAGCTTGATTCTACTAATACAGTATATTTATACACAGGAATGTTGTTATTCGAATATTATACCAACTAAGATTATATTGTAAGACCTTAAAAATAAAATTCAGTTTTAAGTATGTATCATTTGGTTTTTAGATTTGTAAAAGGGCAATATTTATGCTTAGCATATTTTCCATTCTTATTATAAAGTGATTTCTTTTCTAGTAATGATAACTTGCTTATTATTCATCAGTTAGTTAAGCAGTTTTATTAATATAAAGGGAGATTATATGTAGCATTATTTGAGTAATAGTAATACAAGTATTTCCATGTTTTTTCTTTCAGTTTCACACTAAATTATTAAAATCTGTAGAGTAGAACACATTTCTGTATTTCAAATAGGTTAACATCCTTCCATTATTTTTTCATAATTATATATGATTTTTAAACCTAGCATAAGAAACACATAGCATATCTTTTATTGGGAATTTTGAATGTCATTCCAAAATGAATTGTTTTTCTTGTTTGTTTTTAAGGATATTGACATTCTGTTAGATGCTTTAACTCTTTCCGCCCAGGAAGTTTTAAGCATTTCATTAATTTAATTCCTACTAATGAACAATTTTCTATAAGGTTGAATGGATATTAGCACTACAGCCCTTTGCTCTTATCAGTATATAATTGTTATAAAGATCTAAGGCAAAAATGAGTCACACAACTTCTTTTGATGGCACTGGTTAAATATTTACATGATTGAAATCTAAATTTGTTTCAATTTTTATGTAACTAATGAGGTAAAAGACTGGATACTCTTCCGCCGTTTGCAAATTTGCCTTCCCTGGGGAAAACATAAAGTCGGGATACCGTAAAATGTTTTCTAAAATTGGGAATTCTTGAAATAATTTTCATCTCGGTCCTGCCTACTAGCTAAGGCAGGAGTTTAGTCACCTGGCCCTTGGCTACTCACACTGATCTTGGTCCCACCGTTGTCTGGCTCCCCCTCTGGTAAGAGCTCCACCTGTGGGAGGACACAAAAGCTCCAACTGGGCCCCAGGCTGCTTCCCTGGTCCCTCCGAAGTTCCTGACCCAGTCGCGAAGGGGAAGCAGGCTTTGGCCAGTCGGCATTAGAGACCAGTGTCTCCGTAGCTCCACATCTTTTAATTGGGGTGATATAGAAAAAATAGGTGGGGGAGAACTGGGGTGGGGTGGGGATGGGGGACAAGAACCACTGCCCCATTCACATTCCTTTCTTGATCTAGATCTGCTGCGCAGCTCAAGAGGCAGTCTGTAGGCGGTCGATCCCTCCTGCTGCTGCATGGTGGCAGTCACGCTCGCACCAGCGCCAGCGGAGCCTGCTTGGATGCTGCAGCTGGGCTGGCCAGAGCCAAGCCTGGGCTGGGCGCACCTCGGTCACACTCGCCTTCCCAGGGCGCGTGAGTGGATGTTTTCCCAGGAGTTCCTGGTGCTCTCTACCCCAGCAGCTCCCAGCTGCCATTCTTTCTCCCCTGGGCTCCACTGGGGGTGGGTGCTGGGGGTGCTGTCTGTATGTGTTTATGTGTGTGCTAGCTCAGTGTGTGTGTGTG
>NW_022103904.1:11589902-11592112 GCF_000313985.2 Echinops telfairi
CTTTCCTTCTCTTGGGGCCCAGCACCCTCCTGTTTCTGGTGCTCTTCCACTCGCCTCCCCTTCTCTCCACCGTCTTTTCTGCTGTCTTCCCTCCAGTTGCCCTAACCATCCTCCCTCTCTCTTTCTCTCTTTCCTTTCTCATTCTTGCCCTCTCCCTTTCTCACTCCTCCCCCTCCCCCCTCTTTCAGCTGCTGGTTTCTCTTCCTCCCTTCTGCTCCCTTCCCTGCTCCAGTCAGATTTCTCTCTCCCCTCTCCATTCTCTCCCCCTGTTTCTTCCAATTGTCTGCTGCTCACAGAATACATTAGATCTGAGGCAACTGGGGGGTGTGAAGACCCTGACACTCTTTATCCTTCTCCCTCAACTCATCGGCCAGAAAACTGGTCATATCTTAGGATGTATCAACCCGGTCATGTGCTCCAGAGCATCTTTATAATGATCCTTACCAAGAGAGGGGTCTGCCCAGGTTTAGATTTCTTCCTTGCCACCTAGAGTCATGGGGACACATTCTGTTTCTGACTCCCTGCCATCCTTTGAAGTCACTGGCCCCATGGCAGATGGACTGGTCAAAGGGGCGGTGGGGAGGGGAGCGTAGGAGGCACCTGGAAACCAACTTGGGTCCAGATCCTGGCTGAACAGCCAGAGACCTTAGAGGATTGAATGGGGCAGATGCAAATGCTGGGGGTATTGTGGAAGATTTGCCTCCGCTACCTGCGGGCCAGCTGCTTCTGCTCCAGGTTCCAGGTCCTCAGGGCCCCGCAGGAACCACCACTGGATCTCCAGGTACACAGAGGCGGAGCCGCTCTGGAAAGCACAGGACATCTCCACATTCTGCCCCTCGATCGCTGTCACATTCCGTGGAAACTCGGTGAATTTGGCTGCAAAAGAGTAAAGCGTCCGTTTGGAATATCTACACCATTCTTCTCAGCGTTTCCTTCTTTGAGAGCTCCCTGCATTTTCTTTCTTTTTTTACGTCGCCTAGCTTCCCAGTCCCCCTTTGTCTGTCTTATTTTTGGTATAGTGCCTACATCATTTTGTTGCTGATCAAATCGGGATAATGGGAAGGTTAATGAGCTTGCCAGTAACTCCCCCTCTGTTAGCTAAGCTGCTCACTGTGGTTTCCAAACGTCGTGTGTCAGATTGCAGTATTCTCCCAAACTTACCGAAGGATTCAGTGCCACACCATGCCGACGAACTGTGGAGTTGATATCTAATCAAGCCAGTAGCGCCTACATTTCTAAGCAGGCTCTGGCTGATTAGGTGCTTCGTGTAATAGAGAGGGGCCATGGTTATCTGTCAAAATGCACATTCCAGCTACACATAGACATGAATGAATCAGTGTGCCTGGAGCCTACAGCAGTGGGAAACCCCTCACCCACTTTCTAAACTGTGTATATGTCCCTCTAAATTAGCCTTCTTGTGTGTGCTCATGAAGCTATAGATCTTAAATGGCAAGAGTCTCACAAATCCTGGTTTAAGACAAAGTACAGGTTATTTTGAAGTCAGTACCGTACCTCCCACCCTCCCCCCACTTGGGTCCCAGTTTTTCATTACCAGCCTTGCCACTTCTAGTTTGCAAGATTTTATGGAGGCATGGTGAAACTTATACAAAAATCTCCTCCCTTCCAAACACCCTTCTTTCACAGGGAATGCTTGGGATGGTTGCTTTTACCTTGTCTCGGGGACACTGTACAGAAAGCTGACAAATTCCTAAAAGTGATCTTGGAATGGCTTGTGGCTGAGGGGAGTGCACATGTACAAGGCACCCTTAGAAAACCTAATAGAGGGGGCTGCAGGACTGACTGAGATTGGATACACTAACACACACACGCTTTTTAAAGACAGACTCCATCAGCATCTCTTTGCAAAATTGTATGAAATCCCCAAATAAGCTCTGTTACAACAGCCCTGTCTTTTTTACTTTAAAGAGGATGGGAGAGGATATAGAGAAGACATCTCAACATCTGAAAAAGACTTTCCTGTTGGGGCTAGGAGTCTGGGATTTCTGCTTGCCTAAGTGATGCAGCTTTCTGGCAGCAGCGATGTGATCTGTTCGTGGTACTGAAATGATCACTGCAGCCTGGAAGTCCTAACAACTGGATTCAGCAGGGCTGCTGCTGTTTGTATGCAAGTCGTGCCCTTTTTTGGGTCCTCGGAGGAGTCTGTCCTTTGATAAAGATACATGCATACAAAGTCACGGGGTCCAAGAAAA
>NW_022103904.1:11592405-11619147 GCF_000313985.2 Echinops telfairi
GTATGTGTCAAACCTAGCTTACCTCAAATTGAATAAACTTTAAAGCAAAATGCCAAATGAAATACTCTCCATGCAACCTACCCCCGTTACTTGCTAGGAACCTGGATCCCTCTGTTTGGCCATTCTTTGAATGTATAGAACACACACACACACACACACACACACACACACACACACACACACATACCCCAAATGTATATTTACCAATGAGCAGACTTACCTTGGGAAGAAAGCCCCTGTTGTACATATAAAACGGAAAAGAAAACAAATCCAACATACGCCAAAAAGATCCCCATCATTCCAACAAAAAAAACAAAACAAAAAGAGGGGGGCTCACATCAGCCTAGCCAGCAGCCAGAAAGTCCTAAAAGAAAGGCATACAGATGCCCCCCAAAGCTCTGTCTCAGAGCCCTGGGCGCGACACTGCAAACATCCTGCTGCTCACTGCCTGCGAGCACTGGCTCTGGAGAGCGGGGATTGCTGTATGGAAGGTTACAACAAGCTGGCTCCGATTCCCGGAGGCTCCCAGTCCAGACCCAGGCTGGAAACGCTGCAAGTGCTCCGGTAGCTTTGCTGCCCGATTTCAGCTACCTGGCAGCTCTTCCAACGTCAGCCCACTGCTCCGGCTTGCGTGATCACTACCCTCCCAGAACAGCGAGCCAGCCCGCGAGTGGGGAGTGGGCAAGGCGGGGCGGGCGGGCTGGAGGACTTCGCAGGGCTCGCCGCACCGCAACTTTTCCCTCTAATGGCTGCGATGATGCCTTTAACTCTCTACGCGCTGCACCGCAGCCCACCTGCGGGGGAACTTGGACCGCAGCAGCCCACCCACAGGAGATGGCTTCAAGGCTTCCAGAGTGCAGGAGCATTTCTTTATTTAATTTCCCAATTCGTCACCCCGACCCCGATCCCCGGAGGATGCTTTTTTTTTTCTCTTTTTTGCCTTGTTGAATCGAATTTCTAGGTGCTTAGGACCTTGGACTTGCGGGCTTGCCTTCTCTACTGGGGGCCTGGAGCTAGAGATGTGTGGAGGAAGTTGGGGCATTGTTGAAGAAGAGCTGAGGAATGGGATGGGATGAAAGAGACTGCTTTGGGGTGATGAAAACAGCCATTGGAGCAGAAATGTCGCTTAACTAGTTATTAACTGCTGTAACCAGAAGGATCACATGCTATTGTTTCACGCGAATTTATTGCTGCACAGCCTCCAGGGCACGAGAGGCAGCACATGCAGGCACCATGTCACTGCAGCTGACAAATGGAAAAGAGACAAAGTACAGAAAGTCACGTATGGAGAGGATTCCAGAAAAAGAAAAAGGCCCAGCATACTTACTATATTTACTTTTTATTTTTAATTCATACTCCCCTTTGCCTTCCCTGCCTCCATCCCACATTCATTTTGGGAGTGGAGGAGACATGTCAAATATCACCAAAGTCTTTTTTATAGGCTTGTTTTTGTTTTCTTTATTTGCATAACACAACAATTATATAATGTCCCCCGGGATCTTATGAAGAAGGGATATTGCTTTATAATGTTTTAATATTATGATGTTTTATAATGCCCTGATGAAGATTAAGATGTATATTGTATTTCTCATTAAGAATCTAAACAGCAATATTCATCATCTTAAATACTCTATTTGTCCTTATGGAGTTCAAATATTTGTCAATAAAGTTAAACATTTGTTTAAAGAAATTAAGATAATTTGTTGCCTACGGAGGATACCAAATGTTGTATTCCCATTATTATTTTTTAAATTTTACCACAAATCATGAATGGTATTTGAAAATCCGAGAAAAAGAAAAGAATATCGGAGTCAGTCTTAACAGGGCTGTAAAGGAACCTGGTGCAGTATATGTATTTCCATTTTACAGATAAAGAATCTGAATTTGGCTAGTGTCTTGGTCAATCATAATATTAATCGCTTTAGCATAGTTGCTATAGCTGTAGGGTTTCTGAACCATCTCTTTCTGTTGCTGAATGTAACAGTTAGTTAAAAATTATAAAACTAAGGTCTGATAGATTTCATAACAATTTATTTACATTAAGATATATTAATTTTTCACTGCAGGCAGAGGCAGAATAGTATGAACTGTGGAGAAAGCCATGGGGAATGTTCTGTATTGTTCTATAGCCTGTTGTATTCAGCTTCAGCAAAGAGTTTTGAAGTTTGTCATGCCAAGAAAAGACATTTCTTTAGACCCAAATACTCTCTCATGGAGAACATGGTCAGAACATCCAAACACAGGCCATGTAGGACACTTTCCCAACAACAGCATTTTGCAAGTATCAGACCCTCAGCGGTTAGTACTTCATGCCTCACAAAATATCCTCAATATTTAGCACAAGGTTTTAGTTTTTTTCCAATAATTAACACCATCATGAATTTAATTTGCCATGAAAATGACCCGGATTAAAAGTTATCTACTGGTAGAATAGTCTTCAACATAAAAAGGCATGCATTCACGCATTTTAAGCTAGGGAAATTCTGAATTAATTTAGCAAAGCTCTTCAAATGCTTTTTGTAGGAAACTTGCTGTAAAAGCACAATAAAACTAAGATTTAAAAGTGTGAAAAAGAAGCTGTGAGGAAAGCTGTTATAGAACAGGTAAGCCTTGAAATTTCTTTAAATAGAAAAGCTATAAGCATTTATACTTCCACAAAAAGGCAGGAGGGAAGGTATAGGTAGGACAAAATTTGAAAAGCATTTTTTTCCCTAGGAAAAATGCCTGGTAGATATTTATATACAATGTTGCCTATATAGATGAAACAAAAATTTATCTTAATGTCTATTGAATCTCTTTGAGGACTGCATATAGTGCAGGAAAATACATTTGCATTCTCTCTAATACAGCATTTATTTGCCTTCTGGAGAGAAAATATCTCTATAGGAAACGTTTTAGGGAGTCTCTGGGTGCAAATGGTGAAGCTATTGACCTCTAGACCATCCTTCGGGTTTAAACCCACCCCAAACCAAAGGTAATTGCGCTGAGTCTCGTCTAACCAAGACAGAGTCGAACTACTCCACAAGGTTTCTGAGTTCGTCAATCTTTTTGAAACAACCAAAGACACCATTCTGGTAAGAAGTCCCATTGTTTGTAAGGTCCCATTTAAGAAGTATATTATTTTTCTCTGAGGTTGGATGTAACTTGCCAGAAAAACAGCTTGTCTGCAGCTAGACATAGGAGAACTGTCTCCTGCCCATTTCACCTCCTCAAAAAGGTTTGCTGATGCCTTACATTGTAAAAATGGTAGCAAATTTCTTCTGAAAAAGAAAACATAGATTATGAAATCATTCCCCCAAAACAAAACCCTGCTATCTCATCTTCTGACTGAGTTCTTGTCCTCTGAGTGTTTGGTCATGACTTGCCCACCCCCCAGTCCACCCCTTCTAGTGAAAAAGAGAGGATATATTGCAAGAGGTCAAGCTACTACCAACGGGCTGGTATTCTACTACCCACCCCGAGCCCCTCCCTTCACAAGTCAGGCCTGGCAATCTGCTCGCAATAAATCACAGCCTTGAAAACCTACGGATCAGGTCTATCCTGGAGACATAAATTTGCCCCAAATTGGAATCCACTGGATGGCAACTAGCAACATACCAAAGATATTTTCCGCCTTATTTCCAGATCTGTGATGAACCATTGGGTCACCGTTTTTCCATTAGAGGGCTTTTGTCTTGCACTTGGCGGGTGTCGCCGCCTTTCATTCCCATACATCTCCGGTAGGACAGTTTTCCATCTCGCACGGGCACAATCTCTCTTTGAAGCACAGGTGTCACAGGCAGCCTTTAAGATTTTTTGGAATAACTGGAAGATGCAAGCATTAGATTACTTCTTCACCAGATGCTTTTAAGAGATAACCATATAAAATGATTGAAACACTGGGTCTCATGGAAAGTTTCATTTTGTTAGCTTCTCACAGGCACCTCACCGGGCTAAATTGGCCATAGATATTTTTCCACATGTACATTTGGAGCTGCGTCCTACAGTGTTCCTGAACGCCCTTTGGTGAGACTTCAATCTGTGCAATATTTCAGAGACTGAAGAAAACTCTCCCCGACAATCTCATGTCTGAGTTAATTTTTCTCTGTGGGAAATAAAAGATAAGTTCTTCAGCAGTCTTTAAATATGGAGGCAATAAACAATTCACAGAGAAGGAAAAAAAACAAAAACAAACAAACCTAAACTTTTAATTCAAGTGGAGACAATTATAGTCCTGATGTAACTTACTACCTGAGGCAAAGATGAGCTTATAAAATGTGTCTTGGTTGATACAAGCCAGTGTTTTAGCAGTGCGGGGTGTACTGGGCTTCCCCCCATGTCATGTCGTCAAACATGGGATAGATTCAGGGACAAAGACAACAGAAGGAACAACATGAATATGATCTTCTTTTGAGCAGGTTCAGAACAAGTCTTGGCACAATGAGTTGACTTCATAATTGGAATGGAGTCAGCTATTATTTTCTATGGTCACGGTGACCCCAAAGACACTACAGTGAAATGCTGCCCAATTCTAACACTAGTCTCAGGAGCTGCGGGGGCGCTGACCTGTGGTGATCTTAGGATTTCCACGGGCTGATTTCAGATGCGGTTTGCCAGGCCATTCTTCCACATCGATCTTAGCCTGGTAGCTCTTTGCCATCTGTTCACTATGACTGACCCTGCTGAGATTTGAATTACAGGTGATATAACATCTAGCTTTATAACCACATGCAAGTTTCCACAGATGGGATGTGTTGGCCCAGAACTGAATTCTGATCCTCTGTGTGGAAGTGGAATTCCACCACTGATCTACCCCTGGGAAGAGTGCTTAGTAAGGAACTCAGAATTGTCATTCTGCAGGTAGGAACCCTGGTGGCACAGTGGGTTACGGGTTGGGCTGTTAATCTTAAAGTCATTGGTTCCAAGTTGTGAACTGTTCCTCAGGAGAAGGAAGAGACTTTTACACTAATAATGATTTACCCACAGGGATGGTTCTATCCCAACCTGTAGGGGCACTATGAGTCAGAATTGATTCGATGACAATGATTTTGTGCATTTTTTCCAGAGGAGCCAGGTGACAGACCTGGTCTCTCTTCTATAGGTGACAGACCTGGTATCTCTTCTATAGGTGACATGCCTGGTCTCTCTTGTCTGGGACAGTCATTTTGCCACAAAACAAATCACCATGCTGTTTCTTCAAGATCTTGAAATCGAAGGTGCTTACAATACAAGGTCGCTGATGATATATTTTAAGACAAGCAAACAAAAGTTGCCTTTCATGCCATTTCATGCTGTGAAAAAGACAGCAGTCTTAAAAACCCAATTGACACTGGTAATGAAGTCACCTGAAATTCAGGATTCTGTAATATTCCTTTATTCCCTTAAAAATAACTTCTTGCCAATTAATATTTTGGAAGCTTTAAAGTAAGCAATTCACAGGGAGAGAATAACCGGTTGTCACTAGAAGTGATCCGCCATTGTAATTAGCCTGGTGGCCTATATGGATGCGAACTGCCCATTCATTGGCTACTGCTCATTTCCTCTTTTAGATGCTGTTTCTTCCTTCACATCTCCCTATTGTACGTGATTGAAACGTAAATTACTAAGATCTGGCTTTTATTCTGGGGAACGATACGCTACTTTGTAATTGACGTTCACCAAGTTAGAACTCAAATGATTCATGAGGTCATGTTATGTCATTTTAAAACAGTAATGTCTGGCCTAAAGGCGACCTCTGAAAACAGCAAAAGGAAGCTTCATCTTTTCTGTAGAAACTTAATATCCCATCTGCTTAGATGCCCTCTACAGAACCCATGGACCTTTACGTTCCTTTGTTTTTCTCTTAGAGAAATTCAGATTTTTTCACAGTCATATATAAATCCTGTCAGCATGCGGTCCAAGACTTGACTTAATTTTTTAGGAGGTACATGTAACATGAGTATTATACATCCATGTCTAAATTTTAAAAAAAAAGAAGGGAAAGGAAGGGAAAAATAAACATAAGGTAGTAATGACTGAAGATGTAGTTTAATCTACCTTCCTGCTTCAAATTTGCGCTGCAATAGAAGATCAAGATTTGTAATTAGATATTACTTCAATATGTGTGCTTGTTTTTTTGTTGTTGTTAGTTTGTTGTTGTTTTTTAATTCCGCGGAGTTTTATTAGACATGAATGGTACTTTCCACATCTATTTTTGTGCAGTATATAATTATTTGGGAAAATAAAATGAACATACAAGAAAAGTAGCAATTTTTAGTAAAGTCTGTAATTTCTAAGCTTGTCTATAGTTCTATGCCTATATTTACAATTTCAAAGAAAGTAAATAATAACTTGTAATCATGCTGATGAATATTTTTGAAGACACACACAATGATTTATAAACATTTAAGTAGCATTACATTTTTAAATATACTTAAGAGTGGTTTTCAGACTTGCAGACCTGGGTTCAAGTTTTCCTTCAATATTTCACTGTCTTCAAATCTTGAAGCAAGTGACATATGTTGTCTAGGTCTTACCCAAATTCTTATAAATAACATTTTATGTCTCTCTCTTTTGTGTGTGTGTGAGAATAAGGTGAGATAATGCATTCAGAGCTCACATACGAGGAGGCTTTTGGTTCATTGGAAAAATACATTAAATTTTAATATCATGTTTCCCAAAACACTTTAAATATATAGTAAATTGTCAATAAATCTCATGAATTTTATTGGCATTTACCCTTATTTCTTATATTTTTTACCCCTACATTCTGTTGGAGTATTCCGAGTATTTACACTCTACAGAGACTAATTCTGATCATTATAATCTAGGTGTATTACAGGAATAAAAAACTGTTATTGATAGGAGAAATGGAGTTAGGTCAAAACAAAAAAATTAATAAAATAAATCTACTACAGCCTTGAGACTTGTATTCATGAGATGTGTATGAGAAGATTCTAAATTATAGAGGTAAGAGATTCTAAATTATATTGAGCCTTGTTCTAGCATGGAGCTAAATTGGGGATGGGGAAAGGGGCTTTGATATAAACTGCTTTCTCTAAAAGTAATCTTGGGAAATCAGATATGTTAATCAATTGGTATCACACGATTCTTTATAGTCATAAAAGTTATTGAAAGTATTCTGGTTATACATATTAGGAAACCTGGACAAAGACTCTTACATGGCTGAAGAACTTGGTATGTTTCCTGAATCCTTCGAATCCAAAACAAATTAAGGGACAAGATAGAGGTCCTAGGATGGTTAAAAAAAAGAGTAACCATACAGGATGGCCTATTTCATGTCAGTTGTTCTTTCATAATTATCTGTAGCTCATTGTTTAGCTTCAAACAGGGACCCCCTAAAATTATAAATGTCATGAGCATAATTAGTGAGGAATAAGAAGCGCTCAAAAATTGAATATCAAGTTCAGAATCATGAATGACTAAGTGACTTGCAAGATACAAGGCTGAGGACTATTGAAGGCTCCTTTAAATGGCCAATATTCAGTTGTGAGGTCATCTGAGGTTGTATGAAAGGAAATTCTGATCTCAAGTCTGAGTGTTCTAAATTCAGATAGTAGGAGTCAGCTCACATCTCTGTGGAGACACCTACAGGCTCGGTGGGAGTAGCCCTGATGGCTGGGCTGAATCATCAATTAGTCTTGGTAATTGCTGAGAAAGAGAAAGGCTGTGGATTTCAGGAAGCAGAGATAAAGGGAGCTAGACTTTGGAACATTGTTTTGCAGTATGAGGAGGAAAAGAAAAGATGAAAGAATTTGTGGTCTTTACCCTATATTTTGAGGACTTGGTTTCGAAATGTGAAAGGTGTATTTGTTATTCCAGATTGAAGTAGACCTGAAGGTGGGGTGCTGCACCAATGGAATTCAGGGGTAGCATAGGCATAGGAAAGGAAGGTGAATGGAGGGTGACAGGGACAAATGTCGCTGGTATTCTCTCTCTTTCAGTATTTCATCCAGCCCACGTTACTGAGCCACAATTCTGGATCCACCCTGATCTCCAGGAAGAGGCTTGCTGGCCAGCTCTCATTTTCAGGCTGTTCTCGACATTCTCTACTGATTCGCCTGTGAATAATAAAGAAATAGATGATAGATAGATGATAGATGATAGATAGATAGATAGATAGATAGATAGATAGATAGATAGATAGATAGATAGATAGATGATAACTAGATAGATAAATGTGTAAGGGTAAAAATAGTTCAAGTAAAATAGCCAGATTACTATATGGAGTTAATCATATGATTAGATTTGTAGGGTTCCTACTTCAAAGGTTAGCACATTTCTCTATGTGATTGCCTTCTGGATGTTTTTCTTCCTTCTTTGTTCTCACATTTGGTTCTTAATACAAACTTGGCTTTCTCTGCATTATAGGAACCATCTTTTCCCATAGAAATGATAGTTACTCTTACACTGAAAATAACTAAAGAACTAAATGTGCAGAACACATTCCACCAATGAGAATTTAACAATGTCACTTTGAAACTCGTGATATTTAACTTACAAAATTTGCTCATTTAACGCTCCCTTAATTTACAGAAGATTTGGCACTTTATCCTTTAATATCTAATCAATCGCCTTCCCTCAGCTCCTAGTTACTTCAACATATACTTGGATGCTGTTTTCAAAATTTTACTTCTTGGATCGATAGTTTCACACTCCTGACGTTGACCATGAATTCTATCTTGATCTCATCCTGAACTTTGGCATTTTCTTCAACTTTTGTGCCATTGAAATAGCAAATTTAGCTAACTCATTTATTGCCAAAAACTACCCCCAAGTCATTATGGTCAGCTATTTCAAAAAATTCATCTCAGTTTTGTCTCTAATATTTCCAAATATACCATCTTACCTCTATTCTCACCTCCTTCCTTCCCATGCAGACATGCTTTCACTTCAACCAGTCTTGGATTCACCCTATTCTAGTGAGCCGATATGGAGAAGCTGCAAATTCACAACTGTATTTATGCCACTGTTAAATCAGAAGCCGAGCAAATGGCCACAAAGCGACTCTATAAGTCCACACATGCAGCGCTCGATTGTTAAAATTTAGAACGATAAGCTCCACTTCACTGAAGTACAATGGCAGGCATTTCATCCGTATGTCACTGCCGTGTTTCATGATGTGTCGGTACAGTTCCCCTAGGGGAGCCAGACATTCCTGAAATCACGGGGTTTGGAGTTAGTGTTATAAATTATGTATGGGAAATTTTTGAGAAGATTTTTTTTCTGCAGTGACCTAAATTTGTTTCTGTTAATGAGATCTAAAATGTTTCTAGTTGTGTTAAGTAATACTTTGGAAGTAGTACCTGCTTGATCCTTCTTAAATTACCTGTTTAATTTCTATGGCCATCACATACACTTGACATCTTGAAATTTTTTTAGGGTGATAGGTTATGATTGCCAGACCATCCCTTTGACTCATTACTGAACATTTGCATTTTAATGCTGCCACCAACTAATTTTTATATTTGAAAAGATAGTCTATGAAATGATGTCAATGATGGGCATCACACAGATGGAGTCTAGATGTTGGTGATTCCATGGTAAGTGGTGTGTCTTCCAAGACCTCCCTATTGAGAAAGTTAATGTATTTCACATGATACATACATGTGAACATACTCATATAACATACTCATCTCCCTAAATTTTTGGATATCATCTTTCATATAAGCTATGGGTTCTGGCTTTGTTAAATATAGGTTTTCTTTTAACCCAAGTTCAATGACCCACCCAAGAAAATATTTAGCATCCCTTTTGACTTCTCATGCCAATATACTTACTAAATATTGAATTCCCTTTAGTGAACTATTTTTATAAATAAAAAAATGATAAAACTAAATGCCTATTTCTGATGTTAAAGAATCACTTAGCATACAAGAAATTGATGATATACTTATTCGATAAAGAGCATTGTATCAAATATTGTATTTGATGTGATAACATGTCTTTGAAGTTGGGACTTAGACAAAGGCAGCCATAATCTTTACTATCATTCAGTGTCCCTGCAGGGACTGTTGCTCTTTTTAGAGACCATTGAGTCACTGCTGACTCATAGTAACCTCATTTACAAGAGAATAAAATAGGTCTTGTACCAGTCTCACAATTGCTGCTATTTTTGAACCCATTGTTTGTCACACTTTGTCAATCCATGTCATTGAAGGTCTTCCGTTTTATTGTTTTACCAAGTCATTTACCAAATCTAATGAACTCTCCAAGGTCTGATTCCTCCTGATACTATATTCAAAGGACTTGATATAGTCTTTTTTTAAAGTCATTTTATTGAAGGCTCATACAACTCTTATCACAATCCATACATACATCAATTGTATAACGCACATTTGTACATTCATTGCCCTCATCATTTCCAAAACATTTGCTCTCCACTTAAGCCCTTGGTATCAACTCTTCATTTCCCCCCTCCCTCCCTGCTCCCCCCTCCCTCATGAACCTTGATAATTTATAAATTACAATTTTGTCATATCTTATACTGTCTGACATCTCCCTTCACCCACTTTTCTGTTGTCCAGCCCCCAGAGAGGAGGTTATATTTAGATCCTTGTAATTGGTTCCCCCTTTCCACACCAACCTCCCTCCACCCTGCCAGTATCACCACTCTCAGCACTGGTCCTGAAGGGATCATCTGTCCTGGATTCCCTGTGTTTCCAGTTCCTATCTGTACCAGTGTATGTCCTCTAGTCTAGCCAGATTTGTAAGGTAGAATTGGGATCATGATAGTGGCGGGGGTGGGGAGGTGGGAACATTTTAGGCACTAGAGGAAAGTTGTATGTTTCATCATTGCTACATTGCACCCTGACTGGCTCGTCTCCTCCCCGAGACCCTTCTGTAAGGGGATGACACAGTCTTACCATCATTGCTGTTAAAGGAACATTCTGGTTTTGTGCTTCTTCCAAGGCAGATATATTTATTCTGTTAGTCCATAATATATTTCATATTCTTGCCAATATCATAACTCATAAGCACCGATTCTTCATTGGCCTTCCTTATTCATTGTCATGTATCAAGAGCATGAGGCCACTGACAATACTGTCTTGGGCATTAACTGTACTATAAGCACAATTAAGTGCTTTGGGATTCCTATTCTTTGCATGTTATCCATACTTTGTTCTGATCTACCCAGTAGAATGACTTTATGTAGTCTATATAACACCGGTAAACATTTCTGGCATTCCGTGCTTTTAGCCAATATTTATCTAGTATTAGCAATGATGTCCCTTGGTCCACAGCCTCTTATAAATCCAACTTAAGTTTATGGCATTTCCCTCTTCCTGGACCTCTGTAACTTAAAAGAAAAAAAAAGAAAAGAAAACTCCAGCAGAACTTTACTTTTATGTAATATTATTACTTTTCAAAATTGTTCACATTCTGTTGGATCAACTTTCTTCAGAATAGGCATAAGTAGGGATCTATTCCAGTTAACTAGGCAACGTGACTGTCCTCCCATTTTTTTTAAGCATGGTATGTGAGCATGTGTTAGACAGGATTCTCTAGAGAAGCAACACCAGGACACTTATAGATATAGATATATATAGAGATATATGGAGAGAGAGAAAGAGGGATGATAGATACAGCACGAAGGAATATAACAGCTAATTAGTCCACACAGCAGTATATAGGGCTCATTTCAATTCCCTTCTGTGCAACAGTTAATACACTAGAAGTCCTTCAAATCATGAGGGCTGCAGGGTCCAAGGTCAAGGAAGCAGACAGCTAAGTCTTCCTGAGGGGAGGACAGGAAGTCCGACCACAAGCAGAAAACAGCAGGGCGTGTCACCAATAGTCAGCAAGACTACAGGATAGACAGCTCCAAACTCAAGCAATGTATTTACCAGCCACATGACGAAGCAGGTCTCGAAGGAACCTTAAGCTCTTGATACACGATCCACAGGTTGGCTGTCCCACATGTAGTGTAGCTCACAAGTTGAGGCAGAGAACTAGCTAAGGCAGCCACACACTGGTCTGATCACCAGAGAGCAAGAGAGAAGGGGGAGGGGCTTGCTGAGCCATTTATATCTTTTCCCTCCAGTCAAACTGCTCCCTTATTAATTCCACATGTTCCTATTGGCCAGTTTGGCACAATAAACCTACCTTTCACAGCGCACTTCCAGCATCACATCCAATTGTTCAAATATCTTATTGGATATTCTGTCTATTCTAGGAATCTTCCTTTTAGCCAATTCCTTTAGTGAGCTTGGATTTCTTCCTTCAATCCCAATGTTTCTTGATCATTTTATCGCCCTGCCCCCACTCAGCTCCCAACAATGAATTCATGGAGCAACAACAAATTATTTCCATTACAGTGACTCTGCATTCTCTCATTCTACGTTTGATGCTTCCTTAATTGTTCAAAATTTGGTCCATAGTATCCTTAAGTATTTCAACTTGAGGCTTAAAAATTTTCTTCAGTTCTTTTAGCTTGAGAAATGTGAAGTATGCCATTCTCATTTGTTTTTATGACATTTATAATTATGAAAAATTCAGTGAACACTGTAGACTGTTAACTGAAGTGTTGACAGATCAAAATCACACAGAGCCTCCTTGGAGAAAAAAGGCTAGGTGATCTGTTTTAAAAACAACAACAACCGAAAATCCTGCCATTGAAAATTTTATAAAGCACAGTGAGTTCTATGATGACACACAGGGAGTCAAGATAGAATTAACAGCGACTAGTTTTTCTCATCCATCCACAGTAAAATACATATTCTTCTCAACCTCACATGGAACATTCATACAGATTAACCATATTTTAGGCCAGGAAAGATACCTTATTCACTAGAGAGTGTGCAAAGCACATTTTCGGATCACATTGGAAGTAAGCTAGAAAGTGATAGCTCAAAAGGAGGGAAAAATCCTCAAATACTTAAGAGAGAACAACCAGCACACTATCAACTCATGAGACAAGGAAGTCTCAAGAAAAATAAATTTGTGAGCTAAATGAAAAAGCAAATACATCTTATTAAACTTTGTTAGGTGAAGTAAAAGCAGTGTTTAAAAGACAATTCATAGCATGAAATGGAAATATTAGGTAGAGGAAAGATCTAAAATCTCTGAGATGCTCTAAGCCAGCAATTCTCAACTTGCGACCCCTTTGGGGGTTGAACAACCCTTTCACAGGCATCACCCGATTCATAACAATAGAAAAATTACAGTTATGAAATAACCGTGAAAATAATTGTATGGCTGGGGGTCACCACAACATGAAGAACTGTATTAAAGGGTCATGGCATTATGAAGGTTGAGAACCACTGCTTAGCCAAACATAAGATTCCTTTTTTAGGTAGTACGGCCCCATACAGAGCCATCCCTTACCAGGCAGGGATTCATAGATAGGATAAGCAATCAGACCATGGAACCAGAACTCATTCTAGGTTCAGTAAGGGTTCTCAGACAAAGGAGTTCCTTCTCATCATAGGAAACACATGATTGCTTCCAGCAACTAGGCACTGAGCATGTACATACTAGACAATAGTTCTAGGCCCACATAAAAGAACCTGGCCCCAATAACCAAGAGTGTTTGACAGTGAAAGGAAGGGATAACATCGGGAGAGCAAGGCAAATGAATCACCTGCCAAAGTAATTTCTTCAACCCTATGTCTGCACCTGCCAGTGCTTGTACTTTTGGTCCCTGAGGAATCATTTTACATACAAGGGGTGGGAAATGATATTGGAATTTTCAAAAGACATGCTTAGGGACTCTGGGCTTCTATCACTGTTCTACGTTCATCTCTCTATCCTGTGCCAGGTTCAAGGCTCCTCTACTGACAGATGGTCTGCATCCACTAACCTGACTCCCTCTGACTCACTGTGGAAGGACTCACCCACATGAACCCAGAATATTTTTATTGGATACATAATAGCTCCCCAGGTTGTGCATGTCCATGCAAAGGACTAATTCATTAATAAGAGATCTTTTAAGATTGGATGAAGCAGGATCTTGACAACTTCTGGTTATTCAATTAGTTTTTAGTTCACCTGCCATCACACTGTTTCTTTGGGAGATACTCAGTTCATTGGTTTTTGTGTTTGATTGTGAAGAAAAATCAGAGGACTCCTTCTCCTTGAATGTCTCCCTGACACCTTGACCATAAAAGAATGGAGCTGGCTCTAGTAAATTAATCAACGCTCTGAGTGTCATGTCATGTGGCTGAGGTAAAAGCAAGTTGTTGGGGATGGCAATTGATTCACTGAGAATGTAGACTCTAAGAGGGAAACTGGCTCTGGTAGGAAGGAGTCACCTGCTGGTGAGGATGAAAAAATACTAGCTGTGGGGCATGTCATATCCCCCTTCCACGTACCGCCCCCCCCCCCCATGGCAGAATGGTGGAGAGAGGTACAGAGGGCTCCAGTAGTGGTGCTGCCAGGGGATCATCTGGTGGCTCTTTTTAAAGGGACAGAATGAAAGAAGATGATGATGGTTCAACTGAAGTCATGTTGGAAGCCACCAGAGACACAGCATCTTCTATTAAATCCCCAAAGACCAACGGACTGATCTCAATTGTTGTTCTGTTACAAACCTCACAGGAGAGATATGGACATAATGTTTGATTAAAATGATGGCTTCATTTATGCTGGCTCTGGAGACTGAAGGGTACAAAACCACAGCCAGAACCAGTACAAGGAGATGAGTATCCATAGAGAAATCACATCTGTGATTTAACAATGCCTGCATCTTATTTCTTTCTCTCCAAGACTTCCGTTCACATTTCCATTGTGATAGCTACCCATCCTATAACATAACAGGCTGCATTGAAGTCTTGGAATTGCATCAAAAATAGCTTTCTGACAAGTCAATTCCAACTCATGATGTCTGCACATGTGTCAAAGTAAAACTGTGTTACTTAGGTCTTTCTATAGCTGATATTTCAGAAGTAGGTGACCAGGCATTTCCCCCCAAATGCCTCTAGGTCAACTTGATACTACCATTTTTCACAGCATCCACCACCAAGGCCATCCTTCAATGGCATCGCCAGCCAAGTGAAACCCACTGCCATCACATATTACTCATTACAAACCCTATAGAACCAGAATTGAACTGTATCATGAGGATTTAAAAGACTGTGGCTTTATGGAAGCAGGCTGATACTTCTTTTTCTCGTGATGAAGTCAACTTGCCCACCTTTTGGTGAGCAGTCTTGCACTTAAACACTGTACCACAAGAGTTGCTGTAGACTGAAATTGCATAGACCATGCTAAAAGATAAAAAAGGGAGTTGGAGAAAAGATGAATCACTTTTTCAGAACAGGGAGAAGCTTTCTTGCTTTCTCTACTCTTGTCTGGCAATTGCTCCAACCTGAGAAATCATGAGGAGGTCAGATGTGGCTAAAGGTAGAAGGGTAGGCATCATACAGAATCACTTTTAAAAAGATCTCTTGACATGGAGAAAACAAACAAACAAACAAACAAACAAACAAAAATCCTCACTGCTCTAGAGTCCATTCTAACCCATAGTGACCCTATAGAGCAGGATAGAGCTTACGTCTGTGGGTTTCCAAGAGTGTAACTCTTTATGGGAGTAGGAAGCTCTATCTTTCTCTCAAAGAACAGTTGGTGATCTCAAAACGCCAGCCTTGGGATTAGCAAGGGACAATTCAAATTATCAGTGATAATATTAACACGGTATACATGCATGCATCCCTTCATCATTTATAAAATACTTTTTTTTTAAATCCAGCCAAGTCATATTTATTATTTTAATCTACTATAGTTGTCTCTATAATACTCTGTCTGGTCACCCAGCTATCCCCATCTCTCAGTTAGGCTTAGAAGGAAATCCCTGGAAACTTATACACATTATAAATGTGATATTAAAATAAACTAGTGAGGGACAGAGACCAGTGGTAATGTCAGAGGCCTCTGAGTATCTAAGAAGTTAACTACTTGCCCAAAGCCAAGAAATAGAAATCTGTCTTCAAACTCTTTGACACCTCACTGTTAGGCTGCACTCATGTTCCAAATCCATCAGCAACTCATGTCCATGGATAGAGAGTCAAGAATCTCTCTAAGTACTCAGTTTCAGAGACAAACTATATCTAGGAACTGATATTCTCAGAGCTTGTGGTCTGATCCCTCAAGGAAGGAAGAATTGTACTTGCAATGTTTATTCCATCTGCAAACTAGATCCTACCTGACTCTTTGACTGTTTAGGTACCTTGGCTTGGATCACATCAATTCCTCTACCTTGAAAGTTTTACATACTGCCTGGAATTCTTGCTCCTTGGTACTCTCAGGATTCAAATGGCTTCCACCAACCCAGATACAGGTCTTTAAATTTGGCTACATTTATTTAGTTTTGGGAATGTTGAATAGTAATTAAACTTTTTTTCAGTCTACCATTGTCATCTTCAATCAGAGGTTCTGGCTCAAATAAGAAAAAAAAATTATCATTCATTATTCAACATTCACAAAACTAAATAATTATACAATGAATATAAGTAATTAATCTTTCAAGTGATTTGACATTTGGTAAGTTTCAATTGGCACAGTCTTTTGGGACACATTCTAATCACTTACATATCCTTTGGTCATCTGTTATTTTCAAAACCAAGAGTCAAGCATTTCTTTCTTTTATTGCCATCTTTCATTTGTTGTTTGATTCCACTTTTTTATTTTAACTTATGTAGGGATTTACATTTTAGATTGTTAGTTTTGTTCACAGTCAAAACTAATTCCAAACACCCCATCGGTTTAGCTCTTTCCCAACTCTGTGATTCCTGATCTTATTCTGACTGACTACAGTCTCTTCACACTTGCTCAGGTTTTCTAACAAACATGTGATCCTTCTCCAGAACAAAGCTAGGGATAGATTACTAAATGCTAGACTATTGCCTTGTGGGGTTTAGGAGCGTCAAGGGCTGGGTACAAAATCTGATTTTAAGCAGTCTTACCTGATTACCCATATGGACCATCTAAATGTGATCTTTTCTGAGAAGTACCCAGCCCTAAAGAAAGGTAGAGAAGTTTGGGCCTAAATACCTCACTGATGCCCACAACCCACTACTTGCCTCACTTTATTCAGGCTCCTCTTGTTAGGCCTCATAATCCCAAATGTTTTCCCTCTTTCTCAGTACATCTTGGTCTTCTTTCCTTAACTTCTTATTGCCGTGACACTTGTCCTCTGATCTGTCTCCTAATTCCCAAGTCTTCTGTAAGCTTCCATAGCTTTGGATTCTTACTTGCTTACCTGTGATGGTGTCAGATAGACTTCCCAGCAGGCTGAGCTTCCTGTTCATTGCACAGAAGCACGTAACTTGCCTTGAGAAGATGACGCAAAGGTGCATCTTCCACGTCACCTTGATAAGCCTGCCCAAATCATGTCTTCATTTCATAAATATTTACCGCTGGAAACTAAAGACACAAGGATCTGTAGGTCGTGGTCTCCGTCCTTCAGAACTACCTAGTGGCGATGTTGGGAGAAGTCCTACACAATTCATAAGTTACATGGAAACAGGGGAGGTCCCCAGAGAGCACTTGTTAATCGCCAAGTGCTCAGTACAGACAAGAAACAGGCCAGAGATCAAGGAGGGCAGATACGGTGTGTCTTAAGTGTTCAAATATATCATTCTTCTCAGAAAGCCATCCATCCCTGTGTTACCTTTCCAATATTCTGATATTAGTAAACAATTCCTTAGACAAATGGCCCGAGAGCAGCTTTTCTCTTTCAACATGGGGTTTGTTGGCTTGATGTGCTTAGATATATTTTGTGTTATGCCTTAGATTTTAAAATCATTAAGAAATTTCAGTTCTTTCCCCCCAGATGCAAATGAGATTACACATCTGGACATGATTGAAATGGCTTCATAATTTTAGGGCACATTTTTTTTTTTTGCATCATCAGACTTAACAATTAATATTGAATGACAGAGCCTCATAGCACATATGATTTTGTTTGTCTAATGCATAATGCAACTTTAGTGATCTCAGTAGATTTTAACAATCACCTTATGAGGAAAACTGGGCAGATGTTATCATGTCAAATTTATGAAGGGCAGAGGGTGGGGTGCTCAGATAGCTGACTTCCCTGGATCCCATAGCAAGTAAGCAGGAGAGTCTTGATTATTAAATCTCCTATATCATCATCCTTTTGTTTTAAATAATACTAATAAATAATCCTAGTAAATAAAAACATGCCCTAATCATAAAGTTAAAGTAGTTTTGTAATTATAGATAGCCACATTTCTCTATTAAAAACTGACACATTTGGGAAGTAAGTAATTGCTATTTTTGGTACCCGTTCTCTTCTTAGGTACCCTTTCCCCCACCTTTGGCACCGGTGCCTTTATAATGTTTCTATATCCCTCTCTTCAACTTGCTTTGATGAATTATATTGTGTATTATTCACAGTGAGGTGTAAATGAATAATACAAGTTTAAAATGTTATCCCTCCAAGGAATCTGCTCCACACTTTCCCACACAGCTAACCTCTAAGCCTTATACTAATGCAATCACCATAGATTCCAGGAGCAACAAGGAGTTGGTGGAAGTGACTCTTGTTAAAATGAAGTCTTTTCTTCCAAACCCCAATATATCTTTTTTTTTTAAATCATTTTACTGGGGGCTCTTACAGCTCTTATCACAATCCATCCATCCATTGTTTCAAGAACTTTTGTACATAGGTTGTCATCACCATTTTCAAAATATTTTCTTTCTACTTGAACCCTTGGTATCAGCTTCTCACCTTTCCCCTCCCTCCCTCCATCCCCCTTGATAATTTATATATATTTTTTCATGTCTTACACAAACCACTGTTTCCCTTACCCACTTTTCTGTTGTTGGTCCCTCTGGAGGAGGGGGTTATATGTCAATCATTGTGATTGGTACCCCCTTGCTCCCCCACTTGCTTCCCCATACCCTCCTGGTATCACTACTTTCATTATTGGTCCTGAGGGGTTATCTGTAATATATCTTCCCACCTGGCTTCAATCACGAACACAGAAGCCTGGTTCCATATTTCACACTGTCCTGGGTTAAATTGTCTCAAAGGAAAAGCATTTTCCAAAAAGTCTACTAGATAATATGTACGTATTTGAAAATATTTAGTACGATAGTCATTAGTTTCATATTTTCCTGTGTCCTTGATTTCCCAAATGATCTTTCACTACATCCTGACTTCTGTTCCTTTGGCAAACCATTTAGGTTTTCTATTTTCAGGATCCCAGAAAACCCAGGGGAAGGACAGATTCTGGGGCACAATCCTTTAACATTGCACTTGGAAAACATCACTCGGAGGATGTTTCATTCATCCAACAAACCTGTATTGAACTCAAGTATGAAATATTCTAATATTGCAGAAATACCAAGAAAAGCCATTAACTTTGCCGTTTAAAGTTGCGTCAGTGTGAACAACTCTAACAGAATGTGAGTAAATGATAAAAGAGGCAGGGCTAATGCATAGCAGGAACACAAAGGAGCAATTAGTTCTTCTGCCAGAATGAAAGGGGAGAAGGAACAGAGAAAATTTGAGTTAGTGAGAATTGGCATGGGTCAAGTTCCTATAACTTAAACAAACAAAAAGGCTATAATGAGGTGTTAGAGGCGTTAACTTGGTGAAGTACGTGACTGCTCTAATCAAAGGTCATCAGAAAGAGCGCACCAGTCTATGAAGGATCTGATTGAACCATTTGCAGCTGTTCTGCTCTGTCCTATAGAGTCTCTGGGTCAGAATTGACTCAGTGGCTATGGATTTTTTTGTATTTGCTTGTTTTGTCTCAATGGGTGTTTGTTCTTAAAACAAAACAAAACACCCACTACCATGGTGTCGATTCTGACTCACAGCAACCCTACAGGGTCGAGTAGAACTTCCCATGTGGGTTTCCTAAATTGTAACTCTTTATGGGAGTAGAAAACCTTGTCCCACTGTACAACTGGTGGTTATAAACAATATATTTTATTTCTACTGTTTTTGTTTTAAATTTGGCATTTCTACCTGGACATTAGTTCTTGGGTTTCTAGGTTTTAACAACTTCTCCCACTGCTTTATTTCTAATTGTGATGTCACTATTATTGATGCAGAACATGTAGTTATTGGTTTTGTTTCAACTCATAATTGCAAGCCACTCGGTATACCATTACTTTTCCCTCCTCCTCCCTGTTTCCTGTGTCAATGGCTCCTTCTTTCCTAATACTCTTAACATTGTCTGTGAGTAAGTGTTGTCCTTTGGAATTTAAATGGTTGATTAGTTTGACACCAGGGTCCTTTCATTTACCGACTTGGAGGGTGACTAAGCACCAAGGTCTTGGTGGGTCCCACTAGTCTCTATTCACCCAGTACGCCTGGTCCAGTTTATGATTTTAAGATCTGCTCCACATTTTCTCCGACTCCACCAGGATCTTCTAATGTGATCATTTTCAGAGTAGTTGGTAGTGTTAGCTGGATATGACCTAGATCTTCTAATATAAGGGTTTAGGGATTATATAAGGCGTGCACATGGCTGGGATGTGAATTGGGCACTATTTTAAAATCCTCCTACAAAGTTGGTGAAGATTATATACCTAAACCAAAAACATACTATTCAATGGAGAAAATGTATTCATCTCCTTTAATCCCAAAAGGTATGCTGTTTTTGTACGGGTAAAATTCAAGCCTAGTCTATACAACCAGAATGCGGTAAGTGGTTTTAAATTTGGAAGGAAGGGATAGAGTATACATACAAATTTTAAAATTTTTAGAGAGGTTAGAGAATACTAGATTAACTTTAAATCAATTATATTACTTTAGATCTAAGTTAAAAAGAAGAAATTACAATTAAAAGAAAATTTTACAATAACGAAAAGAAAAAGAATGAAACATTATGGCACTGAGAAATACAAAACTCTTTTAAAGTGAATCTTAAATTACAGTCGCATAATATATACAGGGTGCTCTGTGGTGTGGTGGGTTACAACTTCAGCTGCCAAGAGCAAGCTCAGCAGTTTGACTGTACAAGTTTATCTGGGGTAGTTAGATTTTATGTCAACTTGAACCTGTGTGAAAGTAGTGTAAGGATAGAGCCTAACTTGTTAATCAGGTGGTAGTTTGATGATGGCTTCTTGAAGGTGTGGCCTTTTAATAAGAGGGACAGTGAACGTTCCTCTCTCTGTGTCCCTTAGCCCTCTCTGCTTGTCGTTGCCTTCAGGGAAGGCTCCATATAGGCTGCTGACGCTGGAAACCAACTCCGGGGTACTTGGAGCCCTGTTGTGTTCCTACTGAACTTAGATCCACTTTACTCTCTCTGTACCAGCCTGTGACTTCTCTGCTCCCCGATTCACCCTTCAGCATCCTTGAGCTGCAGATATATGAGTCTGAAGAGCTCTCCGGCTAGCATCAGACCCATCGATTTGTGTTCGACAGGCTAGATGCTTTTGTGACATAAAATTACTTCTTCATTTAAAGTTCTTTCTTATGCATATGTGTATATCACCATTTTTGTTTCCCTAGCCAACCAACCCTAACACATGCTCATGGGAGAAAGAGGAAGCTTTTTGTCCCCATAAAAATTTCCAACCTTGAACTCCCAAAGAAGCAGTTCTACTACAGTATCCCACACCATAGGAAAAAGTAGTATATGACTGATTTTATTCGAGTTTTATTTTCCAGTGAGAATATAAAAATATCACAGATCACATCTTTCTTTTTGAATTAAAACTCAATTTAAAGAAAGCAAAAATTCTTCCAACGGCAGTAATAAACACCATCATGATAAATATAGAAAATATTGAAATTGTCAAGGATTTTGTTTTATTTGGATTCATAATTGATGCTCACAGAATCAACAGTCAAGAAATCAAATGAGTCATGACCTTAGGCAAATCTGTTGCAAAAGACTGCTTTAAAGTATTCAAGAAGACATATGTTTCTTTGAGGTAAGTTGAGGCGGACTCAAGGCATAGCATTTTTCATCAGCGCCTATGCATGTAAGAGCTCTATAGTGAATAGGTACTAGAGAAGTATGGATGGATTTGAATTATGGTGTTGGCTAAGAGTGTGGAAATTACCACAAACTCCCCAAAGGGCAAACATATGTCTTGGAAAACAATATACCCAAAATGTTCTTTCGAAGCTAGGATGGTGAAATGTCCTGTCATGGATTTGGAAATGTGATCAAGTAGGTTGAGTCTCTACAAGATGACATGTTTGGTAAATTAGAACACAGCTTAAAAGTCGACCCTCTAAAGGGAGAATGGGTAGGAAAGAGGGAACCGATTACATGGAACTGTGTGTGACCTCCTCCCTGGGGGACAGACAACCAAAAAGTGGATGAAGGGAGACGTCGGACAGGGCAAGATATGACAAAATACCCATTTATAAACTATCAAGGGCTCATGCGGGAGGGGGGAGCGGGGAGGGAGGGGAAAAATGAGGACCTAATGTCGGGGGTCTAAATGGAGAGAAAATGTTTTGAGAAACGATGTACACATGCGCTTTACACAATTGATGTGTGTATGGATTGGGATAACAGTTGTATGAGCCCCTAATAAAATGTTAAAAAACAAACAAAAACAAAAACAAAATAAATGGAAATGCTTGGGAAAAAAAAAAAAAGTCGACCCTCAAAGAGATAGATGGACACGCCGCAACAATGGGCTTAAACAGAGGACCAATCGTGAGGATGGAGCAGAACAAGCAGCTCTCTTTGTAGTACATGAAGCAAGCCATTGTACAATGATTATGCCTTACTGTATGTCTGACCAAACTCTAGGGCAACAACAATATATGCATTTACTATACATTAGATAGTACACATTATATACATACAATTGTTGTTAGGTGACACTGCATCGGCTCTGACCCATAGCGACCCTAAGCACAACAGAACAAAACCCTGCAGGGCCCTGCACCATCCTCACCACTGTTCTCATATCTGAGTCCATTATTGCAGCCACTGTGTCAATCCATCTCATTGAGGGCTTCCTCTTGTTCACCATCATCCTGCTCTACCAAGCATGATGCCTTTCTCCGGGGACTGATCTTTCATGACAGTATGTCCAAAGAATGTAAAATGAAGTCTTGCCATCTTTGCCTGTAAGGAGCACTTTGGCCTTATTTCTTCCAATACAGACCTGTTTGTCCTTTTAGTAGTCCACGGTACTATCAATATTCTTTTCCAGAAACACAATATGTAGCAATATCTGTATCATCTATATCTATATATAGATAGATAGATAGATCCCCAGGATTTTTAGAAACAGCTTTATTGGCATATAATTCTAATATCACAGAATTGAACAGTTCAATCATATTATGAAAAACTGTACAATCATCACCACCACAATTAATCTTAGAACTTTTTCTTCTTTCGTGTACTTATTGTTGTTAGCTTCCTACCCTCCTCCCTCTGCCCCCAACAACCTGCCATACTCTTAAGAAACCATTAATCCAGTTACTGTCTCTATAGATTTATCAATCTTGGAATTCATATACAGAAAAATCATTTTAAAAACTAACAATAACAAAGTGAAACAGGCAACTACAGTAAAAAAGAAAGCAGAAAACATTGAAAACTAGAATAAATTTAAAATGGATTAAAAAGGAGACGAAATGAAAAGGTGCTAAATTTTAGCCTAACTGCACTGAGTGGACCTTCTGCATCGAGTCCTTGTGGCATGGCCTCTGAGGGATGTTGTACGCCTGGAAGGAATGAGTCAGAAGTCCCCATCATCTACAGCAGCACACAGCCTGGGTCACCAAGAGCTAGACAGAAACTGGGTCAACAGTGTCCAATGAGGAACAGAGTACCAGGCATATTTCCACTTTAGGTTCTATTTTAAATATTATTAAGCTTGTTTTCCTAATGGGAGTTTGCTCTTTCCCATTTTGGGGTGTAAAATCTAATATGAATAAGTGGATATTCCATGTTAATGAATGAAACAACATTATAGGGACCCCATATTTCTCTATTTTAATGGCACTGTTTAATATCGTCACAATGAAAATGTACATTTTTAACAAGTTCACGGGAGATTCTGATGGTGGTTCCTAGACATCATTGCCAAGGTTACTCTTGTAGGAAGTTCTCCTCGCATCACACTTGCCTTTACAAATCATATTCTCACTTTTCCCTCTCTGGATATTTACTCAGATTCCACCCGAGATGTATTGAAAACAATGGAAAACAGATAACTGATAGCTCTGGACGTGAAGAGGGTTCATCAGTTTTTATGACAACAAAGCTGGGACATCATCCACAACCGAAATGAACTGGACTTTTTCATGTTTCCCAAATAATACCAAGGTTCGTTTTATTGGAGATGATATGAAACATTCAGATTTATACACGAAAGCCTACTTCTTTGATAAATTCTCCATTTTACATTCAAATTTGTCAATGTGATAGTAATGTAATGCAAACTAATTTTGGACGAAACATTAGTTTTTCCATTTGTAAACTTTCAATTAAAGATTTTCAAATTCAGGTCCATTTCTATGAGCCATTTCAATTCTATCAGGTTACAATCTATTGCCTAACTTCCTCAAATTTTACTTTTTAGCTTATTTGTTCATTTAAGGGCTGTAAAAGCACAATACATTTAAAAATATATTGTAACCACTCTAAAAGCAATCTTTGACTTCAATTATATTGGCCCTTATCTCAGTCAGACTCTCCCTTGGAGCCGGAGTCAAGAGGTAGCACTCTATTTTGATATCATTAAACTAAAACCAAATCTACTGCCATCCAATGGACTCCAACCCATGCTGATGCTGTAAGACAGCAGAACTGCTCTGCAGCTGTCCACCTGCACAAGGAGCAGACGGCTTCATCTTTTCCTCCAAGGGCAGCCAGTGGGATCTAACCACCAACTGGTTGCTTAGCTATCTAATGCTTAACACACTCTACCACTGGGCCTTCTTTGCCGTTGCTACTACAGGAAAAAAGAGGAATGCTGTCACTTCTATTATGACTTTCATCTTGTTTAGAGTTACTAAATATACTCAAGTGTAAGCCGCCCCGAATATCTGCCTAGGGACTAGTTTTACCACAAAAACTGCATAAAAATGTGCTGTAAACCTCGTCTTAGACACGAGTATATACGGTATCTTGTCTGGGGAAGGAAAACGTCTGCTTTCTCACCAAACAGTCTAATTTGGTTAGAGTTTGCGCAACTACATGTGTTTTAGTATTAATTAAATTAAAATCTCTATCTTGTTAAATCTCTCCTTTTTCGTGAAGATTATATGTATTTGATGATCATATCTATTTCACCAGGAAATAAATTTAGCAAGGAGGCATCTGTCCTGTCTACCATAATTCTTACAGGAGCTAAGAGGATATCGATGTTTAGAAACTTCTGTTCTTTGACTATTTCTAATTTAAAGCATGGGGAAAATTTTTTTTTAAAACAATTTTAAGAGAAAAAATTTTCTACAACTTACCTAAGTAGGCTTTGCTTCAAGCTGTTTCAATATCCTTTGAAATAATTTGAAGATGGTCTACTTTTGACTAAATAAACTACACTGATTGTTTACAGTCATACCATTAATTGGATTATAGCATTTTTAACTTGTCAAAGTAAAACAAACTTGGATGTGAATATAAAATAAGTCCGCACACAATAGTCTGACATTTATTGAATCACACTTGTTTGGATGGGAAGGAAAGAAAATACAATGGATTGCAATATCTAATCCTCATACTTTGCAAAATAAAAAGGCACAAAGAGTTTATCCATTATGTAGGTCCCTCTGTAGTGCAAACCATTTGTGATCTCTTGGTAACTGAAAGGTTTGCAGTTCAAACCTACCCACCGACACTGAGGAAGAAGAGTTCTGTCAAGTGGTTTCAGTTAAGATTACAGCCAAGAAAATCCAATGGACGAACGTTTTACTGTAATAAAAGGACCCTCACCAAATGAACTGTTCCCCACCCAAAACTAAAAATTGAACATATGTGAATACTGTCCTTACCAATTGTCTGAAGAGAGATTCCTCATCACTTATTTGGGCATAGTAGATGCAGGCAGAACGCTTAGAGCAGTGGTTCTCAACTAGTGGGTTGCAACCCCTTTGGGGGTCGAATGACCCTTTCACAGGGGTCACCTAAGACCTTCGGAAAACACATATTTTCTAATGAGGGTGGTGTGTTGCCTCAGTTCCTAAGACCATTGGAAAATACTTATATCCTGATGTATTCATCTTCAGGCGGGTTTGCCCACATGCAGATATGCCCACATATGAGTACCCTGTGTGAAGACTGTTACCCATGCTACACCATGCTTCAAGACAAAATTTCATTTATTTGCAATTAGAAATAAATATTTCACAATATATAAGTACATATCATTTTGTGATCAATCACTATGGTTTAATTATGTTCAATTTGTAGCAATCAAAATACATTCTGCATATCAGATATTTACATTATAATTCATAACAGTAACAAAATGACAGTTATGAAGTAGCAATGAAAACATTTTATGATTGGGGGTCACCACAACATGAGGAACTGTCTGAGAGGGTCGCAGCATTAGAAAGGTTGAGAACCACCGTCTTAGAGTCACTCTGTAATGTAAGAATTATCAGGACCTAGTTTTTGAAGGCATTTCAAAAATACATACTACAGCTAGCTCCCACCAAACCCCATAATAAGTGATGGTATAATCAGAATGAGTAATATGGAACATCTTTGTCCAAGAATTTAACACATTTTCAACTACATACTTAAGAGTTGGATTAGCTAAAAAAAAAAAAAAAGGCAGTATATAAAGGTGTGTGTGTGGAGGAGGGGAGAGACTTACCTGTGAGTGTAGCATTAGACACCATCGTTATTTCTTGTC
>NW_022103904.1:11619596-11625196 GCF_000313985.2 Echinops telfairi
GTGTGTAAGAGGAAAACACCGCGAAACATCTTTGCATTCTCAGGGGACTTTCCAAGTTCGATTTCGTCAAAAGGTGACACGTTGCAAGTAATAGAAGAGATGCTTTTGAAAAACCCATTAGGGTCGAAATTATGAAAAGGTCAGACTCCTGGATGGTAACCGCATATGGTGCAGAGTGGAGCTGCAGTCCGAACGGTGTTGCAGGTTGTGGGCTTTCAGAAACACATTGCCAACCCTGTCTTCCTTCGTGCTGCTGGTTGGGTTTGAACTGTCAAACATTTGGTTGAAAATTTAGAGATAAGCTATTTGCACCACCCACATGCTAAAATTTTAAATTTACGTTGTGTTTTAACAGACCCTTTATTTTTATTCTTAAAAGAATAAACCCACTCATCCCTAATCTACATGGCTAGGTTCCAAAGACAGATCATTTTGTAGAATCCAGTCTTATTTCACTAGAGGCTAATTATTACAGATGGAACAATGAAGGATGAATACATCATTACATAACGGCCTACCACTGAGCATCATAGCTCAGCTAAGTTCACACAGAACACTCACCATCATATCTATGTTATTCTTTCCTCTCAGCTCAGCTTCATGCTGCCAAATATGTTATTAATGCATAAATTAGGTGGATAGTAGATGTTTACTATTGTCATAAGTGAGGATATTGGATAAATGAGCTAGCAATTTAAACTATGGTCAAAGATTTGAATTTAGAGAAACTTTCTGAAGAGGACTCTAATTGTCATAAAAAAGCAGTTATTTGCCAAAGAGGGCTAGTCTCTTTCCGTTACCAGAACTAAGTTAAATGGTCTAGCACAAGACCAGTCTCCTTTTTCACTTGGCATTATTAAACTTTTAAATATTGCCCATATATATGTGTGTGTGTTGACACATAACTGTGTATATATACACACATATACAAACATGTATGTATATACATATATATATACACACACATAGATGACTATGCACACACATATACATATTCTTTCACATTTCTGATATATAGTATAATCCAAGTATTATTTGGGGGCAAAGAGGTCATATTCAGGGATGAAAACAAACCAAAGGAAAACCAACAATGTCATAGTTCTGGAAGATGAGTCATTGCAAGTCTGAACCTCACTTCAGTCTCAGAAAGAAGAGAATCTTTTTGCTTTTTTACCTCTGAGTCATTTCAAACCAGCTGAGACAGTGTAATCTAGAAAATGACTATATGCGGATTTATAATAAGAAGTGTTTTATGAGGCGGAACTAGGTATCTGAGTTGACAGACAATTGTAAGTACAGTTTTAACTGAATGAAGTCAGTAGAAGTCAGGCTAAGGCAAAGTGTTTAGCTATGAATCGGGGGTCTGGAGAAGGGCTGCATGTTTGGGACCCTACTGAGAAGGTCACAGGAATGATGAGTGATGACGATGTGCTTCTCGGGTCCTTGTTCCAAAAGTATCAGTCATAGCATCTGCTTTCTTTCTATGTGTACACTGTCTTTATGCCGATTTAATTCTCTGTGATTGGCTCCCAGTGTCAACATTATAATCACATTCAAATCAAGGGTTCTGCGACTAGACTGGAGTCTGAGTGCTTCTAAACACTCACAAAATCTTTATCTCCACCCACAGATGATTAATGCTGCCTCTTTTGTGTGGGCTTACCTCTCTCTAAGAATATTATATTTAGCTTTTTCAAACTTGTGAGGAAGGACCACGTGACAACCAACAGTATGCACAAAATGTTGTAAGATAATATTCAGATCTTGCTTTCTAGGTTTGATAGAGTTTCCATTATTTTTGCGCCTTGTAAATCATTTTGGTGGAACTTCGGAGGAATGAAAGGTAGCACCTGTGATTGTGACTCCGTCCTGTGACCATATAGCTACTGAGGAGAAACACAGCAGCATAAATGCAAGATCAGAGCTTTATGGTTTCAGACAACCAGAACCCTTCTTTTGAAATACATTTTAAAATATTAGGTATGCAAGGAGTAGTAAATTATTTTAAACAAAAACAAAGGTGAGGTCTATGGGTGGGAAACATTAATTATTAACATCCACATATTTTGTAAAAGAGATTCAAGAGTTCCTTTTCCCATTTTCATATTAAATGGATGTAACATGTACTTAAGAGAAACATTTATACAACCTAAAGTGATCCAGGTCTTTCCAATATCAAACACAATACAACAATAGGATAACAAAGTGTAAATTTGGACAAGACACAACACAGTTTAAATAACATCATGAGTTTAAGGAAGAAAATATTAAACATGCCTCAGGGACAATATTAATAAGTATTTAAGTATTTTCATGACCTGGAGACTTCCTAGTGTCATAACTATGTGAGAATACTAAACAACACTAAGCCTGAAACTGATATCCAAGCATAACTAATAATTGGAAAACTCACTGAGAGTTAAGCCAATTTGTCCCGATCTCATTCCAGATCTAATATTGTCATATTTTTAATAATAAAAAAACCTTCTCTTCCATTTTAATTATTTTGTAAACAGATATTAAAAGAGAATGAAAATAACATTATTAGTTGCTACTATGACTGAGAATTTCATAGAGCAACAATATTGTAAGAAAAGAGAAGTGTATGGAAAGTTGAATAATTCTAAGAAGTGGCAGAGGATGCCATGATCATCTCTAATATCTCTGCATCCCGATGCTCTTAAGTCAAACACAAGTCACTCGAGGTCATTGGCAGTGGAAATAAATATTGACCTTCTACTGATCTTGGGGTGAGCACAGGCAATTGAATGTTGGGGGAAAAGTATTAAATTATTTGTGATGGAAAGATCTGATGTTAATTTTGGACCAATGCTCTTTGCTCTTTCTCTTTTCGGTTTGGATAACACTCTTTCAAAGGAAAACACAATAACAAATCCCTGCCCTATCCCACTTAGATATTTGCTTGGGAAATTCTTGTAAAAGAACTGCTTATTCTGATTAAGTCCTCTCTCGCTTAAAACACATTGACAAACAAATGAATTAAAACATGATAAAAGAAAAATAGCACGTACATGTACCAGGAGCTAATAAATTACAAATGACAGTGATATTCTGGGCACACAGCCTTTATTTCACCCTCCTGGTTAACATTCACTCTTGGTAAAGGTTTGATTTTTCTTCTTGCTTCTTTGTGACCAACCATGACATTTAATAGGGCTTAATTTTTCTTCAGAATTCTTACAGACATATTTCTGGGCCAACTGCAGAAATCTTGTGAGACTAGAGGAGTTAATTAGGGTTGGCAAACTTTTCGCTGAAGCATTGCAAATTAGTTATTTCAACTGCTTCATATTTCAAAGTAGGATCTAATTTTAATGCAAAATTAAACTGAAGGAAAAATTTCAGCATCTATTGACAAGCCACTACACATTTGCTGGGGATGGCGAAGCAAAAGGAAGAGAATTCAATGTTGCTGGACGTAATGAAGACGCATCCACAAACAGTGATATGCAACGGAATGTTTCTGCTTGTAAGCAAGCTACCCAGTTTGCATTCATGAAACCAAAGACATAATTTGTGTCAACATGATCACACTGCCATCAAGTCAATTCTGGCTCATCGCACCCCTGTGGGTAGAACTGCTCTTGTGAGTTCCCGAGACTGTAACTCTTTACAGGAGTAGAAAGCCTTGCCTTTCTCCTGAAGAGCGACCGGTGACTTTGAACTACGGACCTTTTGGTTAGCAGCCCAACACGTATACAAAATTGTTTCGTAAGTCAAAAGTCTGACCCCTCTTACATTTTACTGCTTGATGGGTGATCCCCAGGGCCACTCATTTGTCACTGTTCTGCCAAGTCCTTTGAGGCCAGGGCCTTGGGATGACAGCAGTGATTGAGAGGATGCTGGACGCCCAGATGCTGAGTGTGCAGTTTCTGCCTGTTTCTGAGTGTCTGCTTGCCACTAACTCACCTGTCCAGAAAAGCGGTCGTGCTAAGGGAGACTGACAGTGTCAAAAGTGGTCATCAATCACTGAAAGGGCACTTTGGAGATCACACGGGGCTGGCCAGGCAGAATCAGGCGGAGAGGGTAGTTGGGAAGAGGCTCCTGGAAAATGGCTATCTTTTATGTGGGTTTAATTGGCTCTTTTATGCTGTGTGGTACTTGAGTAAAATATTACACGTTAGCATCTGACATTACAAAGTTTGCTTTTCTGATTGTGGTGTTTCAATTTATCCTTATCTGTATCTACTCAGTCATAATATAGTTATGATAGATTTCCTAATTTTAATAATTCATTCTTAACCCATTCCTTGGTCACTACATTTTCCCATTGTAATATAAGCAATTGGCTAATATTTTTATTCGTATGTTATGTATGTTTGGTCATAGGTGATACTTGCTTCTTTTTTAGTTATCTCTGTCGAGTTTATTGTGTTGTGCTGTTTTTAAAAATGAAAAATATAGCAACAAACTCATGATAGCCTGATAAACTTTTAAAGAATGCATTTGGCAGTTTCATGGTTGATTCCAGTTTCTTTTATTTCCTCCCCAGGCTTACTTAAGGCGCTCTGGTGCTGTTGTGGGATGGTAGTGGGGCTGCTAGCCCAAAGTTGGGCATTCCTATCTAGTCTGCAAAGATTTATACTCTCAGAAATGCTATATAGAATTGCTATGAGGCAGCTTCGACTTGATTTGGGTTAGTTTAACTTTTTATTTAGATTTCTCTAAAAATAGACAAAATTAGATTAGGCTCAACAAAATAAACAACTATACTTTTCTGACGCTACAACTACGAAGAAATTACTACAAACGATGTACTGAGATTAATATTACTTTTTTCTTCTTAAGTCAGTGAGTGCAGTCACTGCTTGGAGTCAAAATGGATTTATCCCATTTCCTAGTCCCCATATTTAGACAGACTTACTAGTGGATGTGGGGCACACATTGATAGAATTTTCACTTTCCTTAAAGAAGATCAGGTTTTGATTCCCAGCACAGCGATTTGACAACCCATTTGTTATTTGAAGCTTCATGTTGCTAGGATGTTAAACTGGTTTCTGTTGATCTTCCAGACAAAGGTGAATTAAGAATAAGGCCCAAATAATTATCAACTTGATTGCTAGAGAAAAAATTAAAAAATGCAAAAATGACCGCATCATTTTCTAGTTATGCCTATTAGCACTGCCATTATTCTAAAAATATACATCAATTTCTTTAAGATGGCACGGCGAATGCAGCTGTTAAACATCTGGTCTCCATCATCGATCTCCAGCCTCATTCTCCACTCTTCCCCTTATAATTTAAAAATCTATACATTGCTGTATTATTTTACTAATTTTTGTTGTTGTGAATGGATATAGTGAAACACACACCCATTCAACGGTTGGCCATTTAGTGATGCTGATTAATCATCTCAGTTCTGTAATCAACCTCAGCCTCCTTTTCTAGTTGTTTCGACCATAAACATCCATCAGCTACCCCCTAAGATTTCTATCTTACGAGTTTCCATTGTCACTTTGATCCCATATAGTTTTGAAAAGAGTAACATTTTAAAGTGTTAACCTATTGTCTCATTTTAAGATTCCAAAGGTATTTTGGGTTCGAGATTTAATGACAGTCTCAGGACAAATGTTTCCGGG
>NW_022103904.1:11626793-11651209 GCF_000313985.2 Echinops telfairi
CCTAAACTTCCAAAACAAATCAGCCTCCTGAGGTTTTGGATATGTTAGAAACCCCCACAACTTTTTCATTTTTGTAATTATATCTACCATAAAACAGTTGCCAAGTCAACATTTGACACATGTACAACGTATTGGCAGAAATTAAAATTATTGGGTGTGCAGCCCTACCCTTAATATGATATTTTCATCACTGTTCAGATACCCTGTCCACAACTTTTCATGATTCAATTTAAATACCATTTGTTTCAAGTAAACAGTGATTAAAATAAGTAATGTGTAGGACTTGAGATGTAAAAGAAATTCTAAACTCCTGATGAGACTATAGAGGAAATATTGGTCATGATCCCATTCTTTACCATAGCTATCCCAGTTCTATTTTCATATTAATACATAAAGTGAGGGTTCTAAAAGAAATGTGTCTGATGTTTGGTTTATATAAAACAAGCACAAGTCATAAAATATATTTTATGGAAGTACATGAGTCAATAAAGCCTGTGCATAGAAAATTAAATGCAAAAAGATAAACACTAAATTGTTATCAGTGATTATATATTCAAGAGATTTAGGTAGGCTTCCTCTCATTCCCTAGTCCATAATTCAAAAGACTGGTTTGGGGTAGGTCCTGGGATTGGGAGGACGAGGGAAGGACAGCTCTTTGTTCCTAGAAATACTTACTGTCAGCTGCCTCCCCGTCCAGCAGCATCATGGCGATCCCCGTGTGCACGCGAGAACTCCAGGGATGACCAAGACGTTGACCCGTGGCAGGAAGATTGCCATGCCTGTCGGCTTCCTGCCACACCGTTATTCTGCTTCCTGGTAGGCTTTTATTTTACTGAGGATCCTTCCTCTTCTATTATGTACGATCTTTTCATTCCATTTTTTTGTCCATGACAGGACCTCAACATTTTAAATATATAAATCAAAAGCTTAGATCCTGCACACGTTCTACAGTGATATTCTCCCGAGAAATAATAACCTAGCCTGGCTGTCTGTTCTGATCATAGAAGGTCACAGGGTCATAGAAATGAGAAGGGGAGAGAGAAGGGAGAAGTGAGTCACACTGATTGATGTAATAAAATATGCTGAAATAACATTCATTCATGATTTTCTACAGTTACGTTTCATTTATATAACGGAAAATGGAAATTATAAGGCAGCATTGGCAAAGATGACATTTCAACGTATAGGAAAAGGACAACGTTTATTCTGAGAATGCCAACTTTACTGATTTTGTTATTATGTAAGTGTGCTGGTTGTTCTCTGATGCAACCTCATGATCACCATTGATTTAAGCGGCCTGAAAACTTTGAGCAGACGTCCACTGTGAACCAGTCTTCCAGTCTTGACTCTTGGGGTAAATCTAGGAATCAGATCCTTGATCTTAGACCTTTTCTGCGTATTCCTCTGCTTTTGCATTTTGTAGAGACAAAGTAGAAAAGAAAGTACTTGGAAACTTTTTTTCACTACAATTAGAAAATAAAGGTAGACTATTGACCTAACCAATTGCTGTGGCATCACTTCAATTTATGATACTTCACATGCGTAGGGGTATAACTATGCTCTGTTCACCTGGTTTTCTTTTTCTAAAATAATTTACAAGGTTTACAATCACTCATGTATGTGTGAAGTGCTATGCAATTTTGTCACTTCTGTAGATTTGTGTAACTGAAACCCTTAGACCAATGCCCCTTTTTGTTTGTTTATGACTCACTGATTGGTACGTTGACTCTATCTGCTTTTTCATAACTCCCTCCTTGGTCTGTGACACACCCTTTTGCTTCAGAAATCTACCGTTTTTCCCATCCTGGTTGTCTGCATTCCATGTCTACACCCTTTTGTAAAAAAACGTCCTGAGCTCTCTCTAGTTTGAACCATCTACAAGAGCACACACAGTTCACATCTAAGTTTCCTCCCACTAACCCTGGGTCCACAAATCACCTGAAGAGAAACACATTTTTGTACCTACCGACCCTCTTCTGTCAGTCTAATTTTTCAAGCAAGTGGTGCATCTAGAGAACCAGACCTACCAGCAGGACCCCCACTTACAGACAGTGCAGGTAGAGGGCAAGAAGGGGAAGGAAGACGTCATAATCCCAGAAGCCTAAGAGACCCAGGTGCCACCAACTCCAGAAGTCCTCTGTAGTTTGGTCACAAGACCCAGAACTGCTCCTCTGAATTTTGGTCACAAAATCCTTTTCTGTTTCTCTTGCACACAGGGTCCATTTTATTTCAATTGACATACAAAGTAGGGCAAAAACCTGTGTTGTTGCCACCAATGACACGACCACCAACACGATCAAGATACAGAGTGGTTCCATCAGAATAAAGACCCCTTTTGATGATCTTTTATAGCCTTTCACCCTCCTTCCATTCAGAACTCTGGTGGCACTCTCAGATAAGTGTTAGACTGTTAACCGTGTCAGTTGTTCGAACCCACCAGCTGCACTATGGGAGAAAATTGAGGCTATTTGATTCTGCAAGATTTTTCAGCTTAGTATTCTTTCTATAGCTTGAAATCGACTTGGTGGGAGTCAATTTATGGAGTTTTCGGTTCTCCATCCTTCAGGATTTCAAAGGCGGATCCTTTGGTGTGCTTTGGAGCCTCCTTTCATCTGAGTGCTTCTGAGTGGATTTGAATGTTTATTCTTTCAGTTAGCACCCGAGCATGTTAACAGTCTATACCACCCAAGGGCTGCAGAAAATTAGCCAAGAAGGAACTAATTATATCTCTCTTAGTAATCCTTGATAAAGATCAAGGATTGCAGCCTTCAATATGGATTACAACTTAATGTAAACAAAACAACAATCTTCACAACTGGATTAATTGGTAACATCGTGATAAATCAAGCAAACATTAAAGTTGTCAAAGATTTCTTCTTGCTTGATCCACAATCAACGCTCATGGAAGCAGCAGTCAAGAGCTCAAAGGACACGTTGCATGGGAAAAATCTGCTGCCCAAGACCTGTTAAAAATGTTGCAGAAACAATGGCAGTATGGTGTGCTGTTGCACATAGATTCACTGTGAATCAGAACCTACTGATGGCACCTAAACTGTAAAGAGAATATTAACTCTGTAGCATCTCTTTAGAAAGCATGTCTCCCTCTCCCCCCACATCACTTTATTTGGACACAATCTAGACATTGTCCCATTCAATAGTTCTCTCCTATCAAGCAGTGCTGGACAATCACTACCACATTCAGTTTCAAAATATTTTCTTCCTTCTTGTCCTCCTTGATATCAGCTCCCCATTACACCCTCACCTCCTCTGCTTACAAGCCAGGAGCCCTTATTCTAGTTACTGTTTCTATAAATTCACCCATCCAGGGTTTCATATACTGAAATACATAGGAAATTACATGACGAGAATCAAAAGGCTGCCAACAATGGCAAAATACAATAGAGATAAACCTCAATTTGAGGGGAAAAAAACCCCAGAAAATATTAAAACCCACATCAAGCTCAAAGTGTATCAAAAGGGAGATCAAATATCAAGGTTTTAACCATGAAGTCAGATCTAACATTTATCTTTTGGACTCATAAGATCTACACTGGAGATTGGAATAATAATTGTATTGAAGTATACAAAGTATTTGCAATGAGGTTGTCTCATGAAGCCCCAGTTCCCATGAGACATACAGAAGGGTCAACGGGTTACCAGAAGTGAACAGACATGCCATGGCCAAACCGCGGAAGAAATTGACCGGGACCAGCTACCAATGCAAAATTTTCTAAGACGAGTGTCACAAAGTCTCTTTTATGGGGGACATGACTGACTTGTAAATTGATTGCAGATGGCCTGATACTAGGAGCTTCCTAGAATGTGGTTTCATTCTTGGGGGGAACTGACAAGGCTAAGTAGATTTTAAAGAGTCTTAAATGGATTATCTCTCAGTAGAATGGAAACATCAAAAGTAAACTAAATTTACTCATAGAAACCCGTGAAACTGAATGGGTTGACAATTTACTTATTAAAAACATGTAAGCCAAAGGAGATAGAATTAATAATTTGAATACTTTTTAGCAAACATCACCTTTTATTGTGGTTATGGACTGACTTGTGTCTGGTGAAAACAAAAAAAGATGTTTTGAATTCTGGGACCTTGTTTGTACCTGTGGATGTCATCCTGTTTGGAAAAGGGTTTTTCTTTTGCTATGCTAATGAGACCGGTCTAGCAGAGGTTATGCAAGGGACTGTAACTTTCAAGGTCAGCAGTTTGAAACCACCAGTCACTCTTCTGGAGAAAGAAGGGGCTTTCTACTCCCATAAAGAGTCACCATCTCAGAAACCCATAGGGATAGTCCTACCCTGGCCTGCAGTGTTGTTGTGCGTCAGTGTGGACTTGCTAGTAGTGAGAATAAGGTCACACTGATAGGATGAATTCTAAATGTAATTACCTCTGAGTTACAAACGACCAAAATAGACACAGAAACACACATGAGGAAGACAGAAATCATGTGAGGATTCTCTTTAAGACCCCAAATGCCAAGCAACGAATAAATGCCTACCAGCAAAGAATCCTGATTGCCAGCAACTCTGGGCCTCAGAACTGTGAGAAAATATAGTGCTGTTCTTTAAAGCCATCCACTTATAGAATTTGAACCAGTTAACTAAGACATCTGCCAGTACATTCCTGTACTGTATTTTCTGTAGTATTTCTCATCCCTGGTCATACTATATATATACATATTTATGCATATTTTGAATCCCACTCATATTCTACTCCCTTTATCTCAAAAGGCCTGCTTAAGCTTAAATCCAGATCCTAAACCAGTGCTTAGCATACAGTAGGGGCTCAATAAATATTAATTTATTTAATGACTTAATAATGAAATCAAATGTATCTTTTTCCTTTTCTGTGTGCAACATGCTATAGAATGTGGAGAGACTTCAGTTCCACAGGAAATGCTTCTAATATAGAGATAATGCAATGAATATGATGCACTGATAGCCTTACATGATAAGAACGTGGGGAAAATGCAGCAATATAGGTAGAATAATTGCCCTTAGGATGTATTTAGAGTATTTTCCCTTATACAGATTCTAAATTTTCAAAATATCTTCAATAAAATTGTATACGTTTTTTGTACAAGAGAAAAGAAAAAGATGGAACAAATCACAGGTAAATTGAAAAAATATTCATTTGATGAGTGAAGATATTTAAGGAGGGGAAAAAAATCCACCAAGAGGCTTAGTTTTACAAAAGTAAAGTCCAATCAAGGATGTTTAACCTAATAACCACAGTTAATAGATGAAGATGCAGCCCAATCAAGGTATAAGTGATTCATGGTGGAGAATGCATGAAACTGCCCGAATCACAATCAATTGTGTGATGATGGTCTAACGCAAGTTGCATAGATACTTCTGGAGCTGTAATTCTGTTTCTATTAGCATTGGTATAGGAAACAGTGAAATTTTTACTGCTTCTTATCTTCCAATAATATTTGGAAGGTGTGTCAGTCTGGCTACTTTAGAGTAACAAATCCATAGAAACTCATGTATAAGAGATAGTTTTATATAAAAGTTAAGTGCACATCAAGAAAACATCCCAACCCAGTGCTGCCTAAGCCCACAAGTCCAACATTAACCCATATGTCTGACACCAATCCACAAAGTCCTCCTCCATCTCACAAAACAGACGCAATGATACTGACTGCAGGAGGAAAGCCAAGTCAGTGAATGTGTAAGCATCTCAGCATTGGCAGGGGTCTCCACGCGGCTGCTCCAGCACCCAGGGCTGCATCAGGATAGGTCCATGTGGCTTCTCCTCAGGGCTGTCTTGCAGAAAATCAGCCTTGCCAGCTGAAGCAAGGAACTGGCTAAGGCAGCTGCACCCTGGTCCAACTATCAGAAAGCAAGAGACCCAAGAACTAGAAAAGCGAGGCTCACTGAGCCATTAATCTCTCCGCCCTTCTGGCCAGGTTGGCACAATAAACTAACTACCTCAGAGGGCATGAACAGTAAAGGAGTCAGTAATATTTCATCAGTATTTGGAGAGCCAAAGTTCATTAGTAGGCCACTGGAGATCCCCTTGCAGAGGGGTCTTAGGGAGGAGACAAGCCAGTCAAGGTTTGATGTAGCAATGATGAAAAATATAACTTTCCTCTAGTTCCTAAATGCTCCCTCCTTTCCCCACCCCCAAGCCCCCACCACTATCATGATCCGAATTCTACCTTGCAAGTCTGGCTAGACCAGAGGATGTACACTGGTACAGATAGGAATGGGAAATCCAGGGAATCCAGGGTGGATGATCCCTTCAGCACCAGTGGTGTGAGTGGAGATACTGGGAGGGTGGAGGGAGGGTGGGTTGGAAAGGGGCAAGCGATTACAAGGTTCTACATGTGACCTCCTCCCTGGGGGACGGACAACAGAAAAGTGGGTGAAGGGAGACGTCGGACAGGGCAAGATATGACAAAATAATAATTTGTAAATTATCAAGGGTTCATAAGGGAGGGGAGGTGGGGAGGGAGGGGAAAAATGAGGAGCTGATGCCAGGGGCTTAAGTGGAGAGCAAATGTTTTGAGAATGATGAGGGCAATAAATGTACAAATGTGCTTTACACAATTGATGTATGTATGGATTGTGATAAGAGTTGTATGAGCCCCTAATAAAACAATTATAAAATACTTCATCAGTATATCTAAAATAGTCTTACCCATCTGATACAAATTTATAATGGTTTGCTTTGGATACTCTACAGAGGAGCCCTGGAGGCATACTGGTTATGCACTGGGCTGTGATCTGAAAGGTTAGCAGATCAAAACCACCAGCTCTCTGTGAGAGAAAGAGAGAGCTTTCTCCTCCCATAAACAGTTATAGTCTCAGAAACCCACAAGGGTAGTTCTTCCCTGTCCTACAGACTGCAACTCCATGGCAGTGAATGAGTGTGCTATAGGAACCTGGATTTTATTTCATGGGTAAAGGCAAATTATTTCATAGTTTTGATCAAGGTCTATGAAAGTCATTTCAGTCACGTGAATAATCACTTATTTCAGTATTTAACTTTACCACTGTCGATATTGTGACACTTTCAGATAAACCTTGAATCACTAACTATAAGGTTGGTAGTTCAAACTTACTTGCTACACAGGAAAAATATAAGGTATCTGTGCTGGTAAAAATGTCCAGTCTTGGAAACTCTATGGAAGGTTGCTATGAGTCAGAAAAGTATATGGCAGAGGGTTTACTGTAGACAGCGGATGATGGCAGTAGACCTGGTGTAGACATGCATGTATGTTAATGCACATATGTAAATATACTAGAATTTATTATTTGCATATTACTTGGCTTTCATATTAGTTAGTTATGACCTTTTACCCTCAATCAATGAAAATGTTTGCAAAGTATGTAACCGAGATAAAGTAAAGATTCCTGATTATGTGTTTTGCTCAGACAATAAAAATATTTGAGTTGATTTTGTGCATGTGCTTAATAAAATTTTTCTCTTAATTACTGTTACCTCATTAATTGAAGTGATTGATTGATCATGTCTTCTCATACTTAGATGATATGCGTCTTAATGTGTCTGTTAGTGGTGAGCTCTTTAAATCCCCCTAAAACATTATCCAATATTTGGGCATTATGAATTGTAAGAAAGTGATTGTTTTTATTTAATTGATCATTGTTTTCCATAGTAAAAATAAGAAGATGGAGAATAAAATGAAAGATAAAATAAAGTACTTGGTTTTGTAGGCATATCATCTTACTCATAATGGTCTTTTGTTCCCGGCCTGCCTTCCAGGATTCCTGACTCACTGAAAACTCAGTCATCTAATGCTTCAGAACCTGGGGAGAGTTGTGAGCCAAATTCATTGTGTCATATTTTATAAACTTTTACACAGATTGTGCATTCTAACCAGAATACTTTGCTTTTCGATTGGCATTCTTGAGTACATCTAATTTATCTGACCTGATGTTTAGCTAAAAATCCATGAATCAGATAGTAAGTCTCAAAGAAGTGTGGGAAAAGTAAAATTAAATGAGTATCTTAATATTGCCGAACCACCTCCCATTTTAAATGGAAAGGAGAACTGCTAATTAAACATTTTAATTTATTCATTTATTCATTCAAGTGTTCTTCAGATACTTACAACATATGAGTTACAGTGCTAAATTTATTTTATCATTATCTCACTCTTTTGGATCTATTGTGTAGTAAAGTCAATCAAAAATATATTTTTATTCCTCCAATCTGCTGGGAGGTGTTTGACATAAACATTTATTTACCCAAAAGAAATATGCTGTTTACAATGCTCCACCAAAGAACACTGAATTATTTTTTGCATTTATTTACATCTTCTTGGGAAGTTCCACCTACTTTACGTAAATATAATCATAATATACCATCTGCAAAAGGGAAAATTAGCATTTTGCAAGAAACAGTAAATGAGCAGAGTACAGTTTATAATAACAAAAATACTTAGAATTGTGCAAATTGAACAATAAATACACTTCTCTGTTTGATATATTTCATATAAAGGGTAAATCCCCACAGTCACAAAGTATTAAGTAGCACATATTCACAAATCTATATTTAATTCAATCAGCATATGTCTTCTTAGTTATTTTTGAGATAGCTCCTTCATTGTATAGTCTAATTAAAAATTTCCAGCTTGAAAATATGAATGATTTTTATTACCTAATTTCCAGGACACAGTGAGTTATTAATTGGTAAAATCATGTCTTATGGCTCCAGTTAAAATTCGAACTTCAAGGTAGAGGCACTGCATTTTCCCCCCAGCTTCCAGACACGTCAACCAAAGGAGTATTTCATGCCACATCTTTCTGGGTCAAGTCTGGAAAAGCAGGCAGATTTCAGACAAAATTTTATATCACAAGTATTGTCCAAAACAAATGAGCTATATTTCACTGTTCTTCAGAGAGTATTCTTCTGTTATAGAAAAATATACACATGTTTATCACTTGATGTTAGACTTCATTGCCGCTAATTATCGTCATCAGTCTATGAGGCAATTAATAAGGAAATACTATGAAGAATCAAACTAGGGATCTGGATATTCATGCAGAAGTCAGCCTTAACTGGTATCTTCCAAACAATTAACTTTTCTACAAAGAGAAATGAGTGGCAAGAGATATCAGTCTGGATTGGTCATAAGTCTGTCTCTTTTCCAGTAGGAATTGGATTTTGGCTAGAACCGCTTGAGCAGGAAGTCTTTGCACAGGTAGTGCCTACACCTGAAGCGAGGGGATTTTCAGGTGAATGAAATGTTGAAATTGAAGACCACGGAACCCACAGGGAAACACAAAGGTCAAATCATCCAAGGCCTGAAAGCTTGGATTGCTGCAGGATCAATTGCCCCAACATAGTTGCTACAATGGAAAATGATCGGACTCATGTGCCATTTTGTTTTGTTTTGTTTTGACGGAAGAACAGAAGAGAAAATGTTAGGGACACGCTTGTAAAAGGACATGCGACAAATATCATTAAAGGCAGCAATGAAAACAGACTCAATTATTAGAAGGGGCTAGAATTAGAATAATTAGAATTATTAGGGCTAGTTACAGTGCAATTGTACCAGAGAGGAAATGAAATGAAAACACCAAAAATTACTCTGCTTATCTGAGTGGTCTGAAGACCCTACACGTTTCAGAAAGCTTACTTTACTCTCTCCGGTGCTAGTGCAGCGTAGCAACATTAGCATGGCGAGAGGAGCACTGTCTGGGGAGTCAGTCGAGATCATTCCACCACATCAACATCCAGGCGGAGCATAGAGAGTTTTATCCATCTGGCCTTCCTGATCAAAGAATAGGCTTAGCTGGTTGGTATACGTATTACAGCAGGTGTCCACGAACAGACTGACTATCAATGATTAAAATATTACCCGTCTGTATTTGTCTTCATGGGATAGACCAGAGACAAGACAGGAGTGCAGGGACTTTGACTACAGATTTTCACATGTTCATGGCCAGAAGGTGTAAGAATGTTGAGGACAAAGGCTTGTTTTGATTCACTTTCTCATGCTTCTTCCTTAGAGCTCCTGACTCAATCAGTCTAGGCTGAAGTCCTAGTATTATGTGTCTAATAAACACCCATATTTTGAGATCGAGTGCACTTACACAGTGGTTCCCAAACTCGAGTGTGCAACAGCGTCATCTGCAGAGCCTTCTGGGTCTCACTGACAGAGTCGTCTGGTAGCATGTGTTTGGGGTGAGACTTGAGAATATGTGTTTCTAACAACCTGTTCAGATGATGCTAATGCTGCCAGACAAAGGACTAGATAATAAGAACCACTGGCATGCAGCTTCAAATTGTGGAAAGCTTTTCTCCCACTTCAACCAGAAAATACTCCTGAAGTATGCCTTACTACTCAGGAAAATAGTACTAGCCATTCCACTATCTTGAATGAGATCAGGGCTTGTGTGTGTGTTTGTGTGTGTGTAAAATATCTAAGTACTGTAATGCCAAGTACGTTACTCCATTCAAGCAGGAGCTCAGGTTGTCTATCTAGAGGAAAGTTTTTATATAAAGCCTTAGGACAACCACTGCTTCATTTGTTGTTTGAGTAACATTCAGGGAGTGGAATTCTAACCTTGAGGAAGACAAAGGATTGACACTCAACCCTTCCTCCTTGGTAGCCCACCACCCACCAAGTAGGTGAGGTCTGCTAGAGACTTGGGCTGAGGGAAGGACATCACTGAAGGACTGAATTAGTTTTACCCCAGTGTAAAGAAAGCCAGGTGTGCACTCATGTCCAGAGAGCGAGGCTGGTGCTCTCCCAATATTTCAATAGCAGTACAGAGCTAGAAAGAAATTTGACAAGCGAAATAGAGATGCCAACTTGCAAGCTTTCTGGAGAAGGAAGAGTGATTGACGATGCTCGAGAGGAGGAAAATGGGACACCAACATGTTGGCAAGCCTCCAGGGAAGCTTTTGAAGAACCAGAAATGACATCTTAAGGGACAGAAAACATTTTTTTAGTGGATAAACATCTATACTGCAGAAGCGATTCGCACATAGAGAAGATGAGAAATCCCTCTCAGGTGGAAGCACTGCCAAAATAGTTTGATTCTCTCCAATCTGTGAAAACCAGTGGTCCTTGGGCTTTACTCAGGAAACTATTGAAAAGCGTGGTAGGCATTACATTTTGTCTCCTACTGATCTTCGACTTAGAGTGCTTCTCCGTGTCTCAATAATGAAATAATTTTTTAAAAACCTAAAAGCTATGACTCCTAGGCTCCATAGTTCTTTATGAATCTAACACACTGATTTGCCTTTGTAAGGAGAGCCCCCCCTGGTTTGCATTGATGCTTTTCTCAAGATGTGGAATATGGCAAAGGTACAAATAGAAGTTGGGCTTATCTACGGCTTTCCACTACGTGAGGGTCAGTTCCTAGACGCACATCACAGTAGTCTGACTGCAACTGCTTCTCCAACAACAGCAGCAATTTGCTCAGATTTGCTATTTCTTATTTAGCTACTCTTTCAACCCTAGAGGAAGTTTTCCCTCTCATTAATCACATGTTATAATGGAGATGAAATCATCAATGATTTGGTTTGCATTATTCTGTAAGAACAAAAAAGAATCCATTTTTAGTAGGAGCCCTACTAACAATCTCCATGTATAGCCTGAGTTTGAATGGACAAGATCAAAGTTTACTCTTTCCTGGAGTTTTGGAATTGAAATTACAGAAAACTGGAGTAGAGAGTCTAAGTGAAGGGACACTTATTAAAGGAGAGGTAATTGAATCCAGGACACTCAAGGAAGCTTATCAAATATTGTTAGGACCTCATTAATTCAGTTCCTTCATGTGAAAAAAAAACAAACCCTACAGGGCTCTTAATTATTAATCTGTTCAAATATTATTTCCCCCCAAATTAATGATGATTAAGAACCTACTTATGGAACAAACTGCATAAAAGTATTAAAACTTAAGCATTTATAAGAAGGCTTTTAACTTCCAGAAACATAAGTTAGATGTATATATTTAAAGCCCTTAGAGCTTATCATACCCTCTACAAAAGACCTAGACAATTAGATCTGTGCCTTCATAAGTTACGTGACTTTGTTCATGAGCTAAATCTCATGTTACTGCTGTTGTGTTTGCTCGGTGTCATCGAGTTGGCTCCAACTCGTAAGGACATTCTGGACAACAGGGTGGAACACTTAGTCCTGCTCCCTTCTCACGCTCATGGAGCTTGTTGGACTTCTTCCTTTCTTATCACCGGTTCTTGATCACATGCTATCTGCTGAACTTCAACACATTCATTCTCTGTAATAGTGATTCCTTTTTCTCCTTTGATGCTTTTGGCATTGTTCAATTTTTTGTGCATAGAATTAGTATTTCAATTTGACATGAATTTTTCTTAAGTTCTTGAAATTTCAGGCATATTCTTCCCTTTTGATGGTCAAACTTCAGACTTTTCTACATTTCATTAGAACATCTTACTTATTCTTGTATTGCCCTTGGAGAACTTATATTCAGTTTTTTACTGTATAATTTCTTCTGTTCTCTTTAGCTATTTTCTGTTCAAATGAAAGTTTTAATTTCTTCTAGTATAAGGTTTATATTAGTAATTAATAAAATATGAAAACATTCATTTAAAATCATTCCTTTAAAATAATCTTCTAAAATGTGTTTACTTCTTTAAAGAATGTTTCTCTTTTTTAACCTAAAGGTCATCTTCCTCTTTTCTTCCAATATGCTTTTCATTACTATATACTCTGTCTCCACTTCTCATTTACTAAAAGCAGAAGCATAGATTTTTCCATAGAATGTTCCCTCCACAGCAATTCAGTTCCTAAATTCAATAAATTGCCATGTAACTACAAACCCTGCTTGAGTTTTTGCCTTCATCATGTCTTATGGAAACTATTCTAGGGTTTTACTGATGTATCTCTCTACCTGACCCTAGATATTTTAAATTTCATTCTCTGTACACACATTGGATTTATTCACTCAATAGTTGATCTTCCAGTCCAATATGGCATTTTACTGCCTTACTTTTGCTAAAGTTGCTGTATTCCTTCCGTTATTCAGATGACATTTTTAAACACATCATAAGTAAAATAGAGCCTTTTATCATTAATTTCCAGATTTATATCTTAACTTCTCTTCTATTGGCAATGAGCTCTATATGTATTTTGCATCTTTCTCGCTTTTGACTATTTGCTTCTTCCAACTATATATGGTCATTACATATCTCTGTATGTGCAACTCTACCCAAAACTCTTTTAACAAGTGTGTGCACTATATCTACCTGCTTAAATCCATATCTATAGGGGAAGTATACTTTCTTATTTAAATTGATATTATTAACACATGCCAAAAGATCAATTAATATTCACTGCCCAATAGAAAGGCTGCAATAGAAAGGCCGACTGGAGAAAGGAAGGTGGACACAGGTAATCCAAGTCTTTCTTTTGTGTTGTTTATTCTGAACACTATTGTCTAAGAAGAATGTACACAAAATGGCATGTGTACAAAAAAGAACAAAGGAGTTGACACCTTGAATTAAAAGACATTGGAGATACTGAGGTGTTCAGCCTGGTTGAAGGGAATCAATAGGACCATCCTCAAGGACTTGATGAAGGTGTCCTCTGGCTGAAAGGTCACGGGTTTGTACAGACCGGGGTGGGGTGGGGGTGGGGGTGTTAAATGAAGATGAATTAGTCAGATCTTGGATGGAAGCAGAAAATATCAGAAAGTTGTTTAGTTGGGTATTATTGAGTATCCAAAGACATTCAACTATGTGGATCATAACACTATGAATAACATTGAGTAGAAGGGGAATACTGATAGACTTCAGTGTGTTTATGTGGAAACTGTACATGGACAAAGAGGCAGTTGTTTTAACAGAAGAAGGGAATACTGCATCGTTTGAAATGGGAAAGCAGTACAGGGGTCTATATCCTTTGACATGCTTATTCCATCTGTGCACTGAGCAGACTGACACAGCTTTCTCCCACAGAATGAGGAGGAAATTTGAACCACTGATCTTTTTTTTTTTATGATTTGCAGTCAATGCATTGAATCACAGCAATACCAAAGTATGCAAGTGAAAAAAAAAAACATTACTAAACTTACAAGACATTTATAAATTGCCTTTTAAAATTATGACTCAGCAGTAATTTTGTTTTAAGCTCTTGACTAGTTTCTCGAATTCTGAGAATGTTGGTGATGACAGTTTTCTGTTTGTTTAGGTTTTTATGCATACCTTTCTTGATGTTAATCCGTGCAGTTTCCTTGTTCTCTTTCCACTACTGACTCTTGATCCATATACAGGTACGGCGTGAACACAATTAGGTGCTTTGGAATTCCCATTCTTCTCAAGGCCATCCATAGTTGGTTATGGTTCACACAATTGGATACCTTTGCATAGTAAATAAAACACAAGTAAACCTCTATCTGATATTCTCAGCTTTCAACCAAGATCCATCTGACATTAACAATGATATCCCTTGATTCCTCTTCTGAATCATGCCTACATTTCTGAAAGCTCCCTAAATATGTACGGCTGCAACCATTGTTGGATGCAAAATTTTTGCTTTTGCAAAAATTTACTTGCATGTGGTATCAATAATACTGCTGTGAAATTGGCTCATTTTGTTGGATAACCTTCCTTTGGAATGGGTAAAAATACAGATTTCTTCTAGTCAGTTGGCCAAATTTCTTTGCATTGACCAGTGAGTACTTCCAGTACTTTCATCAGCTTTTGAAAACGTTTCAATTGGTGTTTCATACATTCCTGGATCCTTGTTTCTGGATACGACTTTCAGCACAGTTGAAGAGCGGATTGAACTTCTTCCTTCCACACCATTGGTACTTGTTCATATGCCAGTCTTGAATTGTTGAATATAGACTAGTTCTTTTTTATACAGTGACTCTATATTCTTTCCATATTCTTGTGACGCTTCATGCATCATTTGATATTTTACCAATAGAAACTTTCAGTGTTTCAACTTGGGGCTTTAATTTTTTCTTGAGTTCTCCCAGTTTAAGATATGCTGAGTGTGTTCTTCCTCTTTGGCGTCTAACTCTAGTTCTTGGCACATTTCATTATAGTATTTTGCTTTATCTTCTCAAGCTCCCCTTTGAAATTCCCTTTTCAGTTCTTTAACATCAACGTTTCTTTCAGTTTACTTAGTTGCTCTACATTAAAAGCAAGTTCAGAGTCTCTTCTAACATTCATGTTGATCTTTCTTTCTTTCCAGTTTTTAAAAATAGTCTCTTCATTTCTTCTGTGTAATCTATATGATATTTTTGATGTCACCCTACAGCTCATAAAGTCTATTGCCATTAGTATTTAATATTGCAAATCTGCCCTCGAAACTCAGTTTCTATAGACTAAAGATCACATTTTAGCTATGTGGATTTGTTTTGATTTTTTTCACCCTCAGCCTGAACTTACATATGAACAATTAATGGTCTTTCCCACAATTGACTCCTGACCCCCTTATAGCTACAGATATTGAGTTTCTCCATAATCTCTTCCCCAGTTGCAGTCAATTTGATTTCTGTGAATTCCACCTGGAGAAGTCCACGTGCATAGTGGCCTTTTGTGTTGTTGAAAAAGGTGTTTGTGCTGAAGAAGTCCTTGGGTTTGCAAAAATTCTATCATGTTATCTCCAACTTGGGTTCTATCACCTCATATTTTCCAACTACTGTTACTTCCTTTGATTTACAGTCATCAATGATTATCAACAAAGCTTACTAGTGTGCTTGATTACTTTCTTACTGAACACATTGGTAGAATTCAATTTCTTTATCACTAGTTTTAGCGGTTGGTGGATACATTTGAATAACAGTTTTATTGACTGAATTTCCTTGTATTCAGATAGGTATTATGCAAACACAGAGAAGCACTCTATTCATACTAGTTCTCAACATGTCCTTTGTCGTGATGAATGTAAGGCCATTTGTCTTCCATGTGCCACTCCGTATTGATGTGCAAATCCACATTGATTTTCTGATTGAAAATGTCCAGAGGTAGTCCCTTTCATCTCCTAATTCCTGTGACATAGGTCTTTGTGCATTCCATTGCCTTTCTGATGATTTCCAATTTTTCTTGGTACATACATCATATATTCCATGTTCCAATTATTAATAGGTGTTTGGAGCTGTTTCTTTTCATTTCGAGTGTGTCACACAAGGAAATGAACGTCCTGAAGGCACCACTCGATCCACATTTTTACGATCAGTTTGACTTTGAAAAGGAAGGTTTTTCTCAGTCATATTTGCAGTGCCTTCGGGCCTGAGAGCTTATCTTCTGGCATTATATTTCAAAATATTCATGAGGTTTTCAGGATCTGACAATGTTCTACTGCTGTTTATAATGTTTCCCATCGTTAATTCTTCCAAAGTGGACAGCCTGTTCTTTCTTTGTAGTCTGTTCATGCTCTGGAATATCTGATTAAATCTATTCACTTTGAATGATCCTTCTGGTGTTTGAAATACCAGTGACATAGCTTCCAGCATCACAGCAACACACAAATCACTACAGTATGACAAACTGGCTGAGAAGTGGTGGAAATTAAAAGATACTAGACTACAAATTGAACTCATGAAAAATTATAATCTTTATATTTAGTTAAAGATAACTACAAGGAAAATATAAATGTTAGGATTATTACATTTTGGCAGGTCCCTTTATGTCCTCTATAATTTGAAAATAATTCCCTTAATAAATCACATGATAAAACTGTAATATGAGATAAAATAACCTAATGAATTGGCAGAACTTTGCTGTATAAGAGCAGGTCTTCCATGTGCTACAGAAGCTAAATGGCTATCAATCTAAAATATGGTTATAAAAATATGATGAAAAATATAATCCCAATGGTAACCACAAAAAATATCTTTACAAATATACGAAAGGAAATGGTAGGAAATAATTTTAAGTTTAATTATAAAACAGAAACGGGCATTCATGGAGGAAAGAGGTATAAAAAGAAAGGCTTAAGAAATTCAGAAAATATAAAATGATAAAAGCAAGTATTTAGTTATTAAAAGTTACTTTAAATATAAGTTAATTTACCTCTCCAATCAAAATACAGATATTGCTAAAATGAGTTTTAAAATCATAAATGATTTATCAGAGACTTAAATGGTGTCCAAAGCCAGAAATATGTTGAAAATAGTTGTGATTACTGCTGCTAGGTGCCATCAAATTAATTCTTACTCATAGAAATCCTATGCATAATTGAATGAAGCATTGTCCCATACTTTTCCATTCTCACAATCATTGCTATGTTGGAGCCTGTTATCACAGCAACAATGTCAGTCCATCTTATTGAGCATCTTATTTTTTAGAGACCACCTACTTTAACAGGCTTGATGCCCTTCTCCAGGGCCTTAACTGATAATATGTCCAGAGAACATTAGATGTTGTCTCTGCATCCTCAAGTCTAAGGAGCATTCTGGCTGTACTTCAGCCAAGGCAAATTTATTGAAAGTACAGTGATGGAAAAAGAAGTAACATGCAAATAATAACAAAGGAGAATTCAAGGGACTACACTAATACTACAGAAAATATATCCTTTTTAAAGTAGAAATCTGTTATAAGACCCCGAAAAGCATTGCATATCAATAGAGCATAAAATCAACATAACAGCACCTAGAAAAAATTTGATGAGTCTTAACTTTACTGAGCAAATAAAAAGAATGAGGGTTCAAATAAGTAAAATCAGAAATGAAAATAGGAGCAAATGCTATTCATCTTAAATTAATAAGATGTATTAGAAGAGATTGTTTTTAACAATGGGTATAACATAGATGAAATTGATGAAGTCCCCAAGACACAAAAATTAGCTTAATTGACTTGAGAAAAATAGAAAAGTTCAGCAGATCTATAGTAAAGAGCTTAAGACAGTAATTATAACCCTCCTAATAAAGAAAATTCCAGAACCAGATGGCTTCACTAATAAAATCTACCAAACACTTAAAAAAAGAATTAACACCAATTCTTCTCAAACTCCCTCAAAACTTAGAAAAGGAAGGAACACTTGTTAAGCCAGTTTGCTACCTTCTGAAGAAGTCAAGCTGAAGACACCACGATCAATAAAATCAATACAAAGAAATGAAACCCAGCAGCACGTTGAAAGGATTGCGTACCACATCTAAACCACGGTTATCCCAGCCATGCAACGGGAGCTTCATGGTAGAAAAGCAGTGCAATATGCTACATTAATATCTCTCAATTATCAAAGAAAAGATCCTTGACCAAATTCATTAGTATTTTATGATGAACACACTCAGCAAACTAGAAATAGAAGAAAGCATCTTCAGCATAATACAGATACATAAAAACTCACATGCAGCACCTAATTTTTTTGTTTCTGTTTTTCAGTTTCTTAGTGCTTCTGTAACACAAGTAACCAAGTAGATTGCCGTAGGGAGCAGAGCTCTGTTCTCTGTCTGAATGCAAAGCGTAGCCCTAGGAGGAGGTCCATCTCTGCCTGTTTCGGTTTCTGGAAACTAGAAATCTTTGGATTTTCTGCTTTGAAGGCTCACCTGCCCCTGTTGTCAGAAAATAGCTATTTTCACCTGTGTCTCTGTTCACGAGTCTCTGCTATATCTTATAGAAACTCAGAAGTTATTAGATTAAGGATTCACCTACATTATTATGACCTTAACTGATTAATTATATTGGTCATATTACATGAGATTACATTATAAGAAATGATGGTACAACACTACGTGTAAGGTAATTAATTATACTACATTAAATTACATCCAAAGAGACAGGAGATAGGACTGTAACAGTGAGTGACGTGGTGTACTTCATTCTATAATAAAATTAGATATTGAAAGACCAGCACTTTCCCCTAGGTGTGTGCTGAGGACGAGGCTGGCCATTTTCATCACGGATTGAACAAGCTACCAGAAGTCCTAGCCAGAGCTGTTCCCCAAGAGAAAGAAAAATAAGGTGTCTATATGGAAAGGAAGAAACGAAACTTCTGTTCATCTTATGTGCCAACCACGCTAGCTTTCTTGTGTATTTGCACTCTACCAGAAGAACAGCACACCCCGGTCAGGCAGCTCATTTCGTCTTCTGCATGCTCAGAGGGAAAAAATGTGTGGGATTGTAGTGGACCACTCAGATCAACCCATAGCTTTTGTGTAACAGCAGTGAAAAAAAAGTGTGCTAAGGAATGAGATTTCTGAGATAGTCTGCTACTGCAACAAAAGCTGACACATGCATGTGATCTGAAGCTTTCTACTCCCATGAAGATCTGCAGTCTTGGAAACCACATGGACAGTTCTCCTCTGTCCTATGGCTCAGAATCCGCTGGAAGACAGTGAGGCTTTGTGTCTTGTTTGGGGATTGTAAAACGCTCTGTATAGAGACTTCTTTTGTGGAGATGTATTCAAAGGAAAGGGTTACCAATGGAGTACGCTAAGTGAAGACTTACTTTGAAAGGCAAAAGGGTGTTGTTGTTTTTTTAACAAGCATATGTTCTTTAACATACAAACAGCATCTGTTACTTTCCAAGAAGGATAGTTTTGAATGACCTTCCATTTATAGATAACCTTTTTTTTTGCATTTCCATTGTATTATTAGCTAATTACTTTAGGACACCTTCCTCACCTTCTGCCCATCCTGTGAGGGAGCTGGACATTATTCCTAGCATAATAGTACCAATTTGTACCAAGTGCATTTTAGGTAACAAAACATTGTGAGATGTTACAAATCTGAAGTTACTATGAATTTTCCACATTGTAGATTATAAGGGTTGGGGGGGGGGAACCCACAACCTTTCTTTTCTACTTATTCCATTTTCTTCATTCTGTGATGCAGGTTGCTATAGAGTGAGAAAGAAAAATTTCAGGAACATGTATGTGAAAAGAAAAAAAAAAGACCTTCTGTCTCCAATCAGATTGGTCACTGATACCATGGTCTGATAGAACCCCAAAATTTAATTTTACCCTTCTAGAAAAGCAGCTCTTGTTTCAACAGCAACAATATGTTAAACCATAGTAACCATCCCCTACACACTCCCTGAGTGAACATATTATACTTAATTTAATAACAGTATTATTTTAAATAATAACAATAAACCTAGCTACCATTTATGAACATAAATTTATGAACACTTGGAGTTTATATTAATTCAAACCTCATAAGATTACTAGGAATAAAACTAAAAACCCACTGTTATTGAGTTGATTCCTATTCATAAACATCTCATAGAACCGAGTAGAATTGCCCGTATCATTGCCAAGGCTGTAAGTGTTTATGGAAGCAGACTGTTATCTCCTTGTCCTGAGGAGAAACAAGTGGTTTGGAACTGCCAACCTTTTGGTTAGCAGGAGAAGGCTTAGCCACTGTGACACCTGAGTCCATTTTACAAATAAAAATAAATAACAGCAGCAAACAAAAGCTGTTTATAAACACTGCAACTGGGCTTTGACGGTAGGCCTGTTCCTGCTCTCACCAATGTTTATTTTCAAAAATGTGTGGAGGTAACGTCTGACCTCTTATTTCCTCACAAAGGTGAAGAGGAAGTGAACTCCTGAATCAAGCCAAGGCCATTTCCTATGTGGTAGAAGTCAGACCTACCTTCACCCGTCAACTTTTTTTTTTTTTAATAGTTCTGGCAATGGTCCTTCCCAGGTACTCTCTGCTTGTCTGCTGTTTTCAAAAATTCATTGCAATGGCCACAGAGAGTTAAGAAACACTCACAATTGTGAATCTTATTAGAAAAACTAACAGGTTGCAATTCAAGATCAGAAATGCTCAGGATACAGTTGGTTCAGAAGAGTGTCTCTTCTCGGTGTGCTCTCAAGCATCCCTCTTTCTGGTTCTTGGCCTCAGCCACATGGTCCCTTGATTGCTACCCTGATCAGACAATGCTACAATGTTACACACCTATTTTAGTGCTGCCAGTAAGTGCCCAACTGGCTCACCATTCTGCCATAAATCTCAACCAAAAGGTACACAGCTCTAGCTCTGTGGATTCAAAACCCCAACTTCAATTACATATGTGTAGGCATATTACTCTAAAAGAAAACTTCTGTCCAAAGGCTTTGCTTGCTTCTTGGGTCAGGAAGCCTGCCACTCTATCTTCTGCTTTTAGTGTTGCTGCCTCTGCTTCTGCTTTCTGCTATGGCTCTGGTTCACCACTTCCTGTTTCCTGGAAGGAGAAGGTTCAGTATGCAGGGCTCTGAGGGATCAAAGGATGCACTCTATTATTGGCTTTTCACTGATTCAAAATAGTGAGGTCCTTTCTGGTCTTGCTTCTAATATGGCTTATTTGAAACCCAGTGAGATAGCAAAATTGACCAATGTCCACGGTACAGTACTCCAATCTTTGGAGGGAATTATGAAGACTGACTGAAAGAGCTATATCAATTAATCTACTCTACCACAATGCTACAAAGCATGCTGAGACCAAGTTCTGATTCTAGGAGAAACAAAAATATATTTTTATATTAAAAAAATCATTTCATTAGAGGTTTTTACAACTCTCTTTTGGATCATTTTATTGGGGGCTCATACAACTCTTATCACAATCCATACATACATTGTGTGTCAAGCATATTTGTACATTTGTTTCCCTCCTCATTCTCAAAACATTTGCTTCCTACTTGAGCCCTTGGTATCAGCTCCTCATTTTTCCCCTCCCTCCCCACTTGTTTATCTTCAAGCCTTTAAGACCCCCGATGCTATATCTTTTGATATCCGGGCACCATCAGCTTTCTTCACTACAATTGCTTATGCACCCATTTTTCTTCAGTGATCGTGTTGGGAAGATCAGCATCATAGAATGTCAGGTTAATAGAACAGAGTGTTCTTATATTGAGGGAGTACTTGAGTGGCGGCCCAATGTCCATCTGCTACCTTTGTACTAAACCTATAAATATATGCACATAGGTCTATTTCCCCATCATCGTATATAAATGTACTTACATATGTATATGCCTGTATTTAGACCTCTATAAATGCCCATTGCCTCCTAGTTCTTTCCTCAATTTCCTTTTACTTTCCTCTTGTTCCACTATCATGCTCAATCTTCATTTGAGTTTCAATAATTCCTCTCGGTTACATTATCCTTGATCAACCCATACAAGGCCTCTTACATTCTCCTTGCCACTGAATTTGGACCACTTGTTGTTCCGTTGTCACTAGGACACAACTTCCTTTCCCGTACCTCCGGCCATGATGGTCAAAACAGTGTATTACTGGTTGAGTTAGTTAATTGTGCCAGCCTGGCCAATAATCACATATGAGGCTAATTGAAAGGCGGAGGGATAAATGGGTGGTGAGCCTCACCTTTCTAGTTCTCGGGTCTCTTGTTTTGTGATGGTTGCACCGGGTGCAGCTGCCTTAGCAGTTCCCTGCTTCAGCTTGCAAGATTGACTTCCTACAAGACATCCCCAAGGAGAAGCCACATGGACCTAACCCGATGCAGCCCTGGGTGCTGGAGCAGCCGTGTGGAGACCCCTGCTAGTGCTGAGATGCTTGTTCGTTCACTGACTCAGCTTTCCTCCTGCAGTCGGCATCATTGCCTCTGTTTTGTGAGGTGGAGGACTTTGTGGACTGGTGTTGGGTTAATGGGTTAATGTTGGACTTGTGGGCTTGGGCAGCATTGGGTTGGGATGTTTTTGTGATGCACATTTTCTTTACATAAAACTCTCTCTTATACATGAGTTGCTGTGGATTTGTTTCTCCAAAGTACCTAGACTAATACACTGGTATAATAGCAGATATTCAGACCAATGGAAAAGAGCTGAAGACCCAGAAATAAAAACATCAGCATACAGGCAACTGATTTTTGATAATGGCCCAAAAATAATCCAATGGAAAGCAGATGCCCTCTTCAATAAATGGTGCTGGAAAAAATGGATCCCTATCTGCAGAAAAACGAAGCAAGATCCTTACCTCACTCCATGCACAAGAATAAGCTTAAGGTGGATCACAGACCTTTAGGTAAAACCCTAAACTTTTAGGGCCATAAATGAGGGAATTGGGACAAACCTGAGAACCTTGGCACAGGGAATACATAGCTAATTGGAAATAAGGAAGGATACAAATACAGAGGAGTCATAAATTGACAAGTGGGGTATACTGAAGATAAATTACCTGTGTACATTGAAATAATTCACCAAGAGAGTAATAAGAAAGCCCACCACCTGGGAAAACATCTTTAGCAATGACACATCAGACCTTATTACTAAAATCTACAATACTTTGCAAACTTACAATAAGAAAAAAAAAAACTGCCCACTGAGCAGGTGGGCAAAGGACCTGAACAGAAGTTTCACAGGGAGAGGCAGAAATCCAAATGGTCAATAAACATATGAGGAAATGCTCCTGGTCATTAGCCATAAGAGAAATGCAAATTAAAACAACTATGAGATATCACCTAACACCCTCAAAGATAGCCCAATTCAAAAAATCAGAAAGTAACAAGTTTTGGAAGGGCTGTGGTGAGATAGGAACTCTCGTCCACTGCTGGTGGACCTGTAGATATGTACACCCACTATGGAAATCGATTTGGTGACTTGAACATAGATGGAAATTGAGCTACCATACAACCCAGTGCTTCCCCTACTGGGCATATACCCAGAAGAGGCAAGAAACAAACCACAGCCAGATATCTGTCCTCCTATGTTCATCATGGCACAGTTCACAACTGCAAGGAGTTGAAAACAACCCAAATTTCCATCATCAGATGAATAGATTAAAAAACTGGTACATTCATACAATGGAGTACTATGCATATCTAAAAAGTAGCGATGAACGCATGAAACACATTATTGCATGGGAAGAACTCGAGGAAATCATGCTAAGTGAAGTAAGCCAAGCACAAAATGACAAGTACAACATGAGTCCATTGAAGTAAGCTTAAAAAAATGCAAAGGGGGCATAAGGAAAAAGCTATTGTATATAAACATTCTTGGGGTGAGGTCCAGGTAGTATGTCAGAGGCCAGACCAAATCCAGGGGTACATATGGTAGCCAACTAAAAAGGGGGGTGGGGAAGAGAGAGAGAGAGAGAGAACTGTGTAGCGGGGAACAGGGCACTAACCCACCCAAGGGGAGGGCATTGTTTATATCTCCACAGGGAAAGAGGGACCAGACTTCAGCACGGTGCTCCAACATGTAAATGCAACATGCCAGCATGGAGTAGGGAACCAGTGGAGAGATGTGAGGGGCTGGCCCCAATTCCAACTATGTGGATAGCCGTCCCTGCCTTCCAGAAGAATTTACTTCAGAGGACAGCACTGAAGCTATAGCTCAGGGAGAGGGACATATGTGATCAGAGCACAAGGGAACAAATGAAGGGGGGAGGGAGAGAGAGTGGAACACATTTTGGCCCACCAAGCCTTGAGGATGATATCCCTGCTCTGAGAGAGAGGACCAAAGGCCAGCCCCACTATGAGACACAACATCCCTCACTGACCCATTGCTCTACAGGGAACAACACTGGAGACACAGTGTGGGAATTGTGC
>NW_022103904.1:11652794-11655654 GCF_000313985.2 Echinops telfairi
AAGCGTTGTATGAGCCCCAATAAAATGATTTAACAAAACAAAACAAAACAAGGCTCCAGGAATTAATTGAATAACAACTGAAAGGTTTGGACAAGTTGGTGAAGCATTTTCTAACTTAGGAAATCTGGAAGACAACTACTTAATTAACTGACTGGAAGATAGTACTCTTTGTACCCATTCCAGAGTAATGTGACTCAACAGAATGCTCAAATACTTGAATAATATAAGAAATATGACATGAAAGTAAAATTTTGCTGAAGATCCTTCAACAACATTTGCAGAGCAAATTGCTAGGGGGCTGTCATACATTTATTCCAGACTCAGGAGCAGACTTGAAACAAGGGATATCATGGTGATGGCAGATGGATCCTAGCCAAAAGCTGTGAGTCTCAGAATATATTTTCTTGTGTTTTACTGAATATGCTAAATCATTCTCTTGTGTGTACCAAAACAAACTATGCGCTGTCACGAGAAGAATGTGAATCCCAGAGCACGAGGTTGTGCTCATGAAGAAACTGTACATGGGTCAAGAGGCAGTTGTGTAAACAGAACAAGGGCATATTTCTTGGTGTAAAATCAGGAAAGGTGTGCATCAGGATTGCATTCATTCCCCAGATTGCTTCAATCTAGATGCTAAACAAATCATCCGAGAAGCTGGATTATGTGAAGAAGAATGTGGCATCAGGATTGGAGGAATTCATATTAACAACCTGCTACGATAGGCAGATAACACAACCTTGATTGCTGAAGATGAGAAGGACTTGGAGACTTACTGATAAAGATTAAGAAGTACAGCCTTCCATATAGATTGTGACTCAATGTACAGAAGACCAATATCTTCACAACTGAACCAATGGGTCACACCATGAGGATTAAAGAAAATTTTTATTTGTCAAGGATTCTGTCTTGCTTGGATCCCAAATCAATGCCATGGAAGCAGCAGTCAAGATATCAAAAGAAGACACCTTACGTTGAGTAAATCTGGTGCACAGGACTCTTTAGCATGTGGCATAGGAAGGATGTCACTTTGAGGACTAAGATGTGCCTTATCCAAGCGAAGGCATTGTCAATTGCCTGTTATGCATGCAAAAATTGGACATCAAATAAAGAAGAACAAAGATACATTTATGCATTTGAACTATGGTATAGTCAAAATTATGTTTAAGTACCATCGTTTGCCAAACAAACAAACAGATCTGTCCTGGAAAAGGTATAGCCAGACTACTCCTTAGAGGCAAGGATGGAATATGTTAATTTGAATATGCAAACAATAAATATAGAGATGTGTGTTATTATTTTGCTTAAATGGACAAGGACATATGTTATTTAAAGGAAATAAAATACAAATTTTATATAAGGAGCAATATATAATTGATTACTGAAACACCTAATATACCCAAAACCATATAATTTTAATTCTTTTTGTGACTTCCCCCTGAAAGTTTCCATGTGGAACAATAAAATATAGCATACTCCTATGGATTCCAAGACAGTTAAGTTCGCCATTAAATATTTAATAAATACAATATTTATCATTAACATGCATTCAGCTAATAAATCAATAATATATTCCTGTAATATCAAGTCTATTAAGACTTTTGTATCCTCTGTCCATTCTCCTATCCTCACCTTATTAGCTTATGGTTTTGTTCTTTCTAAAACTAATTCTATATAGAAAGGCATTGTTCTGAACACAACATTCACCGTCTTTTAAAACAAATTAGAGTTGTCGAGGTTACAATAAAACTAAAATGTCCTCACATATATTTCTTTAGAACTTCAGAAAATGCCAAGAACCCCACAATACAAAATAATGATGGATTTGCCTATGCAGAAGCAGTGAAGTATAATGATAAATTTTATGCATTCTACTTGAGAGTGAATTCTAGGTAGTCTTATATACCTTGACCACTAGTTGAGTGGTCTTAATAAACTATGAAAATTCCCTAAGCCTGAGTTCCTTCTTTTTCAAAATGGAGATTATAATAATGTCTACTTCAAACTTCTGTTGAGTTAAATGATACAGGATGACATATTATGAGATATCAAAAAATACTTTGCAGAATAAAATTTGTCACTGACTGATATTACCTATTTAACAATAAAATTTCTACAGATGAAGGGTGTGTTGTTTCATAATTAAGATAGAATAAAAGAGTTGTGGAATATTCTTGAAAGAGTAATGAATTGATTTGAATTTGACCAAGCTATGGGAGAAATACTTTGTAGGGAAGAAAAACTGATATCACAATGGCATCAAGCTCTAAAGGGGCCACCAGGAGAATCGCCAACTTGTTTACAAAATGAAGCTAACTCAGTTTAACACACCTAGTGTTTGTCTAGGATTGACTAAACAAACGTAGACCAAGATCTTTACAATATTTATGACAGTAAAATAATAACAATGAGAACCAAAGTTCCAGAAAAAGAGTTGCACTAAGAGGTATTTTCATATGGACACTTTATAAGTCTTTTCTTTTTTAAATCATTGTATTGGGGGCTCGTACAACTCTTATCACAACACATCTGTCCATCCATTGTATGTCAAGCACATTTGTTGCCATAATCATTCTCAAAACATTTGTTTTCTACTTGAGTCCTTGATATCAGCTCCTCATTTGTCCTCCTCCCTCCCCGCTCCCCACACTCTCATGAACCCTTGATAATTTTTAAGTTATTATTATTTTGTCATAACTTACACTGTCCAAAGTCTCCCTTCACCCACTTTTCTGTTGTCCATCCCCCAGGGAGGAAGTTATATGTAGATCCTTATAATTGGTTCTCCCTTTCTAGCCCACCTTCCCTCTGCCCTCCAGGTATCGCCACTCTCACCACTGATCCTGAAGGAATCATCTGTCCT
>NW_022103904.1:11656846-11658410 GCF_000313985.2 Echinops telfairi
TTGGCATGGAACACAAGAACATCATAGACAAAGCAAACTTTGTCTCAAAAATAATTGATAATGTTCTTGAAGTGACCTGGTTCCCAGAATTAAAATTCAGTATTTTGATGTATGGCTCACTGCTATTTTCATTTGCCAAGTTTTTATGATGTCCTTCTCCTGGGACTGGTCTCTCCTGATAACATGTCCAAATCATAATAAGTCCCTTCAATTGCAAAGCACATCCTAATTCCAGGCATGCAAAAATGGAAATACCATATGAATAATTTCTTCTCTTTTCCGTTCATTTCTTTCTTCCTACATTTTATTTCTTCCTTCCTCCCACTGTCCCTTACTTCAGTCCACCTTTCTTTAGTTCATTTATTCATTTTAAGTTCCTTCTCTGTTTCACATTTATTTTGCATGAAAATCAACTAAATGAAAATAACACAGATACGATTTGATGGAAAACTGGCACATACCTTTTTAAATTTGCCTTGCATTTTTATAGAATGATACATGTGAGAATTCAACAATATAGACAACACAGCAAGCCTCTCATTCCAGGGGAATAGAACTGCATCTGTAAGTCTTTTAAAACACTTGTAAATTATATTATTTAGAATCTGCAGGGACTCATGAACTAATTGAAAGAGTAGAAATGCTTTCCAAAAAAGCTATATTCTAAATCGAAGCTACAATAATTTTATTTCCTAATTTTTGCAACTGTAGAAAGTAACACATAGTGGGTCATTTTATTGGGAAAAACATCATAAATCATTTACACACACATATATAGTGTGATGTAAAGAGAGACTAGAGGATTGTAAAGCATTAACAAATCAAGTAAACTAACTTTTTTCCCTTTATTGTATACCCTAACTTACATTTCTTTTGGTATAATAAAAATTCCTGCACTAGTAAACTTTCTACTTGCTCAAAATAAACCAGTGATATATACTAGGTAAAAAAGTGTCTAAATTTTACTTAATACACTATTTAGTTTTGTTTTGTAAAAGGCAAATAAATAATTAAAACAAAAATCCTGGTATTCAAGGAACTGCACATCCATAATAAGTATGTTAGACAACTATCAAGAAAGATCTATAATTTGACTTAGATATAATTATTAAGCAAATATATTTTAAAAATATTTTTTAAAACTGCTCTGGTTAAGTAAAGTGAAAAGTCACACCATAAATTTCAAATGATTTATGTGTATGTTTACATCTGTGTGCATGTATACATTTCTATAGCTTTAGTGGTATTATGGTCACTATATATTTTATAACTTATTAATGTGAATTGGGTTAAGGTTTACAGTACAGATTGGCTTTTCATTCAACAATTTATAACACAGTTTGTCTCATGTCATTGATCAAAATCCCCTAAATCTAATATCATTTATCACATTTCCTCTTTGTGTTTCCAGTTTCCATTTCTCTTTCTTTCCTAACTCTTGAATTTTATTCTTGGGTAATTGCTGTCAGTTTTATTTCAGGCTGACAATATAAAGGTATGCTTACCTCTCTAGCGTTATTTATCCCCTGATAGTTATTGGCTCCTATTGACCTGTCTATTCTTT
>NW_022103904.1:11659589-11683377 GCF_000313985.2 Echinops telfairi
CAATGAATCCCACATGTGTTTATTGGCCAGGTTGGCACAATAAACTTTAACGATCTCACTGGGTCACCATCCTAGGTCATTTCATGAGAAGTAGCCCACTGCCATCGAGGCAATGCTGACTCCTAACAACCCCGGTGTGTTTTGGAGACTGTACCTGTTTATGGGAGTACAAAGTTCAGACCTTTTGCACTGGAGTTACTGGTGGCTTCAAAGAGCTAATCATGTGGCTCAGAGCCCAATGCATAACCAGTACACCACCAGGGTTCCTACCAGCACAAATGATATCAGATAGGCAGCCTTCCCCTTGGCCACCTGTTGAAAGGCAAGAACTCCAACCCATCTTCCATCCATGGTCAATCACATGGCCCCTAGCTGTAATATGGACCAGAAAAAGTTCCTTCTGAGCATAAGTACTGGGAGCTCAGTTACCCTCTGAGCTTTACCAATGACTTCTGGATCGTACCCCACCCCCTTCACAAGAGCTCCTTTGTACTCTTTATTAATTAGGAAATGTCCTTCAAAGTAAATAACAGAAATGATCTAATTCTTACATATACAAGACCTTCCCAGTTATAAATATAGTATCTTATAATTAAATCCATTCATAATCCGAAAACCAATGAAGTAGATGTAGAGCTTAGTCACCATAGAAGCTATCTTCTTAATAAGTTGTGTTGTGGTGATGGTTGTTTTTAATGACTCATATAGGAGAAAAAATTAAGGAGAAAATTAAATTAAGAAGGTGGAACAAATGTTAGGGAATGAAATAATGGTATAAAATCATATTTTTTGCTGATTTTAGCAGTGTTTTACTGTCGAGTCTGATGGGGTGCCACGCCCTGGGCCCAAAGTCAATTTTTGGTATTCCCTGAGGACTTCCTTGCTCTGCTCCCCTTGCTGTTCTGTTGCACACCCTTAGTGTTTTACCTCAGTGTGGTGGGGTCAGATCAGGCACAATACCCACACTGTGTCTTCAGTGTTGTCCCTTGTAGGGCTATGTGTCAGTGAGGGATGCCGTGTCTCATAGTGGGGCTGGCCATATGGTCTTCTCTGTAGATTTGCTGCTCTGAGCGGGAATATCGTCGTCAAGGCTTGGTGGGCCAGGATGTGCTCCACTCTCTCTTCCTCCCCTTTATTTACTCCCGTGTGCTCTGATCAAACATGTCCCTCTCCCTGAGCTGTAGCTTCAGCACTGTCCTGTGAAATAAATTCATCTGGGGGCACGGGCAGGTGTCCATATAGTTGGGATTGGAGCTGGCCCCTCAAACCTTCACTGGTTCCCTACTCCATGCTGGTATGCTACATTCACATCTTGGAGCACTGGGTTGAAGTCTGGTCCCTCTTTCCCAGTGGAGATATAAACACCTTTGGGTGGGTTAGTGCCCTTTTCCCCTGCTACCCATTTCTTTTTCTTTTTCCTTCCCCCCCTCCTTTTCAGTTGTCTACCATATGTATCCCTGGATTTGGTCTGGCCTCTGCCATACTACCTGGTCCTCACCCCAGGAATGTTTGTATACAGTAGCTTTTTCCCTATTCCCCATTTGAATTTTTTAGCATACTTCAGTGTTGTACTTGTCCTTTTGTGCTTGGCTTACTTCATTTAGCATAATTGTCTCCAGTTCTTCCCATGCAGCGATGTGCTTCATGCATTCATCACTGCTTTTTAGTGATGCTTAGTACTCCATTATATGTATGTATCACATTTTTTTTAGCCCATTCGTCAGTTGATGGAAATTTGGGTTGTTTTCTACTCCTTGCAATTGTGAACTGTGCCTTGATGAACATTGAAGCACAGATGTCTGGACGTGGTTTGTTTCTTGCCTCTTCTGGGTATATGTGCAGTAGGGGGATTGTTGGGTCAAATGGTAGCTCAATTTCCATCTATTTTAAATATCGCCAGATTGATTTCTATAGTGGTTGTACATACCTACAAGTCCACCAGCAGTGGATGAGAGTTCCTGTCTCCCCACAACCCCTCCAACACTTGTTGCTTTCTGATCTTTAGAATTGGGCTATCTTTGAGGGTGTTAGGTGATACCTCATTTTTGTTTTAATTTGCATTTCTCTTATGGCTAAAGATTGGGAACATTTTCTCATATGTTTATTGGCCATTTGGATTTCTGTCCCTGTGATACTTCTGTTCAGGTCCTTTGCCCACCTCCTCAGTGGGCAATTAGTTTTTATTTTCCTTTTTAGAAGCTAGCAGAGTAATGTAGATTTTAGTAATAAGGCCTTTGTCTGATGTGTTTTTCCAGTCGGTGGGCTCTCTTATTATTCTCTTGGTGAATCCTTTGATGTACACAGGTGTTTTATCTTCAGTATACCCCACTTGTCAATTTGTGCCTCTTCTGTGTTTGTGTCCTTCCCTATTTCTGATAGCCTATATATTCCCTGCACCAAAGTTCTCAGGCTTATCCCAATTCCCTCATTGATGGCCCTAATAGATTGGGGTTTTACGTCGAGGTCTGTGATCCCCCTTGAGTTTATTTTCATGTGTGGAGTGAGGTAAGGGTCTTGCTTCATTTTTCTGCAGGTAGATATCCATTTCTCCCAGCACTACTTGTTAAAGAGGGCATCTGCTTCCCATTGGATATTTTTTGGGCCCTATCAAAGATCAGTTGTCTGTATGCTGATGATTTTATTTCTGGGTTTCCATTTATTTTCCATTGGTACGAATATCTGTCATTATACCAATACCATGTGGTTTTCACAACTGTGGCTATATAATACATGTTAAAGTCAGATAAAGGAAGCCCTTCCACTATGTCCTTCTTCTTGTGGAGTTCTCTGCTAAATCTGGGCTTTTTCCCTCTCCATATGAAGTTGGTAATCAGTTTTTTCATTTCTTTAAAGAAAGATGGGGGTAATTGTATCGGGATTGTATCAAATTTATACAGTGCCTTGGGCAGAACTGACATCTTTACAATATTGAGTCTTCCAATCCACGAGCCTGGGATATTCTTCCATTTGTTGAGGTCACTCTTGGTTTCTTGTAATAGTGTTCTGTAGTTTTCCTCATATAGATCTTTTGGTTTTTTAAAGCTATACCCCTAGATATTTCAATTTGTGCTTGGCTATTGTGAAGGGTACCACCTTTTTTATCTCCTCTTCTGTGGTCTTATCCGATATGTATAGCAGTCCAATGGACTTTTGTTTATTGATCTTGTATCCTGCCACTCGGCCATACTTCTCTATTGCTTCTAGTACTCCCCTTGTGGAGCTTTTGGGATTTTCCATATATAAAATCATATCATGTACAAAACACAATAGTTTCATCTCTTTCTTCCCCCAGACAAATACCTTTGATGAATTTTCTTTGCCTTATGCTGTTAGCTAAAACCTCCAGTACAATTTTAAATAAGAGTGGGAACAAGGGGCATCCTTGTCTGGTCCCCCTTTTTAGTGAGATTGTGTTTGTCTTTTCTCCATTGACTACCATGTTGGCTGTTGGATTTTCATATATAGCTTATATTTTCTTGAGGAATTTTCCTTCCATTCCTATCTTATCGAGTGGCTTAAAGAGAATTGGTGTTGGATGTTGTCAAATGCTTTTTCTGCATCTATCGATATTATCATGTGTTTCTTATAGTTTTTCATGTCAACGTCATGAATGATACTGTGTTAGACAGGCTTCTCTAGAGAAACAGAACCAGAATGCTAATAATTCTATATATATTTATACAGATAGATAGGTATATAACATAAGAAATAAACAGTTAGTTAAATTACAAAGCAGTACAAATGGCTCAGTGTAACTCACTCCTGTGAGACAGTTGTGAGACACTGGCAGTCCTTCAAGTCATGAGGGCCACTGGGTAGTCCTTTCTAGAGCAATTCAGGCTAGCCTGGCACAGGCAGCAAACAGCAAGACAGGTCACGAACAGTCAGTCAGATGACAAGGTCCGACAGTCCCCAGCTCAAGAGATGTAAATTTCAATGTTGTGGCAAAGCAGGTCTTGAAGGAACCTCAAATTACAGCTACACAGTCCATGGGTTAGGTGTCTCACAGGTAGTGTGGCTTGCAAATTGAGGCACAGAACAAGCAAGGCAGCAGCACACTGGTCCTATGATCAAAGAGCAAGAGAAAAAAAAGGCGAGGCTCGCCAAGTCATTTATCTCTGCCCTTCAATTTTTATCTGCCAGGTTGGCACAATAAATTAACTACCTCAGATACTAATGATCTTTTGGATCTTGAACCATCCCTGCACTCCTGGTATAAATCACATTTGGTCATGGTGAATTATTTGTTTCATATACTTTTGTATTTTATTGGCCAGTATTTTTTAAAGGATTTTTGCATCAATGTTCATTAGGGATATTGGCCTGTAGTTCTCAACTCTTGTGGGATCCTTGTCTAGTTTTGGTATCAGAGTTATACTAGCTTCTAGCTTCATAGAAGGAGTTCAGTAGTTTGCAGTCTTTTTCTATGATCTGGAAGAGTTTGTGTAGGATTGGTGTTAGTTCTTCCCTGAATGCTTGGTAGAATTCTGTGAAGCCATCTGGTCCAGGGGATTTTTTTTTGTTGGTAAACCCTTGATAACCGTGTCTATTTCTACTATTGATATGGGTATGTTGAGATTCTTGATGTCCACTGGGGATAATCTAGGGATGGATTGTTTTCCTAAGAATTTGTCTGTCTTCCAATTTGTTTAATTCATTGGAATATAGTCTTTTGTAGTACTGTGTAATTATCTTTTTTATTTCCTTAGGGTCTGTTGTAATGTCCCCTCTTTCATCCCTCATTCTTGTTATTGAAATTGTTCTCTCCTTTCTTTGGTTTGGTCTGTCAATTCTGTTTATCCTCCCAAAGAACCAGCTTTTAGCAGCATTATTTTTTCCATAGTTTTATTATTTTCCCTTTCCAGGATTTCAGCCCTGATTTCTATTATTTCTTTTCTTTTGCTGTTAGTAGAATTGTCCTGCTAACTCTGCTGTTGTAAATTTTATGCCAGCATATCAATCATATCAATTCAGGTGTGCATGCAATGCTATGAAACTTCCTCTGATAAGTGCCTTTTCTGTGTCCCATAAGTTTTGATATGTCGTGTTCTCATTTTCATTGATTTCTAGATATTTCCTAATTTCATTTCTGATCAGGGCTAGTACGCCCTATTTTTGCAATAGTTCTTCATCTCCAATTGTTTGCTCTTGTTTTCTTTGATCCTTTTGTTGATTTCCAGCCTTATGGCACAGTGATCAGAGAGAGAGGTCTGTATGATATCAATGTGCTTAAATTTATGTAGATTCATCTGATGCCCGAACATGTGATCTATCTTCGAATACCATGTAAGCTTGAAAATAATGTGATTTTTTTTTTTTTTAATTTGGATGAAAAGTTCTGTAAATATTTAACAGGTCAAATTGTCTAATTGTAGTGTTTGGATCTCTGGCCTCCTTGTTGAGTTTCCTTCCCTGTGATCCATCTTTCCCAGAGAGTGGTGTATTGAAGTCACCCACTATAATTGTTGAGGCTACGATTTCTTTTCCTCTTTTGGAGTGTTTGGTTGATGTGAATATGGGTCTCTCATCCGGGAAATATATGTTTACAATGCTTAGTGGTTCTTTGTCTACCATTCTCTTGAGCATTATATAGTATCCCTCCTTATCTCTTTTTATGGTTTGCACTTTGCCGTCAATTTTATCTGAGATTAGGATTGCAACCCCTGATTTTTTTGAATTGCTGTTTGTTTGGTATGCCTTTCTCCAGCCTTTGAATCTCAGCCTTTTTTGTCTGTAGCCTTGGGCTGTGTCTCCTGTAGGCAGCAGATTGATGGGTTGTGTTTTCTAAGCGTTAGTCTGCTAGCCGCAGTCTTTTAATGCCTGAATTGAGTCCATTGACATTCAGGGTTATTATCTCCATCTGTGGAATCTGTAATGTCATCTTATACCTTTGGTGTTGGGTGTTTTCCTACCTTCCTTTATTATCAGTGCTGGAAACTTGTTTTTAATGAATGCTTCCAGTGCATCTTGAGCGTCTTCCTCCAGTATCATTGATTCTTGTTCCAATGCTATGTCTTGAAATCATTCAATATTGACTAGTCCTATTTGGTGCAGTGACTGTGAATTCTTTACATCTTATTTGGATGCTTCCTGCATCATTCAATATTTTGCCCATAGAAAAGTTCAATATTGCAACTTGAGGTTTGAAGTTTTTCTTCAAAGAAGCTTGATTATAACATGATTTATAATTTTTCTTTAAGGTATCCTTGATGCATAGACAATAGATCTCCTTGGTAAATTTTAGGAATGCATTTCCTTGAATAAATACCATCTGTTACCATATGATTAAATCAAAAGGGCCTTTGATTTTCCAAAATCTAAATTTTACAAAAAGTCTAAATGACTTGAGGCATATTACTTTAAAATATTTTATTAAAGAAAAGTACCTTAAATGGGAATAAAAAGACATTGCCTGTGAAAATATTCTCTTTGTAATATAAATTTACTAGATACATCAACACATAAAGAGAATTTTCTAATGGAAAAATATTACAGATTAAAGAGAAGATTTAACTGAGATGTGTCAGTTATCTCATATTTATTCAATATTAATTTTAAAAGCCACTTGTCTTTCAGTTTGTTGTACTGTGGTGGCTTGCATATTATTGTGAAGCTATGTTAATAGTATTTCAAGTACCAGCAGAATCACCCAAAGTGAACAGGTTTCAGCAAATCTCCAGACTAAGAACAGACAAAAAAACGTAGGAATGGACTGTCCACCTCAGAGGAATTAGTCTCTGAGAACTGTATAGATAGAGTTGATATTTTGTCATTTTCTGAAAACATCATAAATTGGAGCTGTATATTGGCAGAGAGAGTCCGAACGTGGGCCCCTAAGGTTGGAATGCACTTAAAGTGTGACTAAGGAACAGCTGCCTTCTCAAAGTAGAGTTGACCATAATGACATGGTGGGGGCAAAGCCTCTGGGAGTAAAGCCTTTTCACTTTCATTTACTGATGGGGTATAAGTCAAAATGAGAAAAAACAGCTGCAAACATTAATTAATAATTGAAACTTGGAATGTGCAAAGTATCAATCAGGAAAAATTTGAAGTCTTTAAAAATAAAAAGAATGTGTAGAGATCAATATTCTAGGTGTCAAGGAGCTGAAATGGACTGGTATTGTCCATTTTAAATCAGAAAATCGTTTGGTTTATTATGTAGGAAATGACAGATTCAAAAGAAATGGTGTTGCATTCATTTTCAAAAAAGGTCATTTCAAGATCTATCTTGAAGTACAGTGTGATAGTATAATATCTATCAGGATATAAGGAAATTGTGTCAATAAAACTATTACTAAAATTAATATACAAACAACTAATGCTAATGATGAAGAAATTTTGATATCTACAAACATCTTCAAAATTGATTAAAAATGCAATCAAGATGCATTAATAATTATTGGCAATTGGAATACACACGTTGGAAATGGGGAGGAACAGTAGTTGTAAAATACAGACTTGATAGAAATGAAGCTGGAGAATATATGATAGAGAAAGCTATGATTTGTTCCCAGCAAATATATTTTTTCAACAATACAGTGATTATACAAATGACATTCTCCAGATGGAATATTCAGAAATCAAACTGATTGCAAAATAAAACAAATTGTGGAAGAGACAAAAACCAGATAAGTGAATTCTCCCATGAACTTTTTGTATCTCCTGAACGTATGTGAGTTTGTGTCTCTCTGTGAGTATAAATAAAAAACAACATATCTGTATATGTTTGTTTCTCTAGGCTACTTTGCCTAAGACATGAGAAACCAAAAGTCTTACCCAGTTTACTTCCCTTCTTCAGGAATCACTCTCCTAGGCTGTCCTCTATACAATGTCTGAATGTCATCATTTGCTATGTTATTTCTCTTCAGTGTCTTTGGAAGAAAGACTTGCATGGTGGTTTTATGAAGTAATTTCTAAGTTTTTCAACCATCACCTCACCCTTCTGCTCTGCATTTAGACTTCTTTCTTTTGGAAAAGTGCCCATATTGGAATAAACTACTTTGTGGTACCATTCTCGCTATGGTTTTATTACCTCACAAATGGAAAATCCCAGAAGGCAGCTTGCACAGTCCCTGACTCATTTCCTAGATCCTTATGTTGCCACATAGAAAGTTGAACTCCAGAGACGAGGTCCAAAACTTAAACTTATGCAATAATTTCTGTTAAGCACTTCCTCATCCATGGTATTTAATCAGTAAATGTATTGACTACTGTTACTGTAAAATACACCACAAATTAGTGGCATCAAACAATCATTTTTTTTATTCTTAATGATTTTGTGGGCCATAAATTTAGCAGAGCCCAGCAGGGATGCCTTGTCTGCTTTGTGATTTCTAGTGCTTCATCTCAGAACAAAACAAAACTAAACCTCACCACTGTGGAGTCTACTCCAACTCAGAGTGTTGCGATTGATTGGACAGGGTAGAACTGCTCGCCAGGAGGGTTTCCAACAATGTAACTCCTGACACTCTCATCTCTCTCTTGAAGAACAGCTGGTAGTTTCTTGTGGTTATCAACCCAAATATGCTAGATCGGGTAGACTAGAGAAACAAATTCATACACTCATATGTGTATATGAAAGAGCTTTATATACAAGAGCAATTGAATATTGAGAAAACATCCCAGCCTAGTCCACATCAAGTCCATAAGTATATTAGCCCACATGTCCGATACCAATCTATGAATTCCTCTTTAGACTCACGCAACTATTTTAATGGTGCCAAATACAGGTCAGTGGGTGAAAAGTCTTGTGGATACAGTGGCATTGTAAGCATCTCAACGTTGGCAGGGGTCTCCACATGGCTTCTCCAGCTCAGGGCATCAGAGTAGCTCCATGTGTCTTGTCAGCTGCAATGTCTCCCAGAGAGTGAGCCTGTGTCCTGCATCCTGTGAGCTATTTTTCTTCTTAGCACCTCTAAATGAAGTCATCAAGATTTGACCTGATTATTGCTACCCCTTCCTTCTTAATCCTCTCAAGTTGACAACAGATTATATAACTACCACAGACACATGGAGACCCTTGCGAGAGCTGAGGTGCTTCCACTGCCACTGGATCCACAAGACTTTTTACCCACTGGCCTGTGATTTTCCTGCATTTGGTGTCATTGCATGTGTTGCATGAGTCTGAAAAGGAATTTATAGATTGGTATCAGACATACGGGCTAATATTGGATTTACAGATTTGATCTGGACTGGGTTGGGATGTTTTCTCAATATTTGATTGCTCTTGTATATAAAGTTCTTTCTTATACACATATGAGCATCTATGAATTTGTTTCTCTAGTCAACCCTGAGTAACACACCAAGGCATAATCACTAGGAGCAGGAATAGTCAATGGTTGAGAGTACCTTGACGGGGCTTGGAATTTCCGCCAGGCATCTGCATTCACACAACTGGGAATTAATGCTTACTGTCTACTGAGACTTCATCTGGGACTGATGATAGGAATACTTACAAGTTGCTTCTTCATACTTATTAAAAACAGAAAATAATTGTCCTCCATAGAGTTTTAAATGGCTGATTTTTAAAAAATAGATTTCCATACCATTTTTCTAAGTTGCTTCTGGATAAACGCCAACCCCTGTCTTTTCAAGTAGCAGCTAAGAACCACCCACTCAGGGACTCCTCATATTGACTAAGTTTCTTTACAGTCTGTTCTTCTCGACTCAGTTAAAAACAGCCCCCCCCACACACAAAAAAGTAGCTCCATTCTTAGAATTAAGATGTTCTTAGAAGCTACATTGTTTCTTATGACCCAGCTACCTTGAAGAAGTAAACACCCTGTTCATATTTAAAGGAGGGACTATAATACACTCTTGGGGTGGGGGTCGGGATGGGGCATGGCAGGGTTATGTAGTAGAAGAGCTTCTGAAATGGATACACTACTGCAGACCCCTTTGGAAACTTCCATCTGCTACAGTCTATGAAACACTCCTTGGAGAAAGACACTAGGACCAAATTCTCAAAAAACCTGAAGGATATATCCTCTTTGAACATGTTTGAAAGGATGCCTTGCAGAGTGATTTAACTGGTCTTTATTCGGTGTTGACTGGGAACCACAGCAGAGTGTAATAGACTTTGTTCTAAATCTATGATTATAAAAGTTATGTTTTGAGAAAGTCATAGAGGTGATGTTGACCTTAATTGTAGCATCCTTAAAAGGAGAGTGTGAACTAGATTCTCTATAAGATCTACAACCCTATACGTACATATTTTATTATTCTAATCTGACAATATACACATTTCTTTTTTATATAAAGAGGGAACCCCCCTAAGGACTCGGTTATTTAGGAGATGACACAGAGATACATGACACTTTCTCTGATTTGGAGGGAGACCAGAGGGAAATATAACAAATACATCAAATTGCGAAGGGTTTTGTTTTGTTCTGTTTTGTTCTTTCACTCTGATTCCTTGAGGAACTTCCTCCATACAGAGCACACATCCTATCAACCAAAAGGATTCCTGGTTTTCACAAAGCTGTTCCAAGGATGAGCAGTTCCCAAGATGAATATTTCCTGTAAAGTTCTTCACCCATAGAAAATTGTATTAAAAGGCTCTGAGAAACCTTCTTAGAACCTAAGGTCAACATTTAAAAAGAAGGACAATAAGTAGGAAAAAATCTTAATGACATCATTTCCCTATGAGATCCTCATTTTTTCCTTTGCTTTACTTTACTGTCATTTCCACTGACTTCTCAGGGCTAAATGTCAGGTATCAGAATTCAAAGTGAAACACTTTCCCTCACTTACGTGTGTTTCTGTTCCCCCGAGTCCTCAGCCTAAATTTCAGATTCTATTTTTATAGGCTTGGCAGTGAAGAGTGATATGGATCATATTGATTGTAGCCAGTTAGGTGTTGAGAAATTTCTTTTGCTAAAAGCTTTGCCTGGCTTGAAAGGGGAGCTGAGTAAGCAGTATGCTTTAGTATTCGGGAAAAGATGTTTCCCTCTGAGATGGCTAACAATTGATACTAAGAGCCTCATTCTCTGCCTGCATCTGACCATTATAATAGATTTGACAGGCATGCCCTGAGTAAGCTCTTCTAATTTTTCCTACCTGATGTCAGTCTGTTTTTCACAATTATTTCTGTAGTGCTATAGGCTGATTGCTCCTGGGTTAATTCACTTGGTTAATGCACTTGGCTGCTAACTGAAAGGTTATTGGTTAGAGCCCAATCTGAGGTATCTCAAAAGAAAAGTCTGGCAATCTATTTCCAAAAATATGTAGTCCCTAAATACTCTTGGGAGCACAGGTCTACTCTGACACAGAGTTGGTTGACATCAATCAGAGTCAATTGGATGACAACTGGTCGGTTTGGTGAACTGATCATTTTTTTAAAAAATTAAGGCATTTTTATTGAGAATAACTAAATAAAGTTATTTTGCAGGATTTAAAAAAAATGTTGGTGTCAGTGCAATCGTCATTTATTCAGAGAAATCTTTCCTGCCTCATGTCACACCACCTCGACCACAATCTAGACATGGCCACTCCCACTGTTCTTATTCCTGACTCTCATGGGATGTTTTAAGCTTCTTTCAAACACGTATTTGCTCAGTTATATGAGTTTTAGATTAACATTTATGCACAGAATCCCTAGAAACATTCCTTATTGTTTTCCTGAGCTTAATTCAATGCAAGTCAGAGCAATTAGCATACAATTGACAGCAGAATGAATACGTGAATGAAGAATTTCTATTCCTTCTTTGAATTTCTATTTCCTAAATTAGAAAGCTGAAGCAACAAAGCCCACATGGAAGCAGCACACCAACATGTGTGATCATGAAGGGCCGAAGGGACCAGGCTTCAAACACCAAAGGCGGGGGGTAAAAATCATATCATCGGCAATGAGGGTGGCGCATGATGGGGATCCAATGCCCATGTGTAGACAACTGGACATAACTTGCAGATATGTCCCCACTTGCAGTAGTGGGGAGGAGATGAGTCACTTAGGGTTCAGTATAGCAATAATGAAACCCACAACCTTCCTCTAGTTCTTAAACGCTTCCTCCCCCCAACTACCATGACCCCAATTCTGCCTTGCAAACCTGGTTAGACCAGAGCATGCACAGCGGTACAGATGGGAACTGGAAACGCAGGGAATCTAGGACAGATGAACCCCTCAGGACCAGGGGTGACAGTGGCTATACCAGGAGGGAAGTGGGGGGTGTAGAAAGGGGGTATTGATCACAGGGATCTACATATAACCTTCTCTCTGGGGGATGGGCAGCAGAGGGGTAGGTGAAGGGAGACGCCGGTCAGTGTAAGATAAGATATAATAATAATTTATAAATTATTAAGGATTCATGGGGGAGGGGGGAGGAAGGAGGGAGGCGGGGGCAGGAAAATGAGCTGATTCCGGGAACCCAAGAGGAAAGCGAATTTTGGGAATGATGAGGGCAACAATGTATAAGTGTGCTTTACACAATTGATCTATGTATTGTGATGAATTGTATAAGCCCCAATAAAATGATTAAAAAAAAAAGATTGAAGTACCTACTTGTGATGGGGTAGTTACTGTGTCGGCTTCCACTTTGCAGCCAAGCATGTAAACTTGCAACACCAGGGCATCTCAGTAAGTCAGAATCAATTAAATGTCAATAATGTCAATGGGCTTTTAAAAAAAATACTTCTATTGGGGACTCTTACATCTCTTATCATAATCCATACATTCCTCCAGTGTGTCAAGCACATTTATATATATACCACCATCATCATTTTCAAAGCATTCTCTTCCAACTTGAGCCCCTGATATCAGCTCCCCATTTCTTCCCCCTCTCTTCCTTGCCCACCCTCCCTCACGAACTCTTGATACATTATAGATTATTATTTCCATAATTTACATTGTGTTCCATCACTCCTCACCCACTTTTCCCTGCTTTGTCCCCCTGGGAGGGGGTTCTAAGTTGATCCTTGTGACTAGTTCTCCTATTTGTCTTTCTTTTAGTGTACATATTAGAGGATTTTAACCAAACACATACAGGTTTATAACCACAACCATCAAGATTTGGAACTACTTTCACCCAGGTGAAATTCCCCTTCCCGTTTTGTAAGGAACCCCGGGGGTGTGCAGGTCTGAACACTGTGCTGCTAACCTTCAGGTGAACATGCCCTGCCTGCCAGAGGCTTTGTGGGAGAAAGATGAAGCTGTCTGCTCTCCTAAAGACATGCAGTCTTGGAAACCCCAAAAAGCTGGTCTACGCTGTCCTACTGGATCAGCAAGAACCAGACCTACTAAAGATAGTGGATTTGATTTTGGTTTAGTTGCCACTTATTCTTTTTTTAATCGTTTTATTGTTCATACAACTTTTATCACAATCCATACATCCATCCATTGTCTCAAGTACACTTGTACCTATGTTGCCATCATCGTTGGCAAAGCATTTTCTCTCCACTTGAGCCCTTGTATCAGCTACTCCTTCCCACCTCCCCTCCTCCTCCCTCATGAACCCTTGCTAATTTACAAATTATTATTTTTTTCAAGCCTTGCATTGTCTGATGTCTTCCCCCACCCCTTGTCTGTTGTTCATCCCCCTGGGAGGGGGTTATAGATAGGTCATTGTGACTGGTTCCCCCTTTCCTCCCCCACCTTCTCCTTACGCTCCTGGTATGGCTACTCTCAATATTGGTCCCGAGGAGTTTATTTGCCCTGTATTCCCTGTGTTTCCAGCTCTTATCTGTACCCATGTATATGCTCTGGTCTAGCCAGATTTGTAAGGTAGAATTAGGGTCATGATAGTGGGGAGGAGGGAGCATTAAAGAACCAGAGGAAAGCTGGATGTTTCATCAGTACTACACGGAACCCCTACTGGCCTATCTTCTCCCCATCACCATTCTGTAAGGGGATGTCCAATTGCTTACAGATTGGCTTTAGGCCTCCACTCCACACTCTCCCCTCATTCAAATGATGATTTTTTGCTCTGGGTCTTTGATGCCTGATACCTGATCCCATGGCCACCTCATGATCACACAAGCTGGTGTGCTTCTTCGGTGCCTCTTCTTAGTCAACCGTCACCCCACTCCTTGCTCCTGGCAGCCATCGAGCTATGTGTTTGTTCCTACAGTTTTGTTTCTGAAAGAATGAAATATCAGTGGAACGTTATCTAGCTTTTAAATGTAACTTGTCTGATTTAGCATAACCTACTTATGGTTTCTCTATGGTGTTGTGTGTAGTAGTGGTTCCTTTCTTGTTATTACTCAGTTATGTCCCATTGCATGGCTGTACCCTGGGTTTTCTAGTTCCTAAATGAGGAAATATGGATTGCTTCTAAAGGACTAAACATACTATGAACATTGCATACAAATTTTCATGTGAACGTAAGTTTTAATTCACGAGTTAATAACTGAAAGTGGGATAACTGTTTGGTTGTTTTTGTTAAGAGTGAGAGGAGACTTGTGTGCCTTTCCTGGAGGGTGCCTGCCTTTGCCTTCTCCCAGGGTAATTCATGAGGGTCACCCTCCAGGACCCGGCCATGTTTCTGAACGCTCAGTAAAGTATATGGGGGATTCTTTGTTCTGAGGGTTGACTTTTCTTTGTGTTTATCATCCTCAAAACCAAATCCAATGGCATCAAGTCTAAGGATTCTTGCTAGCTCATAATCAATCTTTAGCAGTTCAATGGCAAAAATCAAATAAATTATTTTTATTCAGATAAATTCAGCTCCATCTAACTCATGGAAGCAACTGATCACATCTTCTCTCCTTTGAAGTGTTTCTCTTTCCATAAATTACAGGTTATTTAGTTTCATTGTGACCCCACCTTTCTGATAGGGTCAAGAGTTGTGAATTTGTGTATTTTCTGCCATTTTCCAATATTGTTAGAGTGGGAATGATACTATTGCCATCCTTCTACATCCCAATCAGAAACGTACATATAGTGTGCAGACTTAACATATTAGCAAATGGTCATTATAGAGAAATAAAAGCAGACATGTATAGCCAAAATAGAAATATGAATAACCATGAACTCTAATGATACTTAAAAGATATGGTCATCATTACTATTATGGTATATTCTTAGAGATTTTTTTTCAGGTGGAGCTTTAGAAAGCCATGATACATACATGTTGTCAATGTCTTAGGGCTTTCTCCTTTCTAATTTCTACATGTCTGATTTTGAACTGTATGTAGGTCTTATACTTTACAGTCATTATTTTTCAGTGTGACCACTTATTCCATTTATTTATAGTCTTTCCTATTTAGTCACAGAATGTTCTATCTATATTTCTTTATTTTAGTACTGTTTTGGAAAATTTTCTAGGGTTAGCTATTTAGGGTATGGTCTTTTCCAATAAGGGATTATTATTTCCAAAAACATATGAATATTTAACTATACAGATGTTGCAATGTTTACTGACTAACTACAAGAATAGGTAGTACTTTGTTTAAAACACAACTGACTACTTCTATTGATGTTTTCTAGAAAGAAATTCCATAGCAATTTACAAATTCTCAGAGGTGCTATCTCAAGTTCACTTTTGTTTCAAATAGCACACATGTGTGATACTATTTCTATCTTTCTACATAGTTGTGCGATATTATGGTTTTCTTCTTTTCTGTTGCAAAATTAAATCATTGGCATCTGTCCTGTCTTTTTTCTTTTAACAACTCACCTTGTAAAGGTAAGAAGAAATGATAACCACTTCTGTTGGTAAAACTTCCTCAAGGAAATATAGGCACATCATACCTGGCAACCTGCCATTGATTAAATAGTGAATACGTCACATAGTTTAAGATTTGATATGTTGTTAATTAGTCTGTTAAAAGGGACCTGAGGTGAAACAGCCCCCTGCCTTGTAGTTAAAATTCTGTTTAAACTTAGTAAGGATAATCTAACTCAGGAAGGATACAAGTAAAAACCATTTAGATATGCAATGCAAAGCTGAAACCATAGGGAGTGCCATTCTGATAGACCTGGGAGCAATGAAGATCTGAACTGATGGTTTTATAATCCCTTTGGGAAATGTCAACTATTGTGAACCATGCTTGCTTTGAGTGTCCATTTTTAAAGCCATATAATTATTTCCCCCGAATCTGCTACATAGTTTAAGGAATGTAACTTGTTTATTTTCTCTAAATCTTTGAAGCAGTGTTGAGATAGCCAACCCCACTGTCTTCTTCTGTCAAGAGCTTGTAGAAATAAACTTGGAATTTCTAAAATCAACCTGGTGCTGTATTTGGCTGAAACAGTGAGAGGAAACCTTGAGACTTGTTTTCCAGCATCACCATCACTGTATGTCCAGAAACTATCAAAACTCTTTCCATTGTTTTCAGAATAAATATGGGTAGGAGTATATTTCTGTTACCTGTTTATTTATTGAGATGTCTCAGGAATGTAAGGAAACACTCAAATCAGTATTTCCTCCAGGAAAGGATACTATGTTCTGGGCATGTTATATATAAATTTTTAAAATTAATTAAATACTTATTTAAAAATTAATTAAAATTTTTTATTTTATTTAATTAATATTATATATATATATATATATGTTTTGTGAGGTTTTGAACTTGCTTCCTTTCTTCACTCAGCTCTCTTTACAGTCCTCTCCTCCCATCTTTGCTCACTGCTGCCACTTTAGTCTGACTCACAGGAGGGGAATAGCTTCTTCACTCCAGAGGGAGCCATTGCTTGGGAGCAGGCCAGCTTCTCTGGTTGTGAACACTGATGCCTTGGGCCTGATTTCAATGCTGAATGTGAATGTGTAAATAGAGTTATAAAAGGTATAGATGTAGTTTATAAAGGGATATTACATCCTTTCCCCAGCACAACTACTTCCTGCTTCACCTCTCCAACTTTCAATGTCCATTGGAGTTCTAATTAAAACTGACCTACTTATGGACTGTGGGAACAACAAGAAAAAAAATCTTCTTAAATTTTACTAGTTCTCTTGCCTCCTGGGGTCATCGTAAGCTGCTTACCTTATAGGTGGAAATTAGATATCTTCATTTGCCTATTCCAAATGCCTTAGCACAATGCCAGAGACTTGTTATTTATGATCAGACGCTCACCACGTCCCTAAACCCATTACCTTCTATTGTCTCCTCTTTTTTCTGCTCTCTATCCACACGTGTCTCAGTGCCCTGTGAGCATGAAAAGATACTCTGATCTACTCTCAGATATCCATTCAGGTAATCCCTTTTCTCCCTTTCAGGTCTCTGCTCAAATATTATTGCCTATTGTTAGGTGTCAGTGAGTCAGTTACAATTCATGTGACCCCATGTAAAACAGAACGGAAATTGCCTGGAATTGAGCTTTTCTCACAACGGTTGCTGTGTGTGAGGCATTGATTGACATAGTGACTGTGCCAATCTGCCTGACTGAGGCTGTGTTACAATGCATGACATAAGCCTAACGATCTTTGCTCTCAAGGAGCATTCTGCATGCACTTTCTCAAAGGCAGATCTCTTTATTCTGTTGGAAATCCATTATCAGTTAATATTCTTCATCCACACCCTCATTCTAATGTATCAATTCTTCTTTAGTCTTTCTTATTTATTGTCCAGCTTTCTGGTGTATATGAGGCAACTGAAAGAACCAGGCTTGGGTCAGTGCACCTTAGTCCTCAAAGTGATAACTTTGTACTTTAACACCTTAAGGAGGCCTCTTGCAGCACATTTGCTCACTACTCATCCGACAGTTTGTTGTACTGTGATGCTATCCTGGGGATTCTGATGCTGGAAGCTATTCTGCCTGTGTTTTCAAATATCAACAGTCACCTATGGTATGTGTGATTTCAAAGGAGCTTCCAGGCTAGCAAGAAGGGGCTGGTGATCTACTAAAAATGTTGGCCATTGACAATCCTTAGGACTAGCAGCAGAACAACAACAGCAGCAACAATAGTGTACTTAATAGCAGCTAAACATTTTGCTTAAATGTCTCTTATGTCAGGCTTCCCTGCATATTATCCTAGATCAAAACCAACTAACAGAAAGCTCATATAATATTTACCCTGTTGTGATTAACTAATTTCACTCAGCATAATACCCTCTAGGTTCATCCATTTTATGAGATGCTTTGCATATTTATCATTTTAAAGCAAGTGTTCCATTATGTATATTTATAATAATGTGTTATTATTGTTATATAAAATGTGTTATATATATGCTGTGTTAGGCAGGGTTCTCTAGAGAAACAAAACCAAGACATTTATAAATATATATATTTATATATATATATATTTATATATAGATAGATTTATACAGCACAAATCTAACAGCTAATTAGTCTGCACAGTAGTACAGAGGGCTCAGTTCAACAGTTAATATACTGGAAGTCCTCGGAGGGCTGCTGCGTTCAAGACCAAGGAAGCAGACAGCTGAGTCTTCCCTCAGGCAATGCAAGCAGAGCCACCCACAGGCAGCAAACAGCAGGGCAGGTCACCAACAGTCAGCAGCTCAGGAGCTTAGAGAAGCAGGCCAGGATGGGATAGTGAATTCAAGCAATGCAAAATGACAGGACCCACCATCCTCAAGCTCAAGCTATGCATACACCAGCAGCATGGAGAAACAGGTCTCAAAGGAACCTCAAACTCTAGCGACATGATCCACATGTGGGCTGTCCCATAGGTAGTGTAGGTCACAAGTTAATGCAGAGAACTAACTAAATCAGCCACATGCTGGTACCATCACCAGATAGCAAGGGAGCGAGGGGCAGTTATCTCTTTGCCCTCCAATCAAACTGTGACCTGGTTAATCCCACATGTTCCTATTGGTCAGGTTGGCAAAATAAACCTACCTATCACATATGCCTGCTATTGATGGGTACTTCGATTGTTTCCATATTTTTGATATTGTGAATAATGTTGCCATGATCATTTGTGTGTATATATCTATTAGTATCAAGGATTTTATATCTCTGAGATATACACCTAGTAGTGGGATTGATTGATTAATTGATATTTCTATTTCCAAATTTTAAATCAAATGTCATACCTTCTGCTATTTTTCAAGGTAATTGAACCATTTTACATTCCCACAGCAGTGTCCAAAGGTTCTGATCTCTCCTATTAATACTGTGGTAAAATGGCAACTCACTGTTGCTTTGCTTTGCATCGCTCTTATGACTAAGGTACTCCTGACCCAAACTATGGTATTTCCAATCGCCTCACATGCCTGGTAAAGTTGGACATTGGATAAAGAAGACTGAAGAAGAAGCTAAATTATGGTCATGGCAAAAACTATTTAAAGTACTGTAAATTGCAAAAACAAAACTATTTAAAGTACTGTAAATTGCAAAAACAAAAACAACAACAAATCTTTCTTAGAAGAAGTAGAGTGACAAAGTTCCTTTGAGGCAAGAATGGCAAGACTTCATCTCATTTTACTTTCAATATCTTGTCAGTCCCTAGAGAAGGATATCATGCTTTAAACAGTGGAGGGGCACTGAGGATCCTCGGGAAGATGGACTAACAGAGTGGCTACAACAACGGGCTGAGATATAAGAATAATTTCAAGTATGGCACAGGATCAGGCAGTGTTTTGCTCTGTTGTACATAAGGTTGCTATGAATTGAATGATTCAATGGTATAACAGTGGCTAATGACTGAGAGTATTTCTTCAAGTGTTAGTTGGCTGCCTGGATGTGTTCTTTGATGATGTGTCTATTCGTGTTCTCTTTGGCTCTTACCCGGACTAAGAGAGGAAGAAGGGAAAATCAGTAACTAAACGTCAGACATATGTTAGCCTAGGTGAAGGCAGCATACAATTAAAGGAAGGCCAGGGCAAAAATATCAAGGCAAAGGGTGACAGTGGGAGGAGCAGAAGAGTTAAGTGAAGTGGAAGTAGATATCATTACATACATAAATTTGCATTAACAGTAATAATAATAGTAATCTAAAAAGTGTATGCAAAGATAGATTTGGGCTGAATAAGGGTGTGAAGATGAATGAGAGTTTATGTATATATGTATGTGTGTCTGTAATATATATTATATGGATCCCTGGTGGTATAGTGGTTAAGCATTAGGCTATGATTCCCATGGTTGGCAGTTCCAAACCACCAGCAGCTCTGAGGGAGAAAGGCTAAGATTTCTACTCCTGTAAACAGTTACAGTCTCAGAAACCCACAGAGGTTTGCTATGGCTCAGCATTAACTCAGTGGCAGTGAGTTATATATGTACTTGAGCCATGATATTTCTACATCTGTACTTACATGTACTGCAATACATACTCAGGGATATAGTAAGTATTCAGGGGGCAACATTCTGAAAGCTTCATATGCATAACCAAAGACCTTAAGGGGATGAGTTATTGGACTGGGGTCTCTGGGCCACAGTCTCAGAATGACCTCATCTGTCTACAGCAGAACTGTATTCCATATAATTTTTAAGACTATGATCTCTTAGACTTCCACCTATCTGCCAATTTGTCTTACTGCGATGGCTTTCATGTTGCTGTGATGCTGGAAGCTATGACAATGGTATTTCAAACACCAGTAGGGTCACCCAAAGTAAACCGGCTTCCAGGGAGCTTCCAGACTAAGAACAGGCCGTGAAGAAGGAAGCTGCTGCCCACTTTGCAGGAAGTGTAGGTTTCTGGATGGTTTTCCTTGGTTCTTGTTACTCAATGCTGAAAATTCTCACGCTGCAGAAGCACTTTTGTGAATCTAAGTAAGTTTTAAGAGGGAAAGGGAAGTTTGAGGTATTACAGTCTCAAATAATACACACTATCCCTGGGCAGTGTGCAAGGTCGCATGGCAGGGGACTGCACAAGAGACAGCCACTGGAGGTGGCCACTTCAGGGGATGTGAACAACCATGTGGAAAATGGCCAGAAAGTGGAGTTCACAGAGCCAAAAGAGGAGTCAGGAACCAAAAAGAAGAGAAAGAAAGTGTGAGCCCCAAGATGGCACACAGGCATGTGCACCCTCCCCCATCTCCCACCCCCATATACATCAAGAGAAATCACACCCTCCCATCTGCAAGAGAGTGACCAGCAAGAGGGGCCTGGCCTACAATCAGTGTATTTATCTCTTTCTAGTCCCGCTAGGGGGCAGGGGCAAGGTTGAGGGTACTGGCTCAACTTACTGGCTGAGGTCAGGGCCACTTACATGACATAATGTTGCTGGTGCCTAATGTGCATGTGACCAGGTTGATATCCACCTGGGTCTAGATGACCTGGGTGTGATCATGTTCAGCTTTGAATTGTCCCCATAGGTGTATAATGTGTGCCTGAATTATTTGCAACCCCTTTATTGCAGCATGGACAGAAAATTGTCTTTTAGCGTGGCATTTGGTGGAGACAACCATCTTGATCGCTAATCACTCTACCTTTCAGATGTAGCCGCTGGAACCTTGTGAATAGAATCTAACATTGTCAGATACTGGAGGCCATTGTTGTTGGGTGGGAACCAAGAGGGTCCGCATTGCCCAGTCACTGTTGCTAGATTATAGAAACCAGGTGGATTGGAAAGATTTGAAGATTTATTTTCACATGCATGGACAAAGAGAATGGGAGGTGGAGGGTGGGGGTGGTTTCTCTCGGTTCCTATGTTCTCATAGGATGTAAATACAGGCTGAGTGTATTTATACTGTTCTTTCCGACAGACACAAATCTTGGAATGACAGAATGACAGGTACAAGCTAGGAAAATAAAGTTTTGTTTAACAAAGATCTTTGTGTTACAGAGCTTCCATTACTTAGGGACCCCAACTATCAAGGAGACAGGCCAGGTATGCAGGTCAGGCAAGCAGGTCCCAGCCTGTAGTGAAGGGAGGGAGGAAGTCTGGACACTTTCACAGGATACTCTGTGAGACAAGACAGAGAGGTTTGTCACAGGAACGCACCTAAACAAAGTGCCAACTAAACAAAGAATATTATTATCTTAATTACATTATATTTCCATCGCAAAATAATAGTTGATTGACCTTTCACCCCCTATCACCATTACTGCTAATATCGAGCTGTGTGACATTAGAAATTGGTGGTCCTAAAGGTTTTACTATATCCACATCATTGAGGTTGATTCCACTTTGAGAAGGTAGCCCTTCCCCAGTTGTATTTTGAGTTCTTCCCAATGAGGGGAGGCAGGCATATTGTCTTCGAGCCCTATGTCAGATGACACTCTGTTGTGATTCACATTTGCCTTGAACATTTTTCAAAAGTATATCTTATCTAGAATACCTGATATCTCTCCAGCATATGAAGGGCTTTTAAAAAGTTTTAGAGCAATGGGATTGAAAAATAATGGAATTTTCCCACAAACCCTTTGATGTCTTCTCTTAGGTAGCCCCCTTATATATTTCATATTATCAGTGGCAATTTTCCCACATCATAGCAATCTAAAAGCTATCATAGTGTGACAAATTAACATATAAGTGAGAATTTCAACTGGCTGCTAAGTGTCTGCTAAGCTTTCTCCTTAGCTGTAATTTGCAGAGTACCTAAGGATACCTAGAAGCATTCAATAAATGCAGTTGTCTTATTTTGGGGGCGGGGTCCATTGTCAATGAATCTTTAAGTAATTTGGGGTTCGTTCTAAGTCATGGCATTACTAGAAGATTTTGCCTTCGATTTTTTTTTTAATTTCAAGGTCTGCAAGGCCTCTGTTAATTATTTTATCATGACATACTATTATGTTAACTGCTAAGCAATGCTTGCTTCTTTTAATTTATAATTTGGAATGACAGAAGATAATTGAAATAGAAGTGAAAACATCTTCAAAGATATGAAGAGTAATCCAGATCATTCATAATTTTAAAACTTTTAAGTAATTCCTTTATGCAGTACTAGCAGTTAATACATAGATCTGTTTCTTTACATAAGTATCTTGTACACATATTGAGGCATTGATAGCTAAGTGGTAGAATTCTCATTTTCCTTACGGGAGGCTGGATTTGATTGAAAGTCAATGCACTCAAGGTTCCTAAACAGTCACCACCTTGTCTGTTAGTGAAGGCTTATGCTTTACTATGTGGCTAAACAATTTTCAGTGGAGCTTCCAGACTAATATAGACTAGGAAGGAAGACTCGATGATCTATTTCTCAAAAGTAGCCAATGGAAATCCTATGGGCCACAGCAGTGTTAAAATAGACAAGCTCATGTCACACCATTCCCCCTCCCCCCCCAATTATCCTTAAAGTAAAACTGTCAAAAAGTCCTTTGCTTCGGAAGCCTCTCCTCCCCCCTCTGAAGAGCCATTGTTCTGCCCCAGGCAACCTTTGTTTCATGATCAAAAAGGAATACCAGTCAGTAATTGCCCTGAAGACAAATCTTGTATAAACGTCTACTCTCCACAGCAGAGAGGACTATTAAATCAACCTTCCCAGGGCAGCTGGAATGAGGATGAGGATGGAGAAATAGACCTATGTGCATATATTTATATGTTTAGTATTAAGGTAGCAGAAAGACATTGGGCCTCCACTCAAATATTCCCTCAATGTAAGAATACTTTCTTCTATTAAATTGGCATTCTATGATGCTCACCTTCCCAACACAACTGCTGAAGACAAAGTTGGTAAATAAGCAAATGTGGTGAAGAAAGCTGATGGTGCCCGGCTATCAAAAAATATAGCGTCTGGTGTCTTAAAGGCTTAAAGGTAAACATGTGGCCATCTAGCTCAGAAGCAACAAAGCCCACATGGAAGAAGCACACCAGCCTGTGTGATCATGAGGTGCTGAAGGGATCAGTTATCAGGCCTCAAAGAACAAAAAATCATATCATTGTGTGCTCACCTTCATGATACGATTGCTGAAGACAAATGGGTACATAAGCAAATGTGGTGAAGAAAGCTGATGGTGCCCGGCTATCAAAAGATATAGCATCTGGGGTCTTAAAGGTTTGAAGGTAAACAA